>NW_008349353.1:615803-683100 GCF_000622305.1 Nannospalax galili
CAAACCCAATGCACTCTGCCGTACATGCTAAGTCCTATTCACTCAGGTGTTTGTACCCAAATGTCCTTCGGTGTAAATGCATCCACTGGAGTTTAGTCAGCCCATCCAGTGGTTGTATGCAAGTCATACTCTCCTTCACCCAGCAGCAACCAGTCTCAAATAGTTCTCGATCTTGTGCTGACTTGCCACCTATTTCTCACCTCCCCTTTGGGCCCTTGTTTAGTTAAGCTGACATGGGTACCATGATGGATGCCACCACTGCCGCAGGTGCACATGAGCAACCTCCATTGTCCTGGAAGCCTCCACCTCATACATTCATGAACTAGCCCTAGATCTTGCAATTTTCTGCCTCCTCTTCGGCAATGGCCCCTGATCCTTGGGTGGGTGAGGTTCCATATAGGAGTCCCATCCTATACTCTACAATCTCTTATTCTCCAAAACTTGGCCAGTTGAGGCCTTCTCTGTGTAACACACTCTGATGTACATGGAAGCCTCAATGGTGAGAGTTGGGTGTATTAACCCTCTCTCTACCCCTTATTCCACTATATACCATTAGCTTTGGTTGTAAGAATACAACTGCAGATGTGTCACCTAGTACCAGGCATATCCCAGATATATGTTTTCTTCTCTGACCAGATGTGCAACTCTGCAATACTCTCCATCTGTTGCAAAATAAGTTTCTTTGATGAGTGCTGTATGGCATATTATTCGCTCTAAGGAAGGTCTCTTCTATCTCCCACTGTGTTTGCTTTCAAGCAGCTCCTAGGTTTACATATGTATTAATGTTCATACACTCTATGTGCATTTTTCATAGGGTTTCTAGGGAATCACTTTTCCCTCTAGGTTTCCTAGACCTCTGAGATTTGTTCATCTCTACCCTTTTTTCTCCCATCTGGCCTCCTTCTTCCCTCCATTTCTAGTCACAGTGCCCCCATTATTCCCACCCTCCCACCAAAACCTCTGAATTCCCATGATCTTCTGTTCCTGACTTCCCTCCCTCCCCCATATCATGGTCCCTTGCATATTCCTCCTTCCTCTCCACCCTGCTGACTACTCATATTTTTTCCCTACTTACCTCGGGCAACATCTGTTCCCTATTAGGTCCCTTTCGGATTTTTTTTTTTTCCCTTTACCTCCACGTATCTTTTGCCTTGGCTCCTGGTGTTACTTCAGAATTTATATACTCACATATAAGGATTGGTACTACAATCTGAAAATAAAGGAAAATATATGCCACATTCTTGTCTCCATTTGTGTTACTTCACTTTGTATAACACTCTCTCGCTCCATCCATTTACTTATAAATTTCATAATTTCATCTTTTCTTAGTGCTGACTAGAACTCCAGTGAGTATATGTACCACATTTTCATTAACCATTTGTCACTTGAGGGACATTTAGGTTGTTTCCATTTCTGAGATATTGTGAAGAAAGCAGCAACAAACATGGATGTACAGATATCTCTACAGTATGATGAGTCCTTTGGGTATATGCCAAGGAGTGGTATCACTGGATCGTATGGTAAGTTCATTGTTGGTTTCTTGAGGGTTCTCCACACTGTTTTCCATAGTGGTTGCAAGAGCTTGCATTCCCACCATCAGTGAATGAGTGTTTCTCTTTCTCCACATCGTCTCCAGCATTTGGAGTTTTCTGGTCTCTTGATCTTGGCCAATCGGACTATGGTAAGATGAAATCTTAAAGTGGTTTTGATTTGCATTTCTCTAATCACTAAGAATGTTGGGCCTTTTAAAAGCACTTCTTAGCCATTTTTTATTTCTTCGCTTGAGAACTCACTGTTTAGGTCTATAACCCATCTTTGTATTGGGTCATTTATCTTCTTCCTTTTTTCAGTTCTTGTACATTTTGGACATTAATCCTCTCTCTGATATGTATTGGGTGAAGATTTTCTCCCACTCAGTGCATTCCCTCCTCCCTTCCTTAGTTGTTTCTTTTGCTGTATAGAAACTTTTTAATTTAATGAGGTCCCACTTATTGATTAATGACCTTACTGCCTGAGCAGCAGGTGCTTGATTTAAAAAGTCTATATATATTGGAGTGTGCTACCTATGTTGTCTTCTAGCAGTTTCCGAGTTTTGGGTATTATATTGAGGTCTTTGATCCGTTTGGAGTTGACTGTCATACAGGGTGAAAGGTAAGGGTCAAGTTTCATTTTTTCTGCAAGTGGAGGACCAGTTTTGCCAGCACCACTTGTTGAAGATGCTGTCTTTCCTCCATTGTTGTGTTATTAGCATCTTTGTTGACTATCAGGTGACTGAAATTATATAAACCCATGTTTGGATCTTCTATTATATTCCATTGATCTATGTGTCTAGCACCATGCTATAGCCAGTACCATGCTATTTTTGTGACTATAGCTCTGTAATATAATTTGAGCTGTGGTATGGTGATACCCCTAGTATCGTTCTTTTTGCCCAAGATTGTTTTTGCTATCTGAGCTCTTTTGTGATTCCATATGAATTTTAGGATCATTTTGTCAAGTTCTGTGAAGAATGTCATGGGTATTTTGATTAGGATTGCATTGAATCTATAAATTGCTTTTAGTAAGATGGTTGTCTTTACAATATTGAGTCTAACAATCCATGAGCATGGTAGGTCTTTCCATCTCCTAGTGTCTTCCTCTATCTCTTTCTTTAAGGTTTTGAAATTTTCAGCATAGAGATCTGTAATGTCTTATTTTATTTCTCTTTTTTTTTGAGGCTATTGAGAATGGTAGGGCTTCCTCTAGTGCTTTTTCTGATTGTTATTGTTATATAGAAAGGCTACTAATTTTTGTAAGTTGATTTTTGTATCCTGCCACTTTACTCAAATCATTAATCAATTCTAACAGTTTTCTAGTGGAATTTTTAGGATTGCGTATGTATAATGTATCATCTGCAAATAGGGATAATTTGACCTCTTCTTTTCCAATTGGTACTTTGTTAATTTCCTTCTCTTATTGCTTAGCAAGGGTTTCAAGCACTATATGGAAAATGAATGGAGATAGTGGGCAGGCCTGTCTGGTTCCTGATTTAAGTTGGAATGCTTCCAGTTTATC
Source organism: Nannospalax galili (assembly GCF_000622305.1). NCBI lineage: Eukaryota > Metazoa > Chordata > Mammalia > Rodentia > Spalacidae > Nannospalax > Nannospalax galili. The sequence goes on from NW_008349353.1 coordinate 618,858, forward strand.
TCCATTTAGAAAGATGTTGGCTATGAGTTTGTTGTATACAGCTTTAATTATGTTGAGATATGTTCCCAACAGACCAACCCTTCCTAGGACTTTTAACATGAATGCATGTTGGATTTTGCCAAATGCCTTTTCTGAATCTATTGATATGTCCATGTGGTTTTTGTCTTTAAGTCCATTTATATGTTTTATCACATTTATTGACTTATGAATGTTGAACCATCCTTGCATCTCTGGAATAAAGCTGACTTGATCATGGTGGATGATCTTTTTGATGTGTGACTGTATTCAGCTTGCAAATATTTTGTTGAGTATCTTTGCATCTATATTCATTAAAGACATAGGTCTATAGTCTTCTTTTTTGTTGTATCTTTACCTGGTTTTCATATTAGATTAATACTGACTTCATAGCCAAAGAAGAAGTTTTGGAGTTCTCCCTCTGTTTCAATCTTTGTGAATAATTTAAGCAACATTGGCTGTAGATTTTCTTTGATTGTCTGGTAGAATTATGATGTGAATCCTTCTGGGCCTGGGCTTTTTTTAGTTGGGAGGTTTTGTTTTACTGTTTCAACTTCCTTGTTTGTTATGCTGATCTCCTTTTGGTTTAACATTGATGGTGGCCATGATTTTAGGAATTCATCCATTTATTTTAGGTTTTCAAATGTATTAGATTATAGATTTTTAAAGTATTCCCTTATAATATTTTAGATTAGATTTTTGGGGGGGGGTCTGTTGTGATGCTCCCCATTTCATCACTGATTTTGTTAATTTGAATTTGCTCTTTCTCTCTTTTGGTTAACTGGGCTAAGTGTCTGTCTTAGATTCATTAATTTTTTGTATTATTTTCTTTCCTTCTATTTCATTAATTTCTGCTCTGAGTTTATTATTTCTTCTTGTCTACAAGGTTTGGAGTTGATTTGTTCTAGCCTTTCGAGAGTCTTGAGTTTACTGTTAAGTACTTTACATGTGTTCTTTCTGTTTTTTTTTTTTTTTTTTTTTTTTAATGTAGGCACTAATAACTATAAACTTACCTCTTAGGATTGCTTTTAGCATGTCCCAGAGGTTTTGTTATGTTGTGTTCTCATTTTTATTTTGTTCTTTGTTATGTTGTGTTCTCATTTTTATTTTGTTCCAGGAATACTTTTATTTCTTTCCTAATTTCTTCTTTGACCCATTCTTGATTCAGGAGTGTGTTGTTTAATCTCCATGAGTTTGCGTATTTACTACAGTTTATTTTGCTGTAGATTATAAGCTTTATTGCATTGTGGTTTGTTAGAAGGCATGAAATTATTTCAATTTTTATTTGTTCAGATTTGTTTTGTGTCCCCAAAAGTGGTCAATTTTAGAATAACTTACATGAGCTACTAAGTAGAAAGTTTATTTTTGATGGTTGAGTGGCATATTCTGTATATATGTTAAGTTCATTTAATATAGTATGTCATTTAATTCAGATGTTTCTGTGATTATTCCTTGTCCAGTTGACCTGTCTATTGAAGAAAGTTGGGGTATTAAAGTTGTCCTCTATTACTGAGATGGTGCCAATCTCTATTTTATAGTCCCGAACTACTGATTTTATGAAATTGGGTGCTCCAGGGTTTGGTACATAAATCTTCATGATTGCAATATCTTCTTGGCCAATTGTTCCTTTGATTGGAATGAAGTAACCCTCCTTATCTCTTCTGATGACTTTTAATTTGAAGTCTATTTTGTCCTATATTAAAATTGAAACACCTGCTTGCTTCTTAAGGCCATTTGCTTGGGATTTTTTTTTTTTTTCATCCTTTCACTCTAAGATAGTGTCTGTCTTTGAAGGTGAGATGAGTTTCTTGAAGATAACAGAAAGATGGGTTTTCTTTCTTGATCCACTGCACCAGCCTGTGACAGGGGATTTGACGCCATTGATATTTAGTGTTAATACTGAAAAGTGCAGATTGTATATTTCCATTTTATTGTATTTGTGTTTCTGGCCCTATATTTTGTTTCCACTGATATACCTTTATTTCTTTAGCTTTTGGGGCATACTTATTCCTTTCTTCAGTCCTTTGTATTGCTTGAAGTATTCTCTGTAGTTCGGGTTTGGAAGACACAAATTCTTTCAGCCAGTTGTGTCATGGAAAATTTTATGTTCCCCTTCGACCTTATTAGATAGTTTTGCTGGATAAAGTGTTTGGGGTTGGCATCTGTGGTTGTTTAGAACTGGGAATACTTTGTTCCATGCTCTAGCTTTCATAGTTTGTATTGAAAAGTCATCTGTTATTCTGATGGGTTTTTCTTTATATGTAACTTGTTTTGCTTTAGCAGGTTTCAGTACCCTATCTTTGTTCTCTGTATTTAATGTTTTTACTATGCAATGTCATGGGGACTTTCTGTTCTGATCATGTCTTAATGGTGTTCTCTATGCTTCTTGAATGTTTATAGAAATATCTTTCTTTAATTTAAGGAAGTGTTCTTTTAAATCCAATTGAAGCTCTGTTGGATGCCATTGGTTTGATTTTCTTCTCCTTCCTGGAAGCCTATAATACATAGATTTGGTCATTCCATGTTGTCCCACATTTCCTGAGTATTCCATTACTGTGGGTTTTTTGTTTCATTTTTTGTTTTTTTGAATTTTGCATAGTCTCTTTTTAAGAAGTCCAAATCTTCAACTTTACCCTCAAGTCTTAATATTGTATTTGCTATTTCATTGATTCTGCTTGTGAGGTTTTCTTATGTGGTTTCTACTTGGTTTATTTAGTCTCTGAATCCTGTGTCATTTCCATTTGGTTCTCCTTAACTGTTTCTTTTTAGTAATTCACTTTTCAAATTATGAATTGTTTTTGATATTTCATTAAACCACAAATTTGTATATTCTTGAGATTCTGTCAAAAGTTTATGCCTTTCCTCTTTGAATTTTTTGAGTGGTTGTCTGTGCTTTCTTGTAATTCTTTGATCATGTTCATGATTGTTCTTTTAAATTCTGTACCCTCGGGGCTGGAAAGATGGCTCAGTGGTTAAGAGCACTGACTATTCTTGCAGAGGACCAGGGTTCGATTCCCAACACCCACATGGCACTATGAAGTCATCTCCAGTTCAAGGGGAATCCAAAGCATTCTTCTGACCTCCACTGCATTGCATGATATGGGTGCATTCACATATATGCAGGCAACATACTCATACACATAAAATAAAAATAATAAATAAAATATTTAAAAGTTTTAAAAATGTATCTTGGTTAAATTCTGTGTCCTGGAGGTCTATAGGGTGCTTCCAAATGTTCTGCCATTCTATAGGACTCATGGGTTTTGTTGGGAACATAGTTTCCTGGATTTTCATATTATTTGTGTTTTGCATTGCTGTCTAGGCTTATGGATATTCTTTGTCAGCTATGTGTTCAATAGGAACTTCTACTCTTTTTTGCTTAATTTAGTTTGGTTCAGTGTCCTGGCTGAGCAGGTCTGTTTGCCTCATCTGAAGGCTGGGAATTTCATGGTGACAGGGCTACCTGGGTGAGAATTTTGGGATCTATGATAGGATGAGTGGTTAATCTGGTTTGGGAAGGTAGTCCTGGCATTTGGGTTTAAGAAATAGGAATCAGCCTGTGAGAGAGGCCTGCGGCAACAGTGATAAGAAGAACTGGGTAGCTAGTCCTCCTGTGGAGAATGAGTTGGAGCCAAGGCTGGGCCTGCCTGTGAGAGAGGGGAGCAAGGGACAGAGTGTAGATTTAGGAGAATTGTATACTGACAGCAGGTTTAGGGAGATGAGGTACAGAAATCAAGTAACCACACAGAGAAATGGGGCAGGGGGGCAGTGAGCTTGATCTGACTTACCAGAATTCTGGCTGAGCAGGTCTGTCTGCCTAATCCTGATGATGACTTCCCAGAGTCTGAGCCTTTTTATTTCATTTGAGAAAAAAAAAAAAAAAAAAAAAAACATTCACAAGGTAGTGAATATGGTTGTTTAAATACAAAATCACATGTGGTCTTATCCTCTAGGGGCCTAGAGATACCAACAGTGAGCAGAAACATGAGTCACAGGGTCAAGAAAAAGGTGTCACTTATTCCTGGGAAGAGTTCAGCCCGCACCACCTTAATCTCTAGGGATATTCATAGTATTTGTATGAGTACTTCTACCCTTGTAGAGAAATGATTTGCTCTTTATAGGGCTATCTTCAGATTTTAAAAAATGTTAAGTAATGGAAATATCACAAACCATTTAGAAGAGCAGAATTCCAACGCATCAGTTCAATGGCAAACTGAGCAGCCCAGCCAAGCATATGCTCAAGTGGGAAAGCCTCTTGATTTGGTGAACATCTTGAAACAATCGTATAGTGCCCTTGCAGGCATGGGTGCATTCACTGGTATAAAGTTTAGAGAAGGAATAGCTATGTTTAGGAGAATTGCATACTGATAGCAAGTTAAGGGAGATGAGGTATGGAAATCAATCAATTAACCACAAAGACTCTTGACATGAGGCAAGGAAACATGGAAAAGCTTAAGCCCCTTGTGTCTCTGAGACTATATCACACTGCTTCTCACAGCTCAGATGACAACTAGGTACATTGCTGTGGATCTGAAATTTCTCTTCTTCGGTAGAGAAAGTGAAAATGTTGATACAGAAGCAATGCCATGACATCACCTAAGTGCTTGTACCTCCAGGACAAGAGGAGAAAGCCAGATGCAGTTTGAAAACCTGCCGAAAACTGAATGGCTGTTAGGTGAGGTAGCTGAGGCAGATGGAACAGAGCTGTGTTCTGAGCCTTTTTCTTTCTGCATCCTAGGAATTGAGATCATGTGTGTCCTGCTGACTTCAGGATGCTCCTATTTTTATTCCTTTTTCAGTATATTTTTATTGAAGTTTTATATATTTTTATATACAACATCTTAATCATCTTTATACTCCCTTCCTCATTTGTACCTTCCCACAGCTCTCACAACCACTGGATTTCATATTCTCTGTCATTTATGTTAAGGCCAGTCAGTCAAGTTAGTGTCTCCAGACATCCCTCAGGGCAAGTTCATCCACTGGGATCTAGTCAGCATATCTAGAGTCATTTTCTTAAAGAAGATCAGCTCTTCCTTATCCAGCAGTAATCAGCTTCCCAATAGTTTTTTGTTTGTTTTTTTTTGTTTGTTTGGAAAAGATTGGGGTTTCCTGCCTATTTCCACATTTCAATGCTGGGCTTTTCTCTGCTTGAATTTTCATGGGTCTTGTGCTTGCTGTCACCATTGTTTCAAGTTTATATGAGCAAGGTCCCAGGAACCTGTAAGACTCTATTTCCATATGGTCATGCATCTCCTCCCCAGGCTCTTACAATCTTTCTGTCCCCTCTTCTGCAATGGTTCCTGAGCCCAAGGTGCATGAACTTTGATATAGGAGTCCCATCCAGAGGCCTATACTCTGCAGATTCTCATTCTTTACACCTTAGCCATTTGCGACCCTTTGGATTAATTGTTCTCTGTTGCAAGAAGGAGCTTGTTGATGAGTTGAGAGATGCATTAGCATTCTTTCTATGCCTTATTCCACTCCTTTTAATGAGTTTTATTTGGAGTGGTTTCAATGTGGATGTGTCACTTAGGGTTGGGCATTTCACAGACACTTAATCGCTGTGTGTAACCAGATGTGGAACTGTGTAATAGTCTCCATCTGTTGCAAAAGAAGCTTTTTTGATGAGTTGTGACTGGCATGCTTTCCTTTAAATATGAGGATCCATATTTAACATGTTTACATTTGTCTAGATATGTGATAACCTTGGGGTTTCTGCTATGATATATAATGTCTCCAGTCCTGTGTACCTGGCTATGTTTATAGCACCACACATGAGTTCCTTCCCATTTAGTGAACTTTGAGTCCAATTAAGCAGCTGCTGATTAACCCCAGATAAAAGTTTCACTACTGCCCCAATAGAGTTTGCTGTGATGGTCATTGTTGTGATTAGTAGACCTTAATGCTAGGATTGATCATCAATTGATGTTCTCCCTTAGCATTTTTTATAGTAGTCTCCAAAATTATGAGAGCTAACCTTCAGGGAGGTGGCTTCCAGGTCAGTTCCAGCTCCATTGCTCCAACTCTTTTGTCTGACATATGCCCTGTCTTTAGCAATAGGGTCTTACCTTCAAGTTCTGAGTGGCAATTAAGGGCTGTGGCAATAGACTGTGTAATTTGGCGAGTTTCTTGGACTACCCTGGCCAACAACTCGATTAGGGCTTCTCCTGTCTGGTGCTATTTTTAATTATATAACCTTCAGGTATACACATGGACTCATGTAAAGATATTGTCAAAATGTAAAGCTATTGTATGTGTAATTCTTCAGTAGGTGTTTGAACTAATATGTTTCCCTCACATTTTTTTTACACCAGTTAGGCATTATTTATCTCTCCAATCTCTCTAACCTATCTAACCCTCTCTCCTCTCTCCCGAGTTAAAGTATCCCCATTTTCCCCATTTCATCCTTGATAATACTTGTCTCCTATGGTCCTCCTTCTCTTGAGTTCCTTCTTCCCCATTACCACCATAGTTCCTTGTATAACCCTCCTTTTCCCACTCTCAATTAAGTTCCCCCATTTTACCCATTTCTCCCTTTGTAACTCTTGTCTCCCACTGTTCTCTCTCAGGCTTCTTCTTTCCTTTACCTCCCTGTTTCCTTTCCATTTTACTGGCTCCTGAAATATCCTCCGAATATATACTCACATATAAAGATTTGTTTGTAGGATCCACAAATGAGGGAACACATAAGTATGAGTTCTTTAAAGTTTGAAATAGTTTCAATTACTTTTCAAAAATGTCTATGAAGGAGGTCTTAAAAGTATATTTGAGCTGGGCGTGGTGGCGCACGCCTTTAATCCCAGAACTTGGGAGGCAGAGGCAGGTGGATCTTTGTGAGTTTGAGGCCAGCCTGGTCTACATATTGAGTTCCAGGACAGCTGGGGCTACAAGGAGACCCTGTCTCAAAAAGACTATATATATATATATTACTTTGGGACAACAAGATGGATCTAAAATGAGTGCTTTAACTTATGATAGTTTTTCATTAATTGTACTAATGCTGGCAGGAGAAAATGGATTGTATACTACATTCCTTTTGAGTTTCATAGAGAATATAAATATGCAAAGTTTTATTTTTTGCTACATATTTTTCTTCATTTTAGCAATCAACCCAATATTTATATAAATAATCCCATATTCATCAAAGACCTACAAAAACAGAAGTTTCATGAAATGGTACAATTTTCATCAATTCATTAAAGCACTCATTTTACAAAAGAAGAAATTTGAACATCAAAATGATCCATTTACTTTTGAAATGTGTATAGTTACAGTTAGTATTACTATGTTTTCTAAAACATGTAGGAGCATTTATAGAAACCAAGCAGAAAGTAGAGTTATTATGTAGTACCATACAAAGGAAATGGAACATGAAAATTCCTCAGTATGAAAGCTGTCTCAATGTCCCCCTCATACTCCACATATCTCCTGCAGTCACTATGCCAGCCCAAGAGTTGTTCTAAATCACCCACACAAATATAATTTCTTTGATGTCCCCAAATATCATGTGATGAAGATATTTTCCCATGGAACTCCATTTCTTAATGCCATTGCAAAAAATCTAAGTTTTGCACTTCAGTCCATGATGGCAAAGGAAGTGGAGACAAATGTATTTTAAGAGACACTATATTGCTCTCTTAGACACTATTCCCTATGAAACCAAACCCAAACCAGCCCAAGCTCAAAACAAAACCAAAAAACCAAAATCAAAGCACTATGTTAAATCAGTATATGTGTTGGCTTTTAATTCCTCAGGGATTTCATTGGATTTAAATACGTTCGAGTGCTAGAAACTTGGAGCATCATTTTAGGACCATAAATATTATTGGGTGCATAGAATCTTAATCTGATATTTAAACAGCTGTGCTTGAACTGTACTGTTGATAAATTTCTTTTGATTCAAGAACAAGGACCTGAGTTCAATGCTCAAAATATGAGTTAAAAAGCTTGGTATAGTGGAACATGCTTGTAATCCCAGTGCTGGGGAGATGGAGATAGAAAGATCCTGGGAGCACATTGGCCAGCTAGTTTACACTACATGGTAATTTCCAGGCCAGTAAGAAAATCCCTTTAAAAAAAAATTAAGGGAGTGACTCTAAATAGGTTGAAAGGGCTCACATGAGGGACATTTAAGGATGCAAACACAGCTTAATAAGCCTTATATGAAAGGTTGCATGAATTGATCCAATGTGTGGGGGGAAGTCATAGGACAGTTGCAGGCAGGAGAAGGGTTCTAAATATGCTTGATAGGTATTGGAAAACTACAAAAAAAAATTTAAAAATCAAGGTGGCCAGAATCTGAAGAATGACATACAAGGATTCCCTCCAATATCTGCATGAACCTGAACATGTGCACACACACACACACACACACACACACACACACACGCATTTAATGTGGTGTCAGACAGACACTGCATGACACAGGTGCACCCACTTATATACAGGTAATACATTCATACACAAAAATAAGAAATAAAATACACTTTAAAAAATATGTCAGAAACAAATGGGAGTAGAATGTTAACTGTAGAATACACTGGTGCCTTAATAACTGAAGTAAATGAATGAATGTCATAAAAAGTCAAATATGATTTTTTTTGGAACATAGTATTTCTTTTATGCAAATTGCCACTTATAACACAATTTATAATATTAAGCTACGTGAATCTAGACTTTCAGAAATAATGAAATATTGGGGGCTGGAGAAATGGCTCAGAGGTTAAGAACACTGGTTGTTCTTGCAGAAGATCCAGGTTCAAAACCCAGTACCCACATGGCATCTAACAACTATATATAACTGCAGTTCCAGGGGATCCAACAGCATCTTCTATTCTCCATGGGCATTGTGCGACATGGATACACTTACCTACATGGAGACATAACACTCATACACATAAAATAAAAATAACAAATAAAAAAGAAGCAATGAAATATCAGAAAAAAGTAAAGATTTTTTGTGCTCTCTCTAAATATTAAATATTCTATCCAGTGTGTGTTGGTATTTAAAAATTGCAAGGTAGTCTTTTATATTTTATTCAGTATTTTTCATGGAAATTCTTTCTTTTAATTGAAGATATATTATGGAGATAAATGAAGTAAAATCTGCAACACTATGATTTTTTTCTCCTTACAAGTTAGCTATGCATTTAAATATTTCCATTTAATTATTATGCTTCAACTCTTTCAAATGTTTACTGTATGTGAAAACATTAAATTGCTTCAAAATATTCTCTGTAAGTATAAAGCAACAATCTTATTCAGAAGTTTTGAATACGTATTATAGGAATATATAATATACTGATATAATTGCTAATGACATCGGACATTAAATCTTTTTCTTGATGGAAATGACCAATGTTAATTATCCGTGTGAGAAGGCAAAGAACAAGGGTATTTCTTTTCATGAAAGCTTAATTCCTGGAAGACACATAAAATATAATTTTCATAAAATTTTAGACCAGTTTATAATAAACAAGGATTAACCATCAGTTAATTTTCTGCTTATTATAAAATGCTTCAAGCACATCATGTGAATACAAATCTACCACATTTTCTTGTGAGGTCCCTTTGCCTAAAAAAATCAATTCCTTACTAAAAGCCTCTAAAACATTCATTACTTAGTTCTCTCTGAATATAGTGAGAGAAAATACAGGTAATGAGTGAAAAGAAAAGAGTCCTCCCTAATGCAAAGGCAGTAAAGTCTGTCCTTTATTCCATTTTATCTATCAGCATGACTTACTTCCACCTTTTCCTTCAGCTCATTGAGCTAAATTTACTCATAAAACATTTTTTTTAGAAGCCAGCAAATAGTCCCTTGGTTTCCAAGAATGAGAAATGCTACTTTAGCCGACCAAAATGGAAAATAATTCTTGAATGTGTCACAAAATTACAGATTCACCTATCTCACAGGGCAGTAGGAACCTCATTATGGCCCTCTCTTCAATTCAAAAGCCAGGATGTTAAAACACTGCAGAATCATTTCTTAGGCATTACTTCCCATTTGTTTTAGTGTAGATTAAGGAGAGGCAAATGATTGCACTGGAGTAGGAAATTGGAAAACCATACATTTTAGCAGGAGAAAGAATGAGAATAAGGGGGAACTAGAAGCATAACAACAACGCACAAAAGCATAGAAAGAAAAGAGCTATCAGGGTTTTTCAGAAACTGAGAGATGGGAAATCATGTTGGCAAATCGGCTTTCAGAGGAATAAAGAAAGATGCTAATCCTGCTAACAGTTTGGGAATAATTTAACATGAAATTGGTAGTTTACTTGGGGTGGACTTCTTAAAGAGGCATTATCATTTCAGGATTGATAAATGCTTAAACTCTACTTTTTAAAAATAGTAACAAATGCAGTTTGTCTTGCCTTCATTTTACAAATGTTTTCAGTGCTGTACTATTGTTGATACTTGTTCATCACTTAGTACAATATTAAAGTAACAGAGAACATAGAATAAACTGAACTCTGAAGAGCATTTATCAGATCACTATTCTGTTAAATGCTACTTTTTAGTTTTTATCACTTTTCAGTACTTGAGACTGCATCCAGAATTTCTCCCATAGTAAGCAAGGACTCTGCCCCTGAACTATATAATCCCATCCCTCAATAATCTTAAATTCAATTATGGATAAATAATTCAAAGAAGTTCAGTGCATTTTATTCAAAGAATACAGATTTATTTACCTTTTACCAGAGGAACAAATAATTTCATTTCATTTTGGGTAATGTGGACAGACTTTTAATTAGCTAGCTACACACTTTACTCTGTTAATTCTAGTAATTGAAATTTCATCTTTACAAACATGCTTGCTATTGGAGGAGAGTGCAAGTTTATAATGCAGAGCAAAGAAAATGGACTTTAGCATCCAATAGAGATCAAAGATGTTGTTTTAACATGCCATGAAATTTTCAAGGACATCTAAAACTACAAGGATAAAGATAAATATTTGTTCCTTTCACAATGCAGTTACAAATGTTTAGACTTGTGTTAGAAAATACAGTTGGTTTTCTTGGTCTTCTGTTCTCATTGACCACAGGAAAAGTTCAGAATCTTAAAACTATTCCTCTAGGTCTTTGTTTATGTAAATGATTCCTAAATAGTATTTGTAGAAATGTATACTAAAGTATGCCTGCAGCACAAAATGAGTTTTATAACATTTTGAATAAAATCAAGCAGTGCATTCTGTGTAATAGTCTCATACTTATGAATATCAATATAAATTGAATAAGATGAGGAAATGCATTTATCTTCACAAATTATTTTCTCTTCGTACTTGATATAGAGCGTGTCTTGAATTCAGAGTTCTAGGTTTCTTATTAATGAACCTTGGAAATTGTAGTATTGGACCCTGGGCATATATTACGTAAACAATGTGTCTTTCCTCTGCTATTCGTTAACTCTAACATTTCTCATAAGCGACTTGAACTTTTTGTCTTACTCTTTGTATAAATACTTGGGAGAAAATTTGCATGCATCCTATATGGTTGCCAATTTTTAAAGAATATAATTTTGAACTGACACTGGACCAGATTCACAGAGAACGAGTCAATAATGACTATTATTTTTAACATTTCAAACATAAGAAAATAAGCAAGACACAAGGCTGGACAGATCATCGAATGTGTAAACCCACGTTCAATACCTTTTTCTTAGGATTAGTGATCACATCTAGGCTGCAAATTGCTCTAAGAAATATTCCTTATTGATCATTATGTGCCTAGACCTGAATCTTTTTTGTAAATTTCATGGTATGGACTTCTCAGTTATTTGTGCAAAGAAAAAAATAAGGTAAAATATATATAATAACTGAAAAGTTTGAGAGCTCTGTACAAAGTTGGGTTTATTTCCTTACACTCTTCAAAAAGCTGCATTTCCCTTTTCTTTCTCTGAAATGGCAATGGATCATGTGAAACTTATAAATGAAACAAGAACACCAGCAGAAAAATTATCTGAGTTTTCAGGTACAAAAGTCAATATATGGATTGACCCCCTCTGAAATTCTAGTAATGAGGCTTTTATAATTTAAATTCTGTCTTCTGGTCAGAAAAAAAAGTAACAGCAAATGTTCTTGGTTGTGCTAATGAGTTTTTAGCCCTGTGAAAGTAGCTATTCCTTATAAGGTATTTGGCATTTTATCTATAATCCAAGAACAGGAACAAAAATTTAGGAGAAAGTTGTACCTTACAACAATATAAAGGAAGTATTTGTATTACAAAATGGATAAGATTTGATTTTTATTAAATACATTTGAATTTATTAAATACATATGTCAGAAACATTTTAAATAATTTTTGTTGGAGAAACCTCCTATGGCAAATGTGAGAAAGCTCAAGGAGTAGTAAGTGGCCCTCCAGAAAGATCAGTGTATAGCCATTTCTCCCTTGGTTACTTGGTGTTACTGTTTTGATCATGTATGAATAATATTTCATATCACTCATGTATAGCTTTGTAAAGTACCAGAATATTGAGTGCTTTAACAAATGACCTGCAAGCATTGTGGATGTTTTTAGAGCATGCTAGTTTCCATAGGCAGTTCAAACATTTAAACTTTTTTTTTATTTATCACAGCACTTTGTTAATTTTTTAAACTACTCTAGCAGATGAAATATAGAATATTCTCATTTGTTTAAATTCTACATATTAATAAAAGATCCTAGGTAGGAATCCTAATTAGGTATCATGACAATTGGGGATAGTTTTACAAATTTGATATTCATTTGTAATCTATAAAGTACAACCTTCTTAATAGCCTGAGTATCTTTTCCTTGGCTTTTACTTAAGTTTCAGCATAGTTCTTTAATGAACAGCAATAATGTGAAATTATATTGCAATCAAATTCATTGTCCACAACAAAAATGCCTTTTCTTTCTCAATGATTGCTATAGAGGTAAAATAGGACCCTCAGTTTAGCCTGTGATACAGTATTTGACTTGTTTAATTCACACAAGAGAATAAATCATTCTTTTAAGCCAAATGCTGTCAGGCCTGCCATCATTTGCACAGTAAGCACCTGGCTAAGAACCTGAGTTCCTGATTTCAAAGAGTGTCATTGTGAGATTGTGATATGTCCAGCATGGGGAGCTGCCAGAGGTCTGTAATCTGTGAGTGGCACTAATGTTAATTGTAATCTAAGTTACCTGTAATGATCACTTAACTGTTTTTCTACAGCATTTTGACACAGTGACCTTTCTTATTAAGTCAGAGCCTCACCTAAATAAACAACCATATTATTTGAAACAAGAGGAACACAGAACTTATGAATTATGCCTCACTTCATTATAAAATGAAACAAAAATGCTAATGATTCTGCATGAAATTTAATGTTTTGCTATTCTTATTTCTATAAAATTCTGCTAATAAGAAATTTAAATGAAAATGTGAGGAGAAATCAGGTTTCTTATGAAGGTGATTCTCAAAATTAAGCCAGATATGGCAGCATATTTCTTTAACCACAGCATTCAACAACTGGTCTGGCAAGTTATGCCAAGTGGTACAGTAAGGGCACAAATATATATGAGAGTAATTTATCATTTTCCGTTTGTATTTAATGCCTGTTTCATAAGAGAAAGCCCATACCCGATATTGATACCAGGCCTAGGAACCTGTGACTAGGCCATAAGGGAAATCCTGACATTATTATTCTGCTAAATGAGCATAGTAGTAAACTGACTCCTAATGATTGTTGTTTTACCTATAAATGACTATATCTTTCAACTTCACCAGAGAAATTTCCTTATGCAACAGATCGTGATTAACACAGGAAACCACAACTTGCAGAAAACAAGAGACTGCAGAGTGTTTATCCCTAAATAGGACAACTATATCAAACTTCTGCCTCCCAAGACTCAGGGTATAGTGCAGAAAGCAGGGAAGGATTGTAAGAGGTAGTGGTGGTATATGACCAGAAGTGAAGAGATTACCAGACAGTCAGTTGCTCATATTAACTCAGCAATAGTGGCAGCATACATAAGTCCCACTTAAGCTCAAGTCAAATAAAAGATAGATTTGGGGAAGTGAGTAAGACACTCAAGCTCTATCCAAGGAACTATTGGAAACCTATGACTGCTGGGAAGGAGAGATTCAGTCTTGCATAAGAATGAGACTCTTAGTCAATTGATCAAGCTTTGGTGGATGGGCCTACAATGAGGGTAATTTGGAGATACATACTATGATGAATGGCAGGATGATTCAGTGTGTAAGACCTGTTTTCATTCCCAGAACCCATGTATAAAGGTGAAAACAGAGAACCAACTCCACAGATTTTTCTGTGACTTCCAGATGCATGCTGTGACACATAAACACACACACACACACACACACACACAAACACACACACACAAACACAAATACACACTATTAATAAGTAAATAATTTTTTTTTAAATATTAAACTTATGCTTGCACTGGACTATTTTGTAGTTCCTCTGATTTTCTATAGTGCTTCTCTGTCCTTCACCTTTGCATAGTCCCTTTGTTTTTGAAATCTGCTTTCTTCTTTGACCTTGTCTCAATACTCTATTTAAATTCAATGACAAGAATCAAATGTTATTTTGCCTAGAAAACCTTGTTGAATCTCATCTATAAACTTCATTCCTCATGCTCATGAAGCCAAATGTATCATTATGATTTTACCAGTGCACAAAATACAATGTATTGTTATAGGTACTAACACATCTGGTTCAGCATTAGTTAACTTTCTGTCACTGTGATAGAACACTAAGGCCAAAACTGACTTATGGAAGACAAGTTTTCTTTGACTTAAGTTCCAAAGGAATAAGAGTCCATCATGGCCAGGAGGTATTGCAGCAAATAGCAGCCACAGCAGCCAGGGTAGGCATGACAACAGGGCAGGAATCTGAGAGCTTAAATGATCAACTTGATACACAAAACAGAGAGAGAAAACTGGAAATGGAGCCAGACTCTAAACTCTCAAAGCCAGTCCCCAGAGACATAATTCTAAAGATTCCATAACCTCCTCAGAGAGCCCCACCAACTCGGAACTAAGTATTCAAATACTTTCATCTGTCAGAGATACTTCTCTAATGCAATGAGTGTTCTACACTGAACAGGCTCTAGAAAGTAGGACTTTTCTCCGTTCTCATATTTCCTATGTTCCATGAAGTGATTAGAAACTAAAAATGTTCAGTCAGTATTGGTTCAATGAGGAATTACCACACCTCAATATACTTTTCTACCTATTCTTTCCAAAAAAAAAAAAAAATCATTTTAAGGGTCTACCTTAAATTCTTTATTCATTTATAGTTAGTAGAATTAAATTTCAGTATTCTGTAATGTTTAGGCAAGAAAAAGAAAAAGACAACTTTGTATTTATTGAAAAACTCCCTGCATCGTGGTATTTGTTTAAGCATAAAATATATTCGTAAATCATACTCAATTTATACTTACTATTTTTTCTCACTTTTATGTTCAGTATAGCTGCTTACATTTGAACAAATTTCTTTCCCTGATAGCTAAATAATTATAATATGACAATTGGGTAGTGTATTCTAGTCCTAGGGCTCAGTGTTACCTGCCATACTGAAAACTATGGCATCTCTGTCTCTTTCTAAATCTGCCTGTCTGTTTCTGTCATATGCACACTCACATATGAACAGCATCTACCTCTCTATCATATATCAGCTATCAGCTATCAGCTGATCAATTATCATATGAATAGCTATTTTTCTATGTAGATATATAGATATCTATATATCAATATGACTAATTAATAACATTTAACATGTTCAATATAAATTTTAATCTTCTCCAATAAACTGCTTCTCAAATCATATAATACTTTCTGACCAATATTTTTACCTATTATCTAATAATTTTACATCAGCTTATAAATCACATGTGTTTCATTTTCAAGTGTCAATATTGTTTGACCTTTAGCTTTCTTATTTCCTGAAACAAAATAGTTTTAACATGAAAGTGTTCTGGAGATAATTAGAAAAAACATCTGCAATTACTCCTTTCTGAAAAACTGATAACAATATCAGAAATATCTGACTTCATTTAAAAATCTACTCCATACCAGAAATTTCATAAGTCTCCTCATAAACAAAAGCTTCATCATTAGATTACAAAACAGTCACATAATTCAAAGTAGGGAACGATAGATATCCAAAGAAGAATAAAATTAAATATTCAAATATAAATACCTAATTTGATATTTAAATTTTAATGCAATTTAATTTTCATGCAAATTAAAATGATAATCATAAAAATAAACAGTATATGACATTTTCATAATGGAAAAAATATCTTTGTTGACAAAGTTCAAAATCTGTAATGTAAATTCTTCTAAAAAAAATAAACTGCAGGAACCAATGGTCAGGAAGGTTCAGAGGAAAACAGGGCCTACTGGATTTGAGAGGACCACTCTACTTATGAACTCAACAATAGTTGTGGTTGCCTGCTCAAGACCTGTAGAAGATTACGATGGTCAACATTCCACCATGGAGTTGGTTGGGGCTTATGAGACTCCACCCTTAGTTGAGTGGCTTTTGACAGTTGTTGGCTTCTGGAGGCAGGATCGTCAATTTTCTTTAAGGATATGTTCCTTGGTAAGTTGACCATGCTCCAGTTGGTGGCCCCGCTCCCACATGAGGTGGACTAATTGATTTATAAAGAAAATAAAAGAGGACACAAATTTGAGAGACTGGGAAGTTGGGAGGCAGATCTTGGAGGAGTTAAAAAATGGAGCAGTGTGGGAATATCATCAAAATACATCATATACATGTATAACTACTCAAAGAATTAATAAAAACATTAAACAAAAAAATCTCTTCTGTCAGGTGTGGGGAGGCATACCAGTAATTCCAGCATGCATTAATGGAAGGCAACGTGTTCTAAGTCATCCTTGGCAACATAGTTCAACCCATTCCCCAAACAGCAATAAAAATAATATACAGCAAGCAAATAAAACTGCTGCTGTTCAAAGCTGTTTGCTTCCCAGAATCTCCCTGGATGCCTTATGAATATCTAGGTTTCTGGTGCCTATTTCAGACATTCTGAATCAGTAGGTCTATGGTAGATACCCATGAATAGGTTTAAATATCTCAGTTTTTGTTTCTCAGAACACTGATTCATCTTTTTCTTTCATGTGAGAGTTGATGAATAAGTATTGAATCAGGCGCTAAATTTGAAAAGCAGATGAAGTGCTTACCTTGGAGAGGGCTTAGCTTAGTCATGAGGTGCTAAATACATGCCAGCTTTATGAGGTAAAAATTGTTCTTTATATTGAACACAGAGAATATGTGCTAATGTTATTCTATATATGCTTTAATACATGTATAAATACATATCATATGTACATACGTAAATGTCTGCACATATACACACAGAGATCAAGATATAGATGTAGGTATTTTGATACAAAATTAAAAATTATGTGTAGATCAGAACACATTGTATGCATGTATGAAATTCTCAAGCATTAATTTCTAAAAGTATATGTAGATATCTGGATGTATAGCCAAAATTGCATTTTTTTGAGTTGTGTATTTTTAACTTAATTTATATCTATTCCATTCTTTCATAAATTTTATTTTATTTTTTATTTTTGAGACTATGTGGCCTAACATTGCATAAATTGATAATATTCAAATCATTTTTTAATGGAAATCACATTACATTCAGCACTTTGACCTCATAAAAATTTTGATGAAGAGTTATCTTAAGGAACTACACTAATTTCTTTCTGGCAAATATCTGCTCATTCAGTTGCTTGCATATTGAGTATTTGCTGAGTGCTTGGATTTTACTAATGGGCTTGTATCTGATCTCAAATATTTTATCTACTTTTTAGTTCTAAAATAGTTGTAAAAACCTTTTCTAACATTTTTTTGAATCTAAGATTTTTTTCTTATTCCACATTCTGATGTTTTGTTTATCTGACTATTAGAGTGTTGTGTTTTGATACTATTTTAATTCATATTTCTGTCAGTGTTCATGAATTCATAAGTTAATTCTATGTTAATCACTAAGGTATATAGGCTTCTGATGCTGACTAATAGTATTATATTTATGCTTCCAACTTTGAAACTACATTAAGCTACTGTCAAAATGATACCATATGAAGTAGGTGTAATCTTTGTCTTTGGTTGTGTTTTTCATATTATCCCAGTTCTTTATTGACATTTTAACTTGGTATAATCTTTATAATCAGCTTGTTTGGTTTCCTCGAAATTTTTCCTACAATTCTGATATCAAGTTAATTGCTTTTATTGATTTATTTAGTAAAATCAGGCACATTGTAACATTTAATCATCTTTAAACAGTACATGCTTTCTCTGGCATATTGATGTGTATATTCATTTCACCTTTTTTTCATTGCACTGAAAATTAACATATCTTGCATGTCTGAATTCTTCAAAGGCAATGTTGCAAGTTGTAATACTGTCTATATCACTGTGGTAATTTTTAAAATATATTTTTTATTTTTTCTGTTTGAGTGTATTGCCTACATGTATGTGAGTGCACCCTTGTTATGCAATGCTGAGGAGGTCAGAGGAGGGCATCAGATTCCCCTGGAACTGGAGTTAAGGATGGTTCATAGCCATCATGTAGGTGCTGGGAATTAAACCTGAGTCCTCTGCAAGAGCAGTCAGTGCTCCTAACCTCTGAGCCATCTCTCCAGTACCCACTGTGGTAATTTTTAAAATTCTTTTTTATTTGTGTGTGTGTGAGTGTGTGTGTGTGTGTGTGTGTGTGTGTGTGTGTGTGTGTGTAGACATGCATGTGGCATGACACACATATGGCTGTCAGAAGACAACTTTTTGGGGTTGGTTCTCTCCTTTCACCAGGGGTTCTGAGATGTGAACTCAGGTCGTCTGTTCATACCCACTGAGTAAGACTAAGTAAAGACTGAGACCCTCAGTCTTTGTCCACTGAGCCATCTCAACTGCCTCTCACTGTAGTAATTTTTTGATAGGTAACTTTTGTAAACAAGCTTCTTTTCTATTCCCTGTTTTATGAGTATTCGGCACCAGAGACTAGCCTTAAACACTGACCAACTTATTTTGCTCTTCATTATGAAACTTCTAATAACTCATTTTCACATTGTGATTCTTTCTTCTTAAGGGTCACCTATATTTCTTTTTATTAAGATATATATTATTTTTTACTTTTTGTTTATGTGTGAATATTTGTACATATGGATGTATACCACATGCATGCCTGACCCACAAAGGACAAAAGAGGGTATTGAATCCTCTGGAACAAGAGTTTTGGTTTGTTGTAAGCTGCCATGTAGGCATTAAGGACCAAATTCAGGTCCTCTGCTAGAGCAGCAATTACTCTAATCAATTAAATCATCTCTCCAGCCCCATGTCTCCTATATTTCTAATTTTATTAGTGAGAAACTCTTTGTTGACTCAAAATACCTTCTGATTTGAGCTGACCATACTTATGTACTTTTTTATTCCAAAGACTTTATCACCATTTTGAAATTGTTGCTGTTTTAATGTTGTTAGGGACCATATTTGATTTTTTTTTAAAAAATGTTCTATCTTTTTTTTTCCTATGTTTATATTTTGATTATTGGAATTTATTAACCTGTTACTTGTTTCATTTTTCCTATGTAGTTTGATGTTTACAAATAACACTTTAGAAGATTGAAGTATCTCTCGATGAAGGGGAAAAAAGAAGTGAGAAAAGAAAAAAGAAAAAAGAGCAAAACGTATTTTGAATGTACTATTAGGTTTGAAGCAATTCCTTGGCCATTATTAAAACTAATTAAGTGAAGGCTGAGTCACCTGCTATTTCTTGGACATTAGAGAGTACTCACTTTTTTTCATTAAACATGTATAATCTTGGGGAACACTTGCTACTAAAGGAAGTTTTTGGTATTAAGGAGGTGGAAACATTAACCTTGTTTTTAGATAAAAAAATTTTCTTTATTAATGACCCCAACCATATATCTTTAGATACAGGAGTTTTGAACTCAAATACTTAGAAGAAAACAAGTTAAGATTGCATTATCTGTAACTTATTACCAGTAACATATTGCAAAGTGATACATTTTGGCAAAGGGTGAAAGTAAGAGAATGAGGGAGGGAAAATAAAAGAAAATGATTTAAGCTGATCAAGCAGAATTATTATTATTATTATTAATTATTATTCTTTACTTCTTGAGAACTTGGAAGTCCTTGCAAGCACAGCTCATTTCTGCAGATTATTTTCCAAACGCATGCAAAATGGAACATGAACTGAGAATCCCTTAAGAACCTGTAGAGGTGCAACATTCAGGGCTACGATTATCTAGTAGCAAGCAGTCCAGCCTTCCATGGACAATGTTTCCTCTTTTGTTCCCAAGAGTTAAGGGGATGAAAATGTCTTCCCTTTGATTGTTTACATTTTTCTTTTCTTGACACCTGGATGTGCATGGTTGAGCACCTTGAGGACAGTCAAATGCCCGTCCCCCTATACATGCGTGAATATAGACCTTAGAGCACTTGATGTGATAGTATCCTCCTATCACAGGTAGTCTCAGAATATGTGGATCATGTGTTTTCTTGAGCATTGGCATTGGTGTGTCAAGGGAATAGCATAAAGGTGATATAGCCAATGTTGTCATCCATGACAGCATTCCAGATCCCTATGGCTAAAAAGGATTTGGGGGGGTGGTGTTGGTTGGCTCCTCACCCTTCTTTGAATTCTTGCATGAACATCTTTCCTATGGCCATATCATCGTCAACTTTGAACATTGTCCTGAATATTACCATGACTCTGCTTTAGAGTTACCATACATGGTCTCATCATCCCTATAACGGATAACTGCCCTGTTCTCTCCTTTCTTATGCTCTTCATGGAATTGAAAGTATTTATCAAGAGGCAAAACAATTTTGCTTCAACATGCCAGCCTGATGCACAATAGAATCCTTGGATGCAGGCAGATTTTCAAGGTCATATAGTAAAGAAACATTGTTTCCAATTTCTGGGTTTACAAAGAAACTCCTGTATATTTTCTTTAATAACTCTTCAGCTCCATGTGCCTGAAGTTCTTTGTAGAATTTCGAAGAAATTCTGAATATCACTTTTGTTTTGTCTCCTTTAGGATTTGAAATATGATAGAGGATGCTATCGAAATCTGTAAATGTTACTTCCACAGCTTTTGTTTTGTTTCTAGCAGCTGCTTTCTCAAACTTGAGCTGTAGTGTCTACTTGATGATATGGTTGTCATTTGCACACCATAATTATATCAGTTGCTTTGATTACATACCATGTACAGGGAAATTGTCACCAAAACAAACAGCTCTCACCTCAAAGGAAAAATGATATGGCTTAAGGCTGGAGCCAAATATGAATGACCATGGCTGGGAACAAAGATTTTGGTTTCTCTAAATACAGTGTTCCAGTGAAGTATCAATATCATGAACCTTTTATAGTAATAGAACAAAAAAGGGATAATCAACATACTCTTCAACTATATTGGAGGGTACACTGAGTAAGTGAGTCATTAGAAGCAGAGTTCTACTTGAGGTAGTACCTGATGACATTCTGACTTAGTCTTTTGGTTGGTGGAAAGTCTTTCTTTCTGTTTTTAATTTTTTTGTTCTTTTTGAGACATGGTCTCCCTGTAGCCCCAGCTATCCTAGAACTCACTATGTAGACCAGGCTGGCCTTGAACTCACAGAGATCTGCCTGCCTCTGCCTCCCTGGGGCTGGGATTAGGGATTAAAGGTGTGTGCCACCATGCCCAGCATGTTTCTTTTTTAAGATAATACATTCTTTAGGACTTTTTTTTTTTTTTTTTATCTTTAAGTCACAAGACTTTAAGTCAGAAACAGAGGTGGGCAAGGAGTGGCTTATTAAGAGATGTGCATGGCCCAAGATAAATTGTAAATAAGCTCTGGATCTCTAACATTAGAAATTCTCCACATTCATTGATGTGCTAATCAGCCTTGCAGGAAGTTCAATCCAAGATGCAGGATTTTTGGGGGACTCTCATTCATATAACTTTTGGAAGAGTTAATTTTGGCTTATAGTTCTAGAGGGATAACTGTCCATCATGACAGAGAGGGATTGTAGCAAATGACAGACATGGGAGCAGAAGCAGAATGCTGAGAGCTCACAGCTCCAACAGCAAACAGGAAACAGAGCAACCGAAAGTGGAGGAGGCTATGAACTCATCATGCCTGCTCTGAGTGACATACTTCCTCTGGCAAGGCTGTACTTCCTAAACTTCTCACATAGCATCAATTGGGAACCAAATGTTCAAACACTTGAGCCCATGAGGATCATTTCTCATCCTAACCAGCACTTTCCATTCCCTGGCCCGCATAGGATTATGGTTATTTCATAATGAAAAAACTTCATTTAGTCCAACTTTAAAACTCCCCATAGTGTTTAACAGTCTCAACACTGTTCAGATGTCCAAAGTCTGAAGTCCCTTCTGAGACTCAAAGCACTCTGTTAACTTTAACTCCCTGTATAATCAAAAAGCAAATTACATACTTCCAAAATAGGAAAATCCAAAATAAAGTAGTAATGAGAACTTAGTGAGGAAATATGAGACAAAAGCAATATTGCAACACAGAATGGAAAACCCCAAATGTTATAGCTTCATGACAAATGTCTGGGACTTGAGTTCCAAAGGTAGTGGATGGCTATGCCCCTTCATTCCTGCTTCCTGCAACATACATCTTTCTCTTGGGCTGTTTCCACACCCTGTATGCAGCTGTTCTTGGAAGGTATCTTAGAAATCTTGCATCTCCAAAACCTTGGGGTTTCCACTGCATATCAGACTTTCACAGTTTTACCAAATGGCTGCCCCTGGGCTTCTTTAAACATGAACTCCATTATTATATGTAGCCTGGCCTCAATGGCTTTCAGAAAATGTGCAGGAAAGAGAGATTACCACCTCACCCTTGTGTCTTTCAAATGTCCAAAGCTAGCACAACATGGATCATCCTGTTTAGGTGACAAATTGGAATGGCTCTTCAACCACACTAGCTATAGCACTTGTAAGTTAGAGCAATTGCTTTTAAGGAACAGAAAACCCTTAAGTTCTTTTCAAAATTTACAAGCTTATCTGAGGGGAGTCACTCTTTCCATTGTTCCAGTGCCTCTCAGGAGGTTTCTCTTCAATGGCCCTAATCTCCTTATCACTTTCAGCCTCTTTTCTAGCACATTTCTTGGTTTCAACATTAAACTTACTAGTTTTCTTCCTCTCTCCAAATGGAACTTTTTTTTTTCTGTACTTCTTGCTTTTTTTCAGTATAGAAAGTATCACCATACTTTTATACTTCATAAGTATCACCATTAATAACCACTAAAATAGACCCATTGTTAGGTTGTTTGGAAATTTCTTCCATCATAGGAATTTTCTCATTTTTTTTTTTAAAGAAATTTTCCTTAGTCAAGTTATTAAGACACTGGCAAAAGGCAGCCAGATTCTGCCAGAATACCACAAAATGGCTGCTAGGGAAGTTGCTGGTTAAGTCCTTGCTTCCCTCATCCTCTGAAAAATCTTGAGTTAGGAATCTAAGAAAACAGTCCATTAAGCATTGCTCAAATTATTCAACCATTTTTCTAGTCCAAAGTTTCAAAGTCTTCCACATTCTTCAAAAGTAATGATATATTCAGGTTCTTCCCAGTAACACCCCCCTTCTGGGACCAACTCTTGTATTAGTTGCTTTTATGTTGCTGTGATTAGACACCACATACAAAGCAACACAAGGAAGAGGATATTTTGACTTAAGTTCCAGAGGGGTAAGACCACATCTTGGGAGACAGTTATGACACCACTGGTTAGGCTAGGAGGCAGACACTGAAGGTTGAGAGCTCACATTCCCCCAAACAATCAGAAATCAGATAGAGCTAATTGGAGGTAAGATGAAGCTATGAAATCTCAAAATCTGCCCTCAGTGACATACTGGAAAAAACAGAAATCTTAATTTATTCTTTAATATATTCCCAATGAGCTACTTACATACTTAAAATTTGGTATTGAAATATGTCAATTTCTTCATAAAATTGAGGTAAGATTAACTTTATTATTGGCATTTAAATATCATATATTCATACTTCATTTCTGCATATATATGTATATATGCTTAAAATTAATATTTGATTGCAGTGTCTGGCATTGTTTTCAGCCGTATACTTACCACATAAAATGAGAATCAGATATACCTGGGTACTTTCAATATTTCCAAAATATAACAACATCCATTCATTAAAGCACACGTTTAATTACTGGGTCTAGGAGAAATAATTGGCCCATAGTGCTGACATATTTCTTAATGATAATTTTTAAATATGGTATTTGATATTTTTATTTTATATGAATGAATGTATTGTTTGCATGTATGTAAGTTCACCCATGTCATGCAATGCCAACAAAAGTCAGAGGAGGGCATCATCCTCTGGAACTGGAGTTACAGTCAGTTGTTAGCCATCATGTGGGTACTGGGAACAGAATACACACCCTGTGAAAGATCAGCCAATGTTCTTAATGACTGAGTCATCTCTCCAGTCCCACTAATAATAATTTTGAAAGAAAACATGTATTGCTAGAGTGTATAAGTGATGAACTCTTTACTAAGATAGAGTTCATGACTGCAAACTGTGATAAAATTGCAAATATGGCAGAGGATTTTTGACAAACGGCCTGGCTTCACAAGTTCATGAGAGTTTTTCAGTTCTTAGAAGATGTAAAGCAATATTTTATGTTTCAATG
The DNA here is from genome assembly GCF_000622305.1 of Nannospalax galili. Classification (NCBI taxonomy): domain Eukaryota; kingdom Metazoa; phylum Chordata; class Mammalia; order Rodentia; family Spalacidae; genus Nannospalax; species Nannospalax galili. The sequence goes on from NW_008349353.1 coordinate 643,569, forward strand.
GCTTAGGCTGCCATCATCTACAGAGTCATTTAAGGACGATGTCCTCTCTTGAAGACATTACAAAAAAAATCATTTATTTATTAAACTTGTATACTTTCATACCCAAAGATATTAATCTAATCCCTTAAGTGAGAATTTTTTATATCTGTTATATTTTTGATGTTATACTATTAATGAACATTTTATTAAAAATTTTAAAGTTTAATTTATTTATAAATTTCCACCAAGTATTACAATGTAACAAAGTCACTCAGTTTCACACTATAGGTTCCAGAGTGACTATTTAAAATAACAGCAATAGTTTGGGGATAAAATGATAATAGTTTTTAGAAATGAAATATTATAATAGTAACATACCTATAAACATGGTTATTTTAAGCTTACTTTAGTTTGAAATTTCATCACTGGGACTACAAAGTAAAGATGCTGAGTAAAGAAAGTCATTAATGCTATCTCTAGGTAATTAAGATTTTTCAAAACTTCAGCCTGTTAATATATGATTAACTAGATCTTAGATAATATTTAAATAAAATATTTATATGGAAATGCAAAAGATAATGTGCAAGTAAATGTGCAAATTAAAATACTTTACTAACTTATTTTAGATACATGTAATCTTAGGTACCAATATACTTTGACCTTTAATTTAATAGACATAATAAGATATGGTGCTACAGAACCATGTAATATATTTTCATAATGATAAGTCTAAATGAATGATGATACATTTAATTCATTGAACTCTAATCAAAGACATAATAGGATGTAAATATAATTAACTTTCCCATTACCATTGTATCAATTCATAAGTGCTCTCTTCTTTATTAAGTAACTGAGAATATATATATTCATCAGGGTATTCATATATATTCACTATGTACCTATATTCCTCAGAGTATATATGTAAATATATATGCATCAATCAATAGATAGATATCTGTCTACATATATGTATGTTTATATATAGCCATACAGATATATGTGTATCGGTAATCTACTAATGAAGCAAATGATATAGAACCTAAACTGATTAATTTCAAGTAAGATCATAAGAAAGATACGAAAGCCAGCTATTCAAATGGCGAGTATAAATTTGGGTGATGTAACCCAGATTTTAGTCTGACCCTGTGATGACATGCCATGGTCCCACTTCCTTCCCACGGGCTCTGCAAAGGAGTTGCTCCCCTTACCTCTTCCAGCCAGTTTATTGACCTTAGCTGCTTGCAGGGGAGGGACTAAGGGTATAAAAGCTGGGAAAACCATGAGGCCAGTCTCTCGCCATTTTGTGAGGCTCTTGGGAACCAAGAGATTTATGTTTGGGTGTGGACTTTTGAACCCCTCCATGAATGGGGTGGTGCCCACACTTCTGTAATCAAACCTGCACCCCAAGCTCAGTTAGCAAGTCCAATAAACTCATTAAGATTCTTCAAACCTGGGTTTGGATAATTCTTTTCTCAGGTTGTCACAAGGTCTGTGAGAAGAGTGGATCAAGTGCCACATGGGCCTCCCAGCAGTGAATTTGACTCACACCTGATTACTCCAAATATAATATTAGGGAAATAGTTTTCTCTGATATCATCCACTAAGTTTTAAATATGGTCTTCATTTACTGAGTAAACTCACTGAAATTTGATAGTTAGTGTAAATCTCATACATATGAGGCACTGCAGGAAAGGGAGTACAATCAAACCTTAGAAAAATCTCCAATACAACATATCTTTTAATGGAATATATGATTGGTGTGAGAGCATGAAAGTATAATTGAGAGTCAAAGCAATATGAGTACGAAGAAAATTAAAACGGAGATTATTTTTGAAGTTATTTTTTGTAGTTTTCTTGAAAGTACAATAATAGTATTATATTTACAAATTAAGTGTGATATTGAATTTAGATAAAATATTGAACAGGATCTCTCAGCCTTTAGTTGAAATGCAGAGAGAGAGAGAGAGAGAGAGAGAGAGAGAGAGAGAGAGAGAGAGAGAGAAGATGCAACCTTCTCAGAATTGCAAGTTTTGTCCAATTAAATAATTGCCTATTAAACTTCTTGGGAATAGAATACTTTAGCTAAGCTAGGGTGATGAGATGGAGATATTAAAGAATATCTTCCAAACTGAGCTCAAAACAACAACTGAAATGTGGAACATGGTGTGTACAGAAGATTTACATAGATAGAAAATTATTACCAAAGATTCTACATCATTCTCGGAGAAGAAACATAACAGAATGATAAAGCAGAGTGCTGGCCTGATGTCAATTTTCATACAAATGGGCTCATTAAATATGGACAGTTTGGCACTTTATCAGTTCACTTAATTTACTCATTTTGAGATACATGCATGTTATTGTATAAAGCACCATGAGTGTTTTTGGATTTGTTCTGCAGTATTGTATAATGAGAATATTACATATTTATTTATGATGAAAGTGAAGAGTATCTGATATGGTAGATCCTTATGAGTAGAAGTTTTGGGCATGAATTATTTAGTGGGAAAGTGTTCTCAATTCAACAGAGAATGGACACCCATATTTATGTACCTAAAGACCGAAGATACAGGACTTGATCAGTTTCAGTCAATATGATCATACAGCTTTTTAAAATGCTCCTATCAAAGTAAAATATGCAAGAAATGCATAAAAATTAACCATTTCTACCCACATTATGATGGGTGTATAGATAAAACTTACTTATAATTATTTGTGTCTATCAGATACCCTTCAAAGAAAAGTAGGTCTATAGCAACCAGCAATTGTTCCTATTATCTGTCTTATATTCAGAAGTATGACCACAATGTACTATTCAGTCTTTATGCAATCCTTGACTTCACATCACCACAGTGTCTCCAATTTCTGGCCAGTGCACACATTTCAGCAGGCAATGTTTGACATGCAGCCTGTTCACTGGCTTGGTGACAACATTTTCTAGACAACACAATAGCCTGAGGTTCCTCTAAGCAAATCCCCCATTTCAACAATCTCTTTTCCGAGACCTCTTTGCCTCCTGTGAATTTGCTCATGCTCCCTTCTAAATTCTTTGCAGTTATTACCTGAAGTAATCACGTATGTCTGTTTCTCATCTGCATCTGTTTCCCAGGGAACCCAATCAATAATAGAGTTGTGTTAATTTGTTAATGTTATGATATACATTTTTATAACAAATTAGATTAACCCGTCATATATTTGCTGAGTATCTTAAATTTTTTGTGTTAAGCTAGTGCAAATTTTGTTGACTTTTTCATTCAGCATTTTCTTATCCCAAGGAGGTGTTCTTTATATGGTCTGAAAAAAAAAGAGTCAATTTTTCAGTAAAATTTAAAATATATTGTACTAGTATGTGAAACACTGAATCACAATTTAGTATCTTTAATGAACAGAATTTCTAATATTGATATGTTTCTTTTGTGTATATTTAGGTTAAGTATAATTTTCCTTTAAAATATTTTTATTTCTTTATTTTTAACTTTTATGTGTATGAGTGTATTGCCTGCATGGATATAATTGCACTGGGGTTGTGCAATGCCCACAGAAACTAGAAGAGGGAATTGAATCTCTGGAACTGGAGCCATGGATGGTTGTTAGCTGCTGCATGAGTGCTGGGAATCGAACCTAGGTCCTATGCAAGAGCAGTCAGTGCTCTTAGCTGCACCCAGGTCCTCTGCAAGAGCAGTCTTAACCACTGAGCCATCTCTTCAACTCCTATCTTTCTCTTTTAATAAAAGCACATCTTCAATAATACTTTATTTCGCTATTCCAATTCTTTTACATTGCCATATAAATTTACTACAGTAACACAAAGGAAAAAGAACAATGTGAATGCAATAAAGAAGATATGACATCACATTAGAGGCCAAAAAAGCATTGAGAAAATTTCAACTTATTTACTATATTAAAAATGCCTTCAGAAATAAATTTTTGTTAATGTAGAATTTCTATTAAAATTCAAATAATATATTACCTATGTGTTTAAATTAAAGATCTCTGTCTCCCATTAAAAGTGAAATAAGGTTATCTACCATCAGTAAATAATGCCTCAATAAAAGAAAAAGAAAACAGTATTGTTTAACAAAAGGAAATGAAACTCATGATTTATATTCTTCATAATTATACCCATTGGGAAAATAATCCTGAAACTTTGAACAAAGGAATAGAATTTAAAAATATTAAGTATACTGCTGTAGAAAAAGTAAATATATAAAAATCAATATTTTTATATTAGCAATGAGCCATTAAAAATGTGAAATCAAAACTACTGCCAAAATGCTAACTGGGATTCAACATACTGACAGTTTTTATAGCTCCAAAGGAAAAAGAGCACCCAAGTGGGGTCACACAATGCTGCACTTTGGGGCATAGTAGCTGCAGTGAGCACTGGAAAAGGCAATTTATGTGTGACAACTCGTGTGGTAGTTCCTTGGAAATTTCTTAGTTTTAAAAACTGAGCTGTAGGTCCTCAAAAATAATTCAAACTGGATTTTCAAAAATAACCAACCAGACAAAACCAACTTAAATACAGTAAAGAGATTAACGATCTTTCAAGGTAACTTTCAAGGTTACTCTGCGTTTCTGAATAAACTTGTTTTGAACATGAAGCTATGGTTTATTTCTATGTAATAACTTCAATTATAATGTTAATGAATGTTTGAATGCATGGTCATGTGACATGTCCATTCTCAGCTTGTTTCAGTTTGATATTGAAATCATACCAGTATCAAAGATTTAGTCAGGAAATTATACTTTTTCTATACTTTAGAGTGTGTTTTATATCAGATGATACTTTACTTATTCCAGATTACTTCTATACTTATACAATATTACCTTTAAAGGTTACAAGAGTTTGTCCATAAAACCATTTGGTCTTGGACTATTTTCTGTGGGAAATTATCAATCGTATGAATCAAATTATTTCATAATCCCTTTTATTAATATGAAATTGGCTTATGATTTTAGTTATTTTTGTTCATTACATAGGATATTTTCCTTTTTAAAAGAAAAACAAGCTATTCTTTATCCAACATTGAAATGTACACTGTCTAATGATTAACTTTGGTAAGTAGATGCTGCCACAGATCGTTGTAGTTTATTTACCCTGAATCTTATTACTAATGAAATTTTATTTATTTAAAATATCATTTTTCCATCCCTCTCCATTCACAAACTTTGGTGTTCACTTTTCTACTGTTTCTATAAGATTGAATTTTTGTGGCTTTCAAAGGTATGTGAGATCATTTTAGTATTTGTCTTCCTGGACATGGCATGTTTCATAGAACACAATATTTTCAGGTCCATTCATCATGTTTCAAAGACAGAATTTTAAAGGCTATATACTGTGTCTGTCTCTCTGTTTCTTCTCTGTCTGTCTGTCTCTCTCTTTGTGTGTGTATGTGTGTGTGTGTAACTCTCAAAAAACTAAAAATGACAGGCATCTTTCTCAATCACTGGCCACCTTATTTACCCAAAGGACTCATCCTATTGTAGAGACACTTGTACAACCATGTTCATTGCTGCTCTTTTCACAATAGCTAAGAGATGGAAGCAATCTAAGGGCCCCTCAACTAATGAGTGATTAAAAAAATGTATATTTACACAATGGAGTTCTATTCAGCAGTAAAGAAAGATGAAATAATGAAATTTGTAGGCAATGGATGGATCTTGAAACTGTTATACTAAGTGAAGTAACAGACAGACTCAGAAAAACAAACAACATATGTTCTCCCTCATATTGGCTCCTAGCACCAAATTCTTTTAATAAGATGGTGCTATACAGCAGTTCCTTCTATATGAAATAACTACCATCATCATGACTTCCACTGAGCCTGATCACTAAACGTAGTCACAGTTGAGCTTGTTGAGGTTGTGCTCATTCATTGAAGGAGTGCCAAGCAGGGTCACTGGACCCTCACCTGAGTATCCAGCCACTCTTCCAAGCCAACTGGTCCAGACTTCGAAGACAAAAGAAAAATGAGGAAGAACCCAACGGAGGGATGTTTTTGGAAGCCCTTTTCAAGAAACTCCAATGGACTCTCATATGAAAAATTGAAAATTGCCCTATTCTGACTTTTTTCTAGTCCCCTGCATAGAACTTTTATTGGTTATTACTCTTGTCTTTACTTCTCCTTTACATCTCCTATTCATGATTCGAGGACTTTCTTCTCTCCTTAGAGACAAGAGTTATGTAATTTGGGAGTCTTTTAGATAGACCCACATAAGGAGTACCTCAGTTCCCTCACCCTGTGTCCCTGTTCAGCATGGAAGAAGCCAGAGCGGTCTGTGTCCCTATCCCCTATTATGGTTATTACTCTTGCCTTTACTTCTCCTTTACATCTCCTATTCATGATTCGAGGACTTTCTTCTCTCCTTAGAGACAAGAGTTATGTAATTTGGGAGTCTTTTAGATAGACCCACATAAGGAGTACCTCAGTTCCCTCACCCTGTGTCCCTGTTCAGCATGGAAGAAGCCAGAGCGGTCTGTGTCCCTATCCCCTATTGGCAATTTGGGTAACCCTTTCAGAGGACAGTGTGATAAGAATAGGAGTTAGGAATTGGTTAAGCAGTTAGGGTAAAGAAAAGTCCCCAATTTCTTGGCTGAAAGTCAAAATGTCCTTGGGCCTGTTAGCAACATACTCTATTTCAAAGGCCAAAAATATTAAAAGTATCTGGGAGCTTGTATCTAATTCTTAAAAGATTTTAGGTTTACAGCTTCAGAGGGGGGAATGTTGGAGGGGAGGGAGTGGGCATGGATTTGATTAAAACATCTTATATTCATGTATGAAATTCTCAATAAAGTTTTTGTTAAAATTTAAAAAAAGTTAAATATATATATTTTTTAAAGCACAAGAATACTGGCAGAGTATCTACCATACTGAGGTCCTAGGTGCAAATCCCAGTGCAGAAGCACACAGGGACACACAAAGGAGAATATGAAAAGACTTTCAGGTTGAACGGGAATCTTTTCAAAGGTGTGTCTTTTCTAAAGAACTGAGGCATTTTAGCTTATTTGGCTTCTGTGCTCTATTTTCTTCTCAATTGTTCTCACACTCAATAGTTGCTCAGTCAAAGCCAATGTCTCCACACATTTTTGCCTCTTATTCTGGGGTTGAAATTCAGCAGAACATTTGACCGCCCCATGCTATAAACAACAAATTCAATCAAAGCTTAAGTAAAAAGGCTCCTTCATTCCATCCTGAAAAAGGGGTTTAATGTATTTGCCACTTTTAAATCTTTGTTCCTACATGGAAGCAGACTCCAATTTAAAAGGTACTGAGCATACTTCAGCTGACAGACAGGCTGCCCTTAGAAGTGCAATTAAGCTGTGTTAGTGGAGAAGTAGCATTAGAAATCATGGAAATTAAACATTTATAACACTGTATCAGAAACAATTTCTGCATCATGCTGATGATTCTCCATTTATACAATTATCCAATCCTGAGACTGCTTGGGTCTCAAAACATAGAAACCATTAATAGTGCAAAAATAAGTATGAAATGAGCAGGAGATGCAGTTTCTAATGAAAAATGTATTAGTCCATGCTAATGCAAGCAAATAGAAGTTAAAAAGATCAGGGTAAGCACAATCAGCTGCAACAGAGCATAATCATTCTTGATGCTCCGAGCAGGAGAAAAAAATCAATGTTTCCAAAGGCCTGGACAATTTAGCAAAGTGTTTGAACTGTGATAAAGTCCTTTGTTTGCAATGGAGCCCCCTTTCCTGTTTTAAACAATACATTTTAAGAGGAATATGGCTATATTAGTACATATATGCCAAGTAAATAAGCATATTTAGGTGTCTCTTACATGGCATGCTACATTCTGGATATTAAATTAACAAAAATACATTTATTTCTATGAATTCAATCTCTAGTGAAATGAGGGAGACAAAGTGAGCAAACTGCCATGGAACATTAAAATTCATTAGTATATGTATATATTAAGTCTTCTAGGAAATAGACAAGAGATTGTTAAATATATGGATGACTGAATGTGAATGAATAAAGCATTGGGATAAGAAACTATATTAAGGTGAAATGGCACTTTTCTTGGCACTGGAACCATATACCCTCCCTTGAAGAGTTTACTTGAAAATACAGTAATCTTAATAGTCTGATTAAAAATTTTTTTTAAATTAAAAACTAAGAAATGATGTGCAGATGGCTTGGCAGATAAAATAAAACAATTGCTATGCAAGTCTAAAACCTGGAGTTTAGATCCCTAGAACTCATATAAAAGCCAGGTTGGTGTAGTACCTTTGGTACCCTCTTCTATGAGAGGCATAGAAGGGATCCCCCTCCAGGGCAAGGTTATCCAGAATAGCCAAAATAGATGAGAACCCGATTCATTGCGAGAAATGTTTAAGGTAGTGAGCCACTGCGGAACCACTGCAGAAGGAAGATCCCCGATGTCAACCTCAGGCCTCTGTGTCTCGTACCCCGTCCCCCGCCCCCCCGACGTACTGTAATGTGCACACATTTGAATGTTTACCCAAACATATCTGAACATGCATTCTCTCACACACAAAACACACAAAACAATAAAAACCGAACATCTAACCTTTTGATTTTAAAATGTAGGAATACAGGCATTCTAATACTTCGTGCAGTAATTACATGATTGAAGTTAGCATTTTCATAACATATAGTAGAAGAGATCATCAAATATTTCTATTATTCTTCACCGAGGTAAAAGGAGTTTAATTTGCCTTTTTTTTTTTCCAATGTAAGAAGTCAAAATGTTTCCTTTTTAATTATAAATTTAATTTTGTGACCTTAAGATTTTTCTTAAAATGTCGGTTTAAATAGATGTACTAGGGCTTTTCTAGTCAGTTTGGAGAACGATAGCAAATGCATTTTAGATTGAATGTCCCAATCAGTAAGCATTAATTTCTCACTGTTCTATAGTGTAGCCCAAGTTCTCTTAGGGTCCCTTGCTCCTGGCGCTATTAGATTAACCATATAACACATCTTTATCTGAATTTTTCATAGTTTATATCCTGGGTCGGGGTAAATAGAGTAACTTCAAAGGGTGAACACCAGGTGCCCCACACCTAGAGTCCGATTCTCCTCTGTGGCTCAGCAGCCACCATTCCAGATCACTTCTGTACCCTGTCCACAGTCTCCCTTAGCTTTTGCCCACTTTTGTGGGCCTGAAGTCTCACCCCAGGTTCATAAATATCCTCTCTCATGTACACCCGGTGAGACACTGAGGCCATTGTTTCCGAGCCCCTGCTTCTGTCTAAGATGGCCCCAACATCCCTCCCTCCTGGCTAACCCTCCTCAGCTCCCTCTCCATAGCTAACTTTCCACAGCCAATTCTCCCCAGCAGGCCCCGCCTCTCAGAGGAATGTGTCCCTCCGGACACACACTGACTGGAAGAGGAAAGAACCTGATTCATTAAGGATCTAAGGAGGTTCTTCCCATGTTTTCAAACAGCAGCATTCATGTTATCTTCTCGGAGGGGAGCCCAGAGAGTTCCCTAGAATTCTTTATAAATAAGGACATTAATATCATCCATTTGGAATTATTACCTGCTTCCAAGGTCAAATAATCTCTCAAAGGTCCCAATATAACACTACCACATTTGAGATTAGTTCTTCAAAATAGGTTTGGGGAGGACAATCTCCTGTATTGGTAACAATAGGGGAACCGATACAGGTAATGTGAAGGTACAACAAATTGTGTCAATTTTCACAAAGTCAGTGCATCTTGATCAACAAAACCACATATATATATATATATTATAATATATATTATTATATATATATATATAATTTTAGAAAGACTGACATATACTGGTCTTGTCCTCCCTACTTTTAAGGTGTTGCCAGGACCCTGGCAAGATAATAACCCCTTTAGGACTACTATACAAATCTCAGTTTTACTTCAGAAACATCTGTGTGGAAGTTGTCAGTGAAATTCTCATCACTAGGACAAATACCTGAAGAAAACAATTTAAACAATAAAAGATTATTTTTATCTTAGATTGAGAGGGTTAGTGTGTGGTTGACTAGTCCATTACTATGAGTCTGCATGAGGCAGAGCAGCATGGCACTGTGGGCTTGTAGAGGTGAAGGCCACTCACTCACTGCATACCACCAAGGAAGAAAGAGGAAAAGCTGGAAGGCCAAGGACTGGGGACCCTTCAAAGGCAGACCCCTTCGACATGGAGGGAGGAATATTTTTCCTCTGTGCCCAGGAAGGAATTAGGTAAGTGAAATGAGTAGATAAATGAGAGATAATAGTGAACTATTTCCTCCAACTATGCCCACCTCCTAATGTTTCAACAACTCTCAAAATAGTGCTACAAGCTGGGGACCAAAACCATTAACATATGAGCCTGTGGGAGACATTTCATAAACCATAGCAGTAATATTTAGGCATATGCAAATGATACTGATTTATAGAATTGAAATCACAATTCACATAGAACAAAACTGAAGAAATTTAAATTCAGTTAACAAAAGTTCTTTCAATCTAAATACAACTTCATGAAATCAAGGTAAAGGCACAAGATAAGCCTACTCACAAATTCTAAAAATTGGAGGAAAAAAAGAAAAAAGGAAACCAATATATAGCTAAATAACATAGATGACAGATAGATGATAGATTAGATAGATAGATAGATAGATAGATAGACGAAAGATAGATATATAAATTTCTAGATATTTAAACTACTAATATGTTTACCTATTTATAAATACATTACAGTAATTGAAACATCCAAAACAAAAGTACTTATCATTGCCTGTTTTTCAAAGGGCATTTAGTAAGCAAGGGAAGTCAAAAAGAAATTTCTTAGTTTTTAGTTCTGTCCATCATGCCCCATGCCTAGACTCTACTGAGGCAGCTGTTGGAGTTAAGGAGGCCTTTGGGGGATTGATACACCAAGCTAAAGCATACTAATAGCAGAGGCTACTCCTGGAGCTTACAACTCTCTCTGAGAGGAAAGAAAAACCAGTGTGGTAAGCATTTTGCCTGTGTGCCTACTGGGAGGACAACTGGAGAGTGAAGACAAAATTATCATAATCACCCAGAGTTAATTATCTCCTTCAGTAAACAGGAATTTAGCAGAAAAGAAGTTAAATGAGAAAACAGATAAGGCAAAATACTCTTGAGGAGTGTAAGGGCCAGGAAGTAAAGCATTCTAAAAACTCACTTGAAGTTTCTCTGCAGCTGGACACTGTGTGAAGGACCCAAAACAGAATGAGAGTGGAAGAAAGAGAGAGGGAGAGAGAGCTGGGGAGGGAGAGGGAGGGGGCAGGAGAAGGTGAATGTCGTTTGAAGTAAAGGACTTTAGTATAAATCTGCACAACTGAAGAAAATCTCTAGGTGAGTCTCAAAAAGGAAAATGCTTGTACAAACCTAAGCAGCGTTTTCCACATATAGTCAAGAAGAATTTTTCTCTGTGCCCTGAAAGGAGTGGAGAACTAGAGAAGAATACTTACCATTTTTGAAGGAAATTCATTATTTATTGAGCATCCAGCACAATTATACATTTTGGAATAATTAAGAATGCAACAGAGTTCTGAATTCTAGAGAATAAAATATTGTACATGGATAGCCTGGACTATGGAACAGAGTTTCTACTGTGAAGTTGTCTATTAGGTTTCAGGGAGATGGGAGGACAGGTGAAATGAACACATTTCAATCATTTTCTGTTGTAATAACATTTCCATAACACCGAGAATTTTCAGTAATGTGAAAATCATGAAGTTATAAAGAAATATCACTTAAGGCATTATCTTTCATTTCCTGGCATTGAACATTCAGGAAAAAAATGGTGTCTTAACTATCAGATATGCTTTCAGTGTTTCTTTCTAAAAAAGAAATAAATTTTAGAATAAATTATCATCATGATCTCATTAAATTTATTTTAAAATTCCCATTAATTAGAAGACAAATTAAATGAAATATTATTGTTTCATATTATTCTACTTAGAAATATTTCACATAACTATAAAAATGAATTTTTTTATCAAAATCAAAATGATAACTGTAAAAATACTAGTAACATTCTTAATATATGGTCTATTTATAACCATTGCACTCGGCATTTTAAATATATGTATATACACACAAACATATATATATATACATACATACATATATACACACACAGTTTTATGATTTTGATTTTATAATTCTGTTTCTTTCTTGTACAGAATTTGTTCAGAATAGCACACATTTTTAGAATGCCTCAGTTCCTTAAAACAGCCTTTTCTTAAGATCATTCTATAAATTAATATAAATTACATACTCACACATGAATAAACACCAAGAAAAAGAGCACACAGATGTTCGAGTTGCAGTACACATCTGTTGGCAAGTGAAGAAATTTTCTGAAAGCTAAATTACATCTACCCCTCACTTTTCTCTATAAATTTATTACCAAATGATATTTTACCAATTAAAATAATTATAACCAGGAATTTAATCTTATAGTTTTGAAACCCCAAATGTTGTACTTGTTCAACGTTTATGTATTTTGTAACTAGCAAGTGGGAATTACCTGTAAAGTAATGTTTGTAAGGATTAATTAATTATATTCTATTAACATTATTAGAAGAATTGTGTTGAGACATAACATGTCATCAACTGACTAGGTTTTATTGTTATTTGGAAGCAAGATAGTAATTAGAATCACTTGCTAATTACATATCTGCATATTTTATATTGATATAAATAGCTGCATTGTTTTCTTGACACCAAGAAGAACTAAAAAAAAAAGCAATGATTTATTCCCAACTAGGGCAACCTGTGAAAACTCAGTTAAGTGAAAGTGAATTAGCAAACTAAAAACAATAGCACACACATCTGAGGAGGTATAGAAATCTAAAGGATTAAGTGTGTGCTGGAAATATATTTATGCATGACTTTTTAACACTTGCATATTACCTGCTTCAGAAACTATTTAAAAATACATTTAAGAACATCAAATAAGGGGAATAGAGAGATAGCTCAGCAGTTAAGAGTGCTTGCAACTTTTAAAGAGGATCCTAGTTCAATTTCCAGCACCTAAGTCAGGGAGCTCACAACTGTCTACAACTGTAGTATCAAGGGATCAGACATCTTCTTCTGGCCTCCATGAACATGTGGTGTACAGTTATACAGACATTTAAATGCACCTGGATAAAATTAAAAATAAATCTTTAAAACAAAAAAGAACATCAACAAATTTAGGAAAATAGCTTAGCAGAAATCCCAAGCTAAATTGTGAAAATTAGAGATTTTTTTTAAAGTATAGCAGAGATTAAATATATTCAGAAAAAACGTATAAGAATGTATTTTTAGAAATATGATGTTTCTTTTTAAGTTCAGAGAGAGAGAGAGAGAGAGAGAGAGAGAACTTCAATATTTGATGTAAAATTGCAGCTATCTTCAATTCTCCCCTGTAAATACCCTGGAACCACCCTATTCACTCACCTGTGGGAAAGCCAACTACTTTCATCGAAGAAGTAAATGTATTTTTGAATACAGGAACTGACTGACTTTTAAATAACTTGGAATTTTTGCATAAATCATGTAATCTCCACATTTTTGTGTCAAAATACCTTAATTTTTTGGACATAGTAATTGACATAGTATCAAAGTTTAAAAATCATATTGCACTATTCAAATTCAGTGTATATGTAAAGAGGTCTTTTTAGTTTTGTGAAGACTGTTCATTTATTTCAATGTACATATCCTTATATGTCGAGTTTGGAAGCTACCATGTAGATTTATAAGTGTATCTTAAAATCTGCATGACAGTTTTCTATGTAGTAATATTCAGTCAGAACTTTGAAATTTTTTATTCACTTTCTCTCTCAACACATTTTTGCCTTTTTTTTTTTTTTTTTTTGTCTTTTTGAGACAGGGTCTTCTTGTATCTCCAGCTGTCCTGGAACTGACTATGTAGGCCAGGCTGGCCTCGGACTCACAAATATCGGCCTGCCTCTGCTTCCCAAGTGCTGGGATTAAAGGCGTGCGCCACCACGCCAGGCTTGACTCTTTTTTTTTTTTTTTTTAATGATTTCTTTTACAAATTTCGTACAATACATTTGGATTTTATTTAGATCCCCTTTCCTATCTACATCATCTTTTACTACCCCTACCCAACTCTCTGGAAAATTCTGCTTCCTCGTGGTCATCTCTGGCTTTTACGATCTGTCTGTCAAGTCTTCCACAATGATCCTGAGCCTTGGGGTGCACCAGTTTAATATAAGTGTACTATTGAAGAATAATCACTCTGCAATATTTTTTGCACATTGACCAGTTGTGATTTTCTTTGTTAATCATGATCTGTTCCATCAGGATGTTTCTCTCTTAAGAGTTGGAAGATAAATTAATTTGTGAATCCAGTGAGGAACAACTGACCTGGTAAGATATGCCCAGCAATGCAAAAGTGGTATGAATAGTATGGGAGTAACCATACTATGGCTTTCGCTTTCTAACTAAATTTAAGGTCTGCCTTATAGGATGGAGCCCATATCTGACATTGACATCAGACCTAGAAATCTGAGACTAGAAAGGCCATTGGCCATAGGAGAGAGTCTAATACTATTATTATGCTAAATATAAACTCACTGCTAATCACTTATCTTTATAAACTTCTTTAGCAAAGATATTTTAAAATTATGCTGAATTACAAACATGTTAAAATATTTAGCAAAATGTGTGCAATATATTCAATACAGATTAACAATTTATTGGGTGTCATAGAGGTGTAAATAAAATCACTTGATGTTATGTTTTATATGGGGAAATAGATCATACAAATGATTCTGTTTCTACTGTTCTTTATACTTGAAAAATGTTATTTTAAGGTATATTCTAATATTTGAAATGGACGGTATATGAAAGTATCCTTACTACTTAATATTCTACACTCTATATAAGAAAATGTCTCCTTACCTGTAAAAATCACAAAAACATGCACTTTAAAATTAAGGAGTATATTTACTCTGTAGCCACCCCTGTTATCATATGTAGCTGTTCACATGAACATCCTTCCATCAGAATCTTTATTCATAACTGAAAATCATTTATGTACCAAATCATCTCAAATGGGGGTTTTCTTTTTCTTTTTAATTTATTTTTCTATATATTTTATGTGTATAAGTGTTTTGCCCACATGTATGGACATGCACCACCTGGGTGCAATGCCCTCAAAGACCAAAGGAGTGCATCAGATCTCCTAAAACTGAGGTTATTGATGGTTGTTATCTGCCATATGGGTGCTGATAACCAAACCTGGTCCTATGACACAGGATCCAGCGATCTTAACTTCTGAGCCATTTCTCCAGCCCCATTATATATATTTTCTATCATGACAAAAAAAATAATTCTACAGGGAAGGAAAATGAAAGAAATGTGTCATTTATACTGGTGTGTGTGTGTGTGTGTGTGTGTGTGTGTGTGTGTGTGTGTGTGTGTGTGTGTGTTTATGAACATTTAGTTAAGGAGAGGGATAAAATTTGAATTTCCACAAAACATATCCCTTGATCATATTTAATATGCAATGCAATTTTTGAAATTTTTTTTATTAGTATACAGAAATTGTAGCAAATACTGGGCAACTTCATTACTTTGATGGAATTTATTCTCCCTAATACATATGCATATCCTCTTCTTATCCCACCTCCTACCACAAGTTTTTCTGTTCTCTACAAGTTCCCCACTAGCTCCTATTCAATTTCTCAATCCTTTTTGTTTTCGTTCTCCTCCATCTTTTTTTTATTATTATTATTTCACATAAGAGAATAAAACATAACACTGTGATACTTGTGTTTCTGAGCCTGGCTTATTTTGCTCAATATAACAATTACTATTTCCATCAAATTTCTGCAAATGACAGAATGAATTTTTCTTTTTGTAAAATATATTTTTAATTTTAATTTTATTTTATGTGTATAAGTGCATTGCCTGGATATGTGTGAGTGCACCCATGCCACGGAGGTCATAGGAGGGCGTTGGATTCCCCTGGAACTGGAGTTTAGGACGATTCATAGCTGCCACATAGGTGCTGGGAATTGAACCCCAGTCCTCTGCAAGAGCAGTCAGTTTTCTTAACCACTGAGCCATCTCTCCAGACCCTGAACTGCATTTTTCTTAATATCTGAAAAATAATCCATTGTGCATATATGACACATTTTTGTTAGCCATATACCTGTCATTGGGTATCTGTTGTGATTCCATGATGTTTTACCATGCAAAACACCACATCTCTTTCCCACTTTCATTTCCACTTTAAAATATATAACACAGTGAGCCAAATTAAGGCTGCTCTATGTGCACAGCAGAGGGAAGATCCACTAGAACATGCCAATCTATGAATTACAAGAGGCCTGGGTTTCCTATTGTAGAGTGGACTTTAAGTTCAATCAGAAAGCTTTTGATCATCATGTAACATTCATATTACTATTGCTTCCATACGTATGTATACATATATCTTGTCATACTATATGTTTTCCACATAGCTACAGCTGTTTGAGTTTATTACTTGGTTCTCTGTTATATTCAATACATTTACATGTCTGTTTTTATGGTAGTGCCATTTTTTCTTAATGTATGTATTTTACTGATTTTTTGTGCATTTCACATAATAAATCTTAGACAAATTTAGAGCACCCCCGTCTTCACTCACATAGCCCTCCCCACTGGATTTCATGCATTTTTTCATATATATTTAGACCTGTCTAGTCAATCATTTGTACCCTGATGTCCCTCAGGATAAATTCACCCACTGGAGTTTAGTCAGCCTACATGGAGTCACTCTTTCAAAGAAGATCTACTCTACCTTACTCCTCAGTAATCAGTTGACAATATTTTCTAGGTTGTGGTTGGAACCTGATGCCCATTTCTACTGTTCTATGTTGGGTTTTTGTCTGATTCAGTTTGCGTGGGTCTTGCGTATGGTGTCACCATTGTTTGTTTTATTATACTAGAGTTTAATCCCAGTTCTGTTGTTATTGTAGCTCCACAATGTTTATTTATTTAAGAACATAATGGAACTTGTGAGATGTAGTAAAAATAGTTCTAAAACAGAATTTATAGCTCTAAATGCCTACTTTAATAATATCTTTGGGGGGCTGGAGAGATGGCTCAGCGATTAAGACTACTGGCTGGTTCTTGCAAAAGACCCAGGTTAGAATCCCAGGAGCCACGTGGCAGCTAACAACTGTCCATAACTCCAGTTCCAGAGGATCCAACAGCCTCTTCTGTCCTCCATGTGCATTACGACATGGGCACACTTACCTACATGTAGGAAACACACACGTACACATAAATATAATGAATAAAATATGGCTGCTCTTGCAGAGGACCTTAGTTTGGTTCCCAACACCAGCATGGTGGCAACAACCATCTGAAACTCTAGTTCCAGGGGATCCAGTGCCTTCTTCTGACCTCCACTGGAGTTGCATCCCATGGTGCCTTACATATATGCAGGCCTTTCTAATACAATAACAATGACATAGTGAATGAAGTAAATTTTAAGGTATATTTCAATAAAATTTATTTTTTTCTGGAAAAATGCTGTCAAAAGAATGTGAAAACCATCTAGAGACAGAAAATATTTGCCCAAGACAAATATGAAAATGAGCTGTTAGACTATTATTTCTAGAT
This sequence comes from Nannospalax galili, assembly GCF_000622305.1. Taxonomy (NCBI): domain Eukaryota; kingdom Metazoa; phylum Chordata; class Mammalia; order Rodentia; family Spalacidae; genus Nannospalax; species Nannospalax galili. The sequence continues at coordinate 661,159 of NW_008349353.1, forward strand.
TTCATTAAATAAGACTATGAAAAAAATGTATGCAAGGTCTAAACAGACACCACAGGAAAGAGAGTAAGTAAATCTATGCTAATAGGCATTCCGTAACATGTCACTTCATAAATGCAAATTGAAACACTGAGGTACCTCTACATATGTTTACATGATCAGAATCCAGAACAGTGACATTAACTGCTGGAAAATGTGGAATGCACAGTGAAATAGCCAGTTTGTAAGGTAACTGTGTAATTCTTTACACGACTCAATATTCTTTTTTCCATATAGTATATCAATTGAATTCTTGATAGTCACTGAAAAGATCTGAAAAAATATCCACACACACACACACAAAAAAAAAAAACCACAGTACACGACTGTTTATAGCAGTTATCCTCAGTTTGCCAAAGCTTGAAGCAATTAGGATTCCCATTCAGGTTGGAAATGCACAAATGAATTTATTGTAACCAGATAAAAGAATTCTATTTTGTGCTAAAAAGAAGTGAGTTATGAAGTCATAAATACACATGGAAGAAATATGTGCATATTTGTGATAGGGAGAAGTCAAACTGAAAAGGCTTAATTTTGCAAGTTTATATTCTAAGAATACAAAACAATGGACACAGTAGAAACTTCTGTAATTTTCAAGGGGCAGAGAAAAGGGCTGATGAACAAGCAAAGCATGATGAACTTGAGGACTATAAATGCATGAGAGTCCAATGGTGGATTCATGCTCTTATACATGTTTCCAATCTGATAGAAAGTGCAATAACATAAAAATTAGCCTACACTATAAATTCTGAGTGATAACGACTTGCTACTATTGTTTCCTCAATGTTAACATAAAAACCCATACTAATAGCAAAGTTGTTTTGAGGAATGCTTTATATTTGTGTAAGTAAAAAGAGCACAGAAAATCCCTGCACATGCTGCCTTTACTGAAAACCTAAAACTGCTATAAATATGAGTGAAGCATACTCAGTGAAAAGTTTAAAAAGACTGCTTTATTTAACATTTTCATAATTTGACCCACATCATCTTGATAATTCTGCCTTATTTGCATAGGTGGCTCATCTTCAAGACTGTGTATGTCCCCAGTGAAATTTCAGTTCTAAGGCAGTGTCTTTTATCTTCATTGTAATTAAATTTCCTTTACTTTCATATTTACCTCATTTTTTTTCATATGATATCTGTATTAAGTATCTTTTCAATTCCTGTATTGTTTTACTAGCATGTTGACATATGGTACATATGGGAGTACCCTGGTGCCAAAGAAAGTGATGAATTTAGCCATCTGTGATTTGTTGTGACTGGTACATCTAGATATTTAATTAGTTGGATAATGACTGGTGGACTCAAAGATCAACAGGAAGTAAGAATGGAATCACAACATAATGAGATAAACCATAAATTATTGCTTATTCAGAGGATGTTTATGGCAGGATCAAGAGCATACAGTTTAGTGTAGGTTATAACAAAGAAAGTTTTGAGTTAGCAAATTCAAATCCTAACAGTGATAAAGAGATGTGTTAATAGGCATTTGCAGGTGGTTGTAAAGCATGGATATCAACCACTGAAAAAGCAGCTGTCACATAGGACAAGCTTTGAAAAATATAAAGAATAAAAACATATTAAACTGAGAAAGTATGGCATAGTAATAAATCATTTGTTTAGTTTTAATGATAATAAGTGTTTCTTTAAGATAACTTTTTCTTATTTTGAATCCCAATACTGTGTTATCTAAAAGAAAATATCAGTAATTTTTCCATACATGTTTATGGACATAATCTAAGTATAATGCATCAAACTTGAGTATAATGTACTTTGATAATCATATCGTCTATGCTACATATTATTTAAAAATATTTTGAAATATAAAATGAACAACACTTGTATATTATATGTCATATTACACATGGAGCAATTAATGATGCCATAGTTAATGAATCATAGTTATATTGAAAAAATTGAAGCACCTAAAGATTATAGGCAAAATTATTTAGCTCATTTCCTAATCTGAGAACCCATTTATGTATCTCTCAATTAACCAACTTAAAAATCAAGCCATTATCAGAACCTCTAGTTATTTGAATTTTCTTGAGGCACTGTAATTACTTATAAACCAACATTCTTGGTTGTTTAAAATACAAATTAAAATGATTTGGCTGAATATGCAATTATTAAATTGAACTTTAAAATATGCATGTAATGTATTAATTTAAATACTTTAAGATTTTTCCTTTAAACTGATGAAAGATCATATTAAAATACAGGGTTTGTGAATCATATTTGTCTCTCTGATGCTACTGGAAGAGGCTGTTAGGGCCTTTCTTAGTTTCTGTACTTGTCACAAGTCACCTGTCTCATATCAATTGGCCCAAAGCTGTATAGATTTTCTTAACTTTTTTCAGCTTCTAAAATGAAACCATCATACACAATGATTTATTCAGTTACATTAATTTAATATAATGGTATTAAAGCTAAATAAGCAGCCAGCTTTCAAAGGGATACGTCCTAATGTGTCTTATTAACTTGAAGTCTATCATTTTCCACTGTGATTGTTCAGTGTAAGACTGAGGATGACACTGAAAGTTTTCTCCAAAAAGACAATAGAACTTACAATGTAATGTTAAAACATAGAAAATAGCAAAGGATATGTCATAGGCAATAAAAAGAGACACATGGAAAGGTTTTAAAGTTTAATTTTAGGTGCCATGAATAAACCATATGTTCGCATCACCAGCATCTGCTAGTTATGGTGATCAGGTTAAGTATTTCTTCAGTAAATGAAAATATTTTGAATTGCTGATTTTTCAAGTAGGTGGAGGCCATGCAATAAACAAACTAGAATGTGTTTGTTTTACTTAGTACATCTTTGTTTAGGGATTTCTGAAATTTGCCAGAAACATGTAGCACATGCTTTAAAGACAGTAATCCTACGTATGAAGCTTATATATCTCAAAATTTATCCACATTCTAAGAAGTTAACATTTGTATTTATACCTGAGACACGAAATGGCAAGTAGCACATGGGATATCACACATGGGATATTTACAATTTGGTTTTGTCAGCATTGTGGGGAAGTGGTGCTTAAGAGAAGCTGGGGAATAGTGAAAGCTTGATCTATGTGTATTAAGTTGAAATAACATAAGGGCAAGCATTTTGTGTTTGCTATTGCACAGTAAAGTAACTGGAGGTAACAACTATGAACTTTACATTTCTAAAAAACAGGACAAAAGATTTTGATGGTTTTGTGTTTTATCAGGAAGAAATGGTAAATATTGAAAGAAATATTTATGTTTAGCATCATTTAAATATTATAAAACATATATCTATATTCAAAAGTCGTTTTTGCCAATGAAATGTACAAATGTTCTACATTTTATATATCACTTAAATAATTTGAGTTTTAAAAATATATTTTAAGGGTTTTGCTCTGCTTCCCTGGGCCTGCAGGACCCACTTCAGGCCTCTCTCCTACCCAATAGGGGAACCAATACTGCTTCCTGATCCTTTTTATCCAGACCAACATAGTGCCTTCTCTGGGCCACAGGAGCAAAGCTTCTGGGCCTGGCCTTGCCCTCAATTCCCTGTACTTCCATGGGCTTGCACCAACCACCAGCCTCTTTCTGGAACTTGGGGGCTGACCTTTCCTCTTCCTGATCCTTTGCATCTCCTTAGTGCAGTCCCCAGAAGTCATTGGGGTCTCTTCCTTCCTCATCTGCCTTTGTATCTCTGTGTGGTACGGCCACCAGCTGCCCTAGACCAGCATCTTTCCTCAGCTGGGCTCCAGGCCAGTCCATCTCCCAAATTCCTGAGGCCAAATCTTTCCTGTAGGGATCCAGACCTTAGGAGAAAGCCTGAAAATCATTTGATCCTCATCTGAATTGGACCTCTGTGGGAACTCCTGAAGATAAAAGCAATCCAGCCGCTCTAATATAAACTCAAAAGAGAGAACAGGAAGCTTAGATGAACCAGTTTTTCATGCCCAAAAAGTAAACCACAAACACATAAAGTTCACAAAAACAAGCAGACCTAAACTTTAAGGCCTGAGTCTCACACAAGAATCAGAGACTACAAAAGAAATTTACATGTCAAAATCACAAAGAAAAAATAATAACATGAAAAACCAAAATAACATATCCCCTCCAAAAACAAATAGCACTTTAAAGGAGTACAGTGAGAACCCCCTAGATATAATACAGGACATGGAACTCAAATGAACAAATATAAACATGATAAAAGACTTCAGAGAATTTAAAAAACACACCAAGAAATCAAAGAACTGAAGGAAGATAGGGATAAACTTCTGAATGAATTCATGAAAGAGTTAGAAATATTGAGGAATACTCAGGCTGAAATGAAGAAGGAAGTGAAACACTCAGTAAGCCAATTAGAAACAACAGGAGAAAGCCTCACCAATAGGATGAACAAAATGGAAAACAGAGTATAAAGACTGGAAGATAAAGTGGATGAACTAGACCACTCAAGCAAAGATTATGAAAAATTTAAGAAATCACAAGAATGTAATATGCAGGAATTGTGTGACACCATAAAAAGACCAAACTTATGAATCATAGGCATATAGGAAAGAGAAGAATCCGAAGATAATGGCATGGACCAGATCTTCAAGAGAATTATGGAAGAAAATTTCCCAAAATTAAAGAAAGACTTGCCCATACAAATACAAGAAGCATATAGAACACCAAAGAGACAGGACCAGAAAAGAAACTCTCCACGGCACATCAGTGTAAAAACACTAAATGTACAAAACAAATAGACAATACTGAAACCCACAAAAGAGAAACAAGTCACATATAAAGGAAAATCCAGTAGGATTACAGCTGACTTTTCAGTGCAAACTATGAAAGCTAGAAGAGTCTGGACCAAAGTATTCCTAGTTATCAATTGCAGGGCGGCTCTCTCTCTCTCTCCGCTGCGGCCTCAGGCGGCTGCAGGCGGCTGCAGGCAGCTGCAGGCGGGCTCTGTGCCAAGCTGCGGGAGGCTCGGGCTAGCTGCGGGAGGCTCTCCCTTTGCTCGCGGGTCGGCCACCGATCCACGAGGGCAGGGAGAGCAAAAGTGGCGAACGGGGTCAGGACGGCCAGTGAGTGCTGACGGAAGACAGCTCCTCCGGGAAGACTGATCACAGGCTGGTCCCAGGCATGTGAAACAGCAATAACACTCACTCCAGGCAGATTCAATGATACAGCTCCAGCCAAATTCAGTGATACAGCTCCAGTTTATTAGTGGGAAAGTAGAGAATTTATAGTGTGGAGGCAGTAGCAAAAGCCTCAGTTGATAGGTGCTCATAGTATGCTTTATTTACATGTGGTAGTGGGCTTCTGTCTTCCAGACTGTCAGACAGTGCCTGATTATCATATAGAAAAAACCTGGTAGTTTCTATGCCAGAGGTCATGTTTCAGATAAGGCATCTGTGTTTGGCGGCACTTCAAGGTGAGCCAGGAAGAGAGCAGGAGGCCCCCTGCTGAAAAGGGGAGTTACAAAAATCAGTAGCTTTTCTATATACTGATAATAAGCAATTGGAGAAAGAATACAAGGAAATGTTCCCCTTTACAATAGCTGCAAAAAATTAAAATATCTTGGAATAAACCTTACCAAAGACACTAAAAATCTCTACAATGAAAATTTTAAATCTTTAAAGAAAAAAATTGAAGAAGACATCAGAAGATGGAAGTGCCTCCCATGCTCATGGATTGGAAGAATTAATATTGTGAAAATGACCATCCTACCAAAGGTCATATATACATTTAACACAATGCCAATCAAAATCTCCATTACATTATTCACAGAATTGGAAAAAAACTATCGTAAGATTCATAAGGAACCACAAAAGCCCTCAGATCACCAAAACAACCCTGAGCACTAAGAGTAATGCCTGGGGATTACTATACCAGATTTCAAGCTGTATTACAGAGCTATAGCCATAAAAACAACATGGTACTGGCACAAAAATAGACCTATACCAATGGAACAAAACTGAAGACCAATATATGAGTAAATGCAATTTCAGCAACCTGATATTTGACAAACAGGCCAAGAACATTCACTGGAGGAAAGACAGCATGTTCAGCAAATGGTGCTGGCAAAGCTGGATCTCCTCCTGTAGAACAATGAAACTAAACCCCTACCATTCACCCTTCTCAAAAGTCAATTCCAAATGGCTCAAAGACCTCAATGTAATGCCTGAAACTCTGAAACTATTAGAAGAAAACATTGGGGAAAACCTACAAGAAATAAGTGTAGAAAAGGATTTTACAAACTGGACATCAATTTCTCAGGAAACAAGGGCAAGTATTAACAAATGGGACCTCATTAAACTAAAAAGCTTCTGTACATCAAAGGAGACAACCAAGGAAGCAAACAGAAAACCCACAGAATGGGAGAAAATCTTCACCAGCAATACATCTGACAGAGGTTTAATAACCAGAATATAAAACGATCTCAAAAATCAGAGAACCAGGACAAGAAGCAACCCAATTAAAAGATGGGCTAAGGAGCTGAAAAGAGAATTCTCAAAAGAAGAAGTAAAGATGGCTATGAAACATCTTAAAAGATGTTCATCTCACCCCAGTCAGACTGTCTAAGATCAAGAAAACAAATGATACCAAATGATGGAGAGGATGGGGGGAAAGGGGAACACTCATCCACTGCAGGTGGGACAGCAAACTGGTTCAACCCCTTTGGAAAGCAGTGTGGGAAACTCTTAAAAAATTAAAAAAGAACCTACTATTTGAGCCAGTTATACCACTCCTTGGCATGTACCCAAAGAACTCATCCTATTGAAGAGACATTTGTACATCTAAGTTTGTTGCTGCCCTTTTCACAATAGCTAAGAGATAGAAGCAACCTAACTGTCCCTCAATTGATGAGTGGATAATTAAAATGTGGTTCTTTTATATTATGGAGTTTTACTCAGCCATAAAGAAAGATGAAATCATGAAATTTGTAGGTAAATGGATGGAACTAGAAACTGTTATACTAAGTGAAGTAACACAGACTCAGAAAAAAAAAATCAACATATGTTCTCCATCATATGAGGATCCTAGAACCAGATAAATAAATATAAAAATATGTATGATAAATACGTATGCAACCAGACATAACTACAGGAACCAGGATAATGGAAAGGAAACAGGGAGGTAAACGAAAAGAAAAAAAAAAAAAAAAAAAAAAAAAAAAACCTGAAAGAGAAGAACAGTAAGAAACAGGCCTTAATAATGGGGATATGGATAATTATTGGGTTCGTTTAAGGGAGGGGGGTGGTAAGGGTATATAAGGACACTAGGGGATAAAGGAAAAGCAGGAGCTCAAGAGAGGTAGGACCATAGGAGAAGGATATTAGTAAGGGAGAAAGGGGGGAAATGGGGGCACCTTAAGTGGGAAAACCATGATGGAGGAATGAGACAATGCGAGAGATAAACATTGCCTAGCTAGTTTCGAAAACCAGAGGGAACCATATTATTCTGACAACCTACTGACAAATTATACATGGCAGATCAAGAAATATATGTCTAGGTAAGGTTTTTCTGAGAACAACTGGTCTTTGCCCAAGATTCATCTACATGACACACAGTAATTAAAAATACCAGACTGGTGGAAATAACCTTCTTGGGTGTTTAACAGACATACTTTGAGGCCTAAAATAATTTGGTCAGAGGGACATAAAGGACACTTTTTTCTCCTTGCCCTCCTAGGTCGACTAGTTCCAGGGGACTATGAGCATCTCTCAAAATATCCTATAATGGTGGTGGACACTTGTCCTCTTGATCAAGGAGGCCAAGGACACCGCACCAGATGTACTTGAACCAGTGTCCAGTCTACAAAAAGAAGGGTCAACACAGAGGAATCATTTCCTCCATGCTTCCAAGTGAAGCCAACCATGATCAAGCAGGACCTCTGACTTATCTATACATAGGTGGAACAGGTAAAAGAAAGGAGCCAGGGGCTCCTCCCAATCCCATGTGACCCCTGAGGAACAGATCCTCAAACGACCTTAAGAGTAAAAATAAATCAGTTTATCTGGACTAAATGTATGGCCTTAAATACCCAAAAGGAAAATAGAACCAAAGATTAAAGTGGCCAATATAATTTCTTAAGAGTCCATATGTATTGCTAAAGGCTACATAACAAGCAACAATGCCAGACAGGTGATACCTTCTTTTGAGTTGTTGGCCAGGGTGTTCAAAGGATTTCCCAGATATTAACCCAGCATAGAACTGGAAAAATAAACAGCAGACCCCAGTCTTATCCAAGGGAATATTGACAACTGATTACTGCTAGATGAGGAACAGCTAACCCTCATAAACAATGACCCCTAGATAGGCTGACTAGATTCACCAGAAGGGTAAGTAGTGGGGAATGGCTGGGGGGGGGGCGACAATACAGCAGACAGTATCAGGGATATCAGAGTTTAAGGGCTCTAGTGGGGGGAGGGAGGCTATGGGAGGGTGCTATCTGGGAAGTGGGTGTTAAAAAAAATTAAAAATAATTCTTCAAAGCATAAAAATTTGCTCCTTAATAATTAGTAGATGTGAAAAACATTACCATTGAAATCTACCTGATGACTTTATATCTATGCTCAAATGCCAAGGAATTCAGCAATTAATGGACTGTGATTAGTAATAATTAGATATATAGAGATTAGAAATGCATGTGCATCTTAATGTCAATTGTATTAAAATTAATTTTTCTGTATGAAACTCTATTTTAATAATTAAATGGAGATCTTTTAAAAAAATATTTATTTTAAGGGTTTTAAGCACTCAGTGGTTTAGAGCACTGGAGTGATCCTGCAGAGGACTCAGGTTCAGATTCTTGCATCTACATCGCAGCTAACACCCCTCCCTAACTCAGGTTGCAAGATATCTGACATCTTCTGACCTCCACAGCCATTGCACACATGTGGTACAGTTATGTACATGCAGACAAAATCCTCCTAAACGTAAAATAATCAACAAAAATGTTAAATATATATATATTAAGAAAAATGAAAAATGTCAGATTATTTATTGGCACTATCCAAATTCCTATGATCCAAGATCCCATGTAATCGACTGCAATTTTGATGCTTTTTTAATATCTGTACAAAGATGTGGACATGTGCATTGATGAGAATATAGCACTTGGATATATGTTCAACATCACTAGTCATTTAAAAAATCCTAAATGAAAGTCACAGTACAATCATTCTATCTGCAAGATGGCTATAACATTAAATAATAACACAAAATGGTAATGAGGATTGAGAGAAATATCAGATATAAGGTTGGTAATTAAATAAAATGGACAGCCTGCAAAAGAGTTTGACCATTTCTTATTAAACTGTTCATGCTGCTATCATATGACCCAGCATTTAAGACATTTTTCCTGAAATAAAAAAGGAACATTATACCAATGCTTATAGCAGCATCATTTGTAACAGCCCCACACACCCAAAGTAAAAGTCATTCTGGTATCCATCTGCCGTGGTTCCAATTCCAATTACACTGGAATGTGTGACATAAGCTTCATGTGTCAGAAAAGTACTTCCCAATGCATGTTTGTTAAGAGGTGTGATGTCTAAGAGGTGTCTAGGTCATAAGGACTCCACCTTAATAATGCATTTATGGAATTACTCTGGGAGTGAATCTGTTATAAAATGATCAGCTTAGGCCCTTACACTCTCTCTTTTGTATACATTACACTGGTCATGATAGGATGATAAAGCATGAAGTCCCTTGCCACATCAGGCTTCTGTATCCCTCAGCTTCAGGAACTTTAGGGAATATATTGCTGTTGGTCTATGAAAATAAATACATGAAAAGTAAAGTAAACTGGATTCTCTCATTGTAAACACTAAGCTTTCCAAATAAGACATCATTTTCAGATAATTTTTATCAATGTGATTTAGCTTTTGGTCTTTGATATTTCATACAGGCCATTAAACTTTCTAAACATTAATGTGGATCACTCTGATGGTGTAACTAAGGAAGTACATTTACTTTTCTGGAGTCTAGCTTTTCATAAACCATGGAATAAACCCATATGAGACTGCATTGATGGTAAAATTAGTGACTAAGAAGGTTTGGCCAATTTCTCAAACCTTAAAGAAGTTGAGGGTGGTGGCCCATATATGTAACATCAAGACTTGAGACACTGAGGAAGGAAAATTGCCAGAAATTTGAGGTCAGCCTGAGCTACAAAGTGAGTTTAAAGGAAGATAGAATTATATAGCAGGACACCATAACAAAAATAATAAACATAATTATTTAAAAATTTAGCCATAATTTTTAACTTTAAAGTATACTGCAGTATCTGTACAGATTTCTTAGTTTAGAAGCTTGTTGTATGTTATGATTGTGGTGTTTCAAGAAGTCTTACTTTGAAAATAACATTCATGATTAAATATGTTTATTTGCTTATTTGACCTATTCTTAGATGCTCTAATAATAATTGTCTCGACCTAAATAAAATTTGGATTGGATAGTTCATAGTGCCTCAAAGTTATGATTTAAAAAATTTGCACTACCAGGTACCATGCCGTGCCTTTATATTGCAAAACCAAGTCGATTTTTAAACCACACTTACGTGAAAACCAAAATAAAAAATTGTGTGTTAGAGAGTACCTACTTCAAAAACTAATTGTGGGAACTGGAAGATGGATCAGCAGTTAAAAGGGCATACAAACTATTCTTTCAGAGGATCTGAGTGTGATTGTTAGCATCACTGTCAGGAAGCTCATTACCGCCTGTAACTCCAGCTCCAGGAGATCAGACATCCTCTTCTGGCGTCCATCAGTACATACCTGTGACACAGACATACACTTAGACATAGCTAAAAAATTCTTTAAAAAAAAAAGCTATTTTGTTGTTGATGACGATTTTGTATAAAACAACATAGAAAACCAAAACTTTTAATGAGAAACAGTATAAACTCCAAGTCTTTCTAAAAGATTGTATTTTTTTCAGAATTTCAGATGAGTGCTGTATTTACATAATTTCTTCTCTGCCCTCTCCCTCCTGTAACTTTTCCCACACACCTCCATTGCCTCTTGTCATTATTATTGCTACACACACACACACACACACACACACACACACACACACACACACATGCACATACACACACACACACACAAAATCTATCTAGTCCATTTATTTAGTGGTTCTTGTATGTACATGTGTTTAGGGCTGACCACTTGATATTGGGTAACCTATGAGAGAAATAGTCCCTGGAAAAAATTGGTTCTCTCTTTCTCAGCAGCCATTGATTGTCTGTAGCACTTCATCCAAAGGTGGGACCTTGTGAAATTTCCTTATCCTTTGGCAAGTCAACTGGCATTATTATGCAGGCCTTGCTTATTCTACCATATTGTTGAGATTTCATGGATGCAATTTCACTGTAATATCTAGATCACACTATCTAGCAAGAGGCATGCTGGTCGGCTAGCTTTTAAAAGAATCTTCCCACACTTCAAGAGTTCTGCCCGAGTGTTGTGGAAAATCTTGTGACTGATTTTGCCTTTTGCCTTACATACCTATCATCCTGGAATGCAATGCTTCCTGATTCTTATCAGAGAGAAAACTATGTAAGTCACATGGTTTCCAGGAATCCAAAATTTAGAGAAATTGAAACTTATAATGCTAATAGGGCATCTGGCCTGCTAGATTGCAATAGGATACTAGTCTGCCATCCTAATAAAGGATCCCATATGCTGTGTTATGATTGGACTATTACCCCTATATAAGCCCGTACTTTCCTGCAATAAAGCAGATCTGTGTCACTGAACCTGGTCTCCTGTGTCTGAATGCGTGATGCTGGTACAGACTCCTCACCAGCCCTGGGGTCCGGACTGGATGACTGATTGGAGGAACTGAGAGAGCAGGAGAGTGACCATAGCCAGGGGAGAGCAGCCACAGCTGGCAACCACACCTGAGTCTTAGGTATAGGGCTTACATTACAGATGTATCTAGTAGGGTTAAATATTCAATAGTTCCTTATCCTCTATATTTTGACCAGCTCTAGAATTTTTATGTGTCTGTTGTAAAAAGAAGCTTCTTTGATAAGTGGAGAATGCTACATTTATCAGTTGATGTAAGAATAAATATTTAGAAAATATTAGAAAATTACATTGGATTAGGAAAGTGGATACTTCCCATGGGGTAAATGACTACTGTAGCAATAGTTTTTTTGGCTAGGTTTACAGTACGAGATGTGGATTCATTTCTATTGAGTGGGTCTTAAGTCTGATTAGATAGATGTTAGTTGCTCAAAGAGAAAAGTCACTATTTCACCAAGAATGCTAGTTTGCTGGGCCTTAGTTGAGGTTCATAGGCTTTACAACTGTGTGGAACCACTGACTGCTTTTCTCCCTTAGCAGCTAGAATAGTATCACCTGGTATCTTCTGGTCTAATGAGAGTTAATTTTCAAGAAGGAGGCTTCAAAGTCAGTCCTGACTCAATTTCTCTGAGTCCTGTGTTTAAAGTTTATTGTGTCTTCAGCAATAGGGTCTGTCAAGTTTTAGAAGGCAATCAAAGGCTGAAAAAATAAGCTACATTTTTGGTAGTCTCATGGACTAGAAGACAGGTTGCACTTGTCTTGCGTTTTTGTTAGATAGCCTTCAATTATGCACACTGCACACATGTGCAAGCACACACACACACACATACCTTTCTCCCTTTCTCTCTCTCTGATGTTTGTCTGTCTCTGTCTCTCTGTCTCTCTCTGTCTCTCTATCTCTGTCTCTGACTCATTCTGTCTCTCTGTCTCTCTGTCTCTCTCCCTCTCTCTCTCTCTCTCTCTCTCCCCCTTCTCTCTCTTATATATATATACACACAAATGTGATCTAATATTGCTTATGGTAATATACAGTAATAGAAAAAAAATGTTTCTCCTAAATTCATGTGTCAATTTCCTATATAAGTACTGGATTCTAATAGATTGTATCACTACAACAACCTCCATATCTGCTTTTCTGTGTAACAATACAGCTAATAGCTTTCTAATAGTGAAAATATTTTTAGTAAAGATTTTATGAGTTTTATTCTAAATTCATAACCATACACTTCAAAGGCTTCCTTACTATGGCATCAAAACTTTGCATACAAACACACACACACACACAATTCCAATCTCTAATGCTGAGTTTTATATTATTTTTTCTCATAAGTGAGGCTATATTATGTTTATTGGAAATTATTAAAATGACAAAGAAATATATGAGACCTAGTAATTTAGCACATTGCAATATATTTGCAAAGATTATATCATAGGTCTTACAGGAGAGTGTGTGACACAAACTTTCACCAAAAACTATCATTCAAATAAATTATGCTTGTCATGCTTGTCAAAGGAAAATTTCCCAAGAAAATGAATGGTGAGGTGAGAATTGAAAACAAGGAAGCTGACTAGGTGAAGGGTGGAAGGTCCTGACAGATTGGAGGAATGAAAACATGCTCAAAACAATGGATCTACATGAAGAACAGCTACATAGAGCTGCAACCTTAGTCCAGGGCCAGTTAACAGAATCTTGACATGATAGAGCTTGCTTAAGAAATGCAGAATTTAAGAAAGGAGATGCTTCATAAGCATGAGAACCTGAGTTTTATCCTCAGCACCTAAATAAAAGCCAGGCACCATGGCTCATATGTAACTTCAATGTAGGGGGTGCAGAAAAGGAGGATCCTCAGGGCTCATGGATTACTCAGTATCCTCAAAATGGCAAACTGAGCCTCACATTCAGAGAATCTGTCCTTAAAAAGTAAGGTGGATAGCAATAGTAGATGACTTCCAAAGTTCATATCTGGCCTTAAAATATGCAGGCATGGATGAGGGTAACTGAACACATACAACAGAGAGAGAGAGAGAGAGAGAGAGAGAGAGAGAGAGAGAGAACACAAACAAACACACACACGAGGAAATTTTGATAGTCAAAGTTGGAAAGGGGAATAGATCACAATCAGTCTTAAGCAGCCTTGATAATCTGAGTCATCAGCCACCTGACTTGTTTCCTTGTGCTCCTGCTTTATTTCTACAGCTCTTATCTCATCCAGTATGCTCTACTTCATCCAAAGATGAAATGCCTACTAACTTCTCTCCTTATACTGACTATCTCGTGCTTTAAGTTTATGTGCTAATATATGTACATCCAAAATAAAATTAAATTGTGTGCATATATGTGCAATATTGATTTCTCTTGCTTTTGCTGCTCTTCTAAGTCTCCATAATATGACTCAAATTTATGTCTGAGAAAACATAATAAGAATTGCAATATAAAGTTTTGATTTTTCAAGATTGCAAATCAGAGTATCGTCCTGATTCTGTTTGACTCACATGAAATCAAACATTGTCAGGTAATATGTTTTCACCTAAATTGAAAATATTAATTTGTGTGATAAATGGAGGGGCATGAATATGAACTGAAAATAAGATTAACTTTTCAACTGATTAACAAAACACCACTCTGCTAAGCAGAAACTTAATATTTTCATATTGTAAGTTTCTACTGGTTTTATAAATCTCTTGCTTATATCAGCTAACAATGGAGCTCCAAGTGCACATCTGGAGGGGTTCCAGCTACTTGTGTACCTGAAAAATAATTGAGCAGAGATATGGAACAGGGACAGGTACAGTTGTTTTAGAAGGCATACTTTCAATGGAGGAAGGGATCTGAAATAAAACGTAGACTTCAGCAACCAAAAGCCCCCACTGCACAGAGCTGATGTATTGTAGTTTACCTTTGTAAGAAAATAGAAAGTGGGAAGGAGACAAAGGACACCAACCTTTACTGAGCAAGGAAATTTGTTAGAGAATAAAGTTAAAAGGGCATGCCATCCCCCATGGCCCAGGAGCCAGAGGAGGCGGGTATCATCTCATCGTCTCAAATCTGGAGGAGCTCTCTCACAGACTCAAGATTTTTAAATTTTTTTCACTTTGGAGAAGGACAATGGGTTCTGGAGAGTTTGTACCATATCAAAAAGAGCAGTTACAGGGTGGTGTCATCAGAGTTCTCTTGGGGTCTCTTGCACTGTAAGACAAACCGTATAATATATTTTTATATGAATTTAGTATGGTATATGCCCTTTGGGGAGCGACTTACAAAGAGACAAGCACTCGGGCCCAGCTCTGTGCCACAGCTTAGAACCCACCCCTCCAAATCGCTCTTGTGGCTGATCAATAGTCACCACTAGCTTTTTCCCATGCCTTGCGAGCCTGCAGTCTCACCCCAGGTTGGTAAATGCTGGACCACTTATTCTCATAAGCCTCGCTGTGCTCTGCTACTATCACAAGATGGCACAGAAAGCCTTTCCACCCATGGCTAGCCCTTCATAGTCAATTCTCCTCAGCAGGTCCCATGCCTTTGAGGAAACAGTCTCCTCCAGACACACTCCACCCCATTCCCCTGCTATTATAATCTTTCTGCCAATCTTCCACTAAGGTCTCTGAGCCTTGGAGGGGATAACAGATGTAGGGTGATCTCTCTTGTATCACGGTGAGATAGTGACTTCTTGGGCCTCCCCATTATTTATCTTTAAGCTGTGGCCATTGATCTATTGCAGTGGTGTTTCTTCTACTATAAAGGCAATGGAAGTAGACACATTTAAAGAAACAAGAATGCAAATACAAATACCTAGAAGATATCCTGGTAGGTGTATTATATTCATTAAACAGTGTACTTGTGATGGCTTCCCCATTAGGGCCTGTAGCCTTTCTTGACACAAGGCATTGGCTGGGTCTACAGCACCAGATGTGTGTTCCACCCCTAGGAATGGGCCTTATCCAATTAGAAATTTTTTTCAGTTGTACATATGTTGGTTGAGCCGTTATTGTACTTGCAGGAATTGCTTGGCATGTCCATAATGTGCAGCACACAGGGTCCATCGTTGAGTAGAATCATAGGGGATCCTTTCTTCCCCAACTGTCTTCATAATGCCTTCTGGCAATATGAACGTCATCCATCCAGTGGCATGGAAATTTTTTTTTTCCATCTTAGTCTCAGCTCCATTTCCTCTTCTTCTACCATGCTCACAACATGCAGTGCCTTCAGCAACATGGCCTTACCGACCTTTCTAGTGTACAACCAGCATTAGTGGCAATAGCCTTGGTGAATTAGAAGTCCTCTAGGATCTCTTTCTCATCAACAGCTCATAGATGGGAAACCTACCCCTGGTACTGTAGATTTTCTTAATAGTTGTATAGTTTGGGAGTCTCTGTCTTCATCTTACACAACCATAAAACTCCCAGGAATCTTACAGCTAGATCTGGCCTTGCTTCTTCAGGTATCTTTCAAATTGGTTTTACATCTGTAAAATACTCAAAGGAAAGTTAACATTACACACTAAATTAATCTTAGATAAGGTCTCACGTAGCATAGAAAAGTTTTGTCCATTTGTATTAACTGTTTTCTCCATAGATCTTTGTTAGGTACCATAGCATAAGTATGAGGAATTAATTTGGTTAATTCTTTACCATTTTTAGTTATCCCTTAGAAGTCATTTTGCACTTGGGGGATTTTACATGGAATCTCTGTATTCTTTTATTCTTGACACACTTACAGGTGTTGGCTCCAGTTGCCTGACCTGCATTGGGCTAAGGAGGCGGGGGGTTTCTGCTGTCCCCACTGTACTTGTTGGTTCCCTGAGTCAGGCAGTCACTGGGTCTGCCTCTTGTCTGTAGCCATATCTGTCATCTCCCCATTGACCACATCATGTTGCTGGGGGAGACCTTGGTGGGAAAAAACTGCTTCCACCCTTAGTATAGCCTTAGGGAGTCTTAATCACCCCTTGTACAGTTCTTATCCTTTGCATGTCTTCAGTGAACTGTGCTTCTGGTTTTAAAATGTTCCAGAAACACATAGAACTGAATTTGGTTTTCTATCAATCTTTTTTTCTCAGGGAACTTGGGCTTGATATAAGTTTTGCCACATTTGTCTTAGAGTAATCCAAGTAGACCATTTCTTCCATCTAGTCTTTTCTATATCTCTTTTGGGGTGTTCTGTTAGTGTACAGACATGTTTTCCATGCAGGACAGAATCACTTAGATTTGCCAAAGCTTCTGTCACTTAACAAAGATCCTGTCCCATCAAAGGGCTTAGTAAAACCAGTAAACCCCCAAACCATTCTCAGTGTCCCAGTTGAATTAAGCTCTCCTCCATATCTCTGGTGAACACAGTCTTATCTGGCCTAGTGAACTGGACATCATATATTGCTTTTCTCACACCTAGTTCTCTCAGTAATGCCTGTCCTTCATTTACAGTCCTCCAATCCCTGCTAATCATGTTAGTATCCCTTGGTGATGACCATGTATCTTTAATGCCTGCAACCAGCCACCCTATTAGTGACTGCTCCCCTGTATGTTAGCCTAGGTTGAACATCCCATATTGCAAAGATGGACGGGGTTGTACAAGTCAACTGTGAAGCTTCTGAAAGACTTAGACTAACATCATTTGCTCCCATGTCCCATATTCTCACAAGCCACATGGCTAGGGGCTCTCTGATTGCTTGCTTGTAAATTTTTCCTAGTTTTAAGAGTTTCAGCGTGGGGTATCTCCTAGCTATAGCACTGTTTCCTTTTTTCCCTTTTTTATTAATGGTTGAATCTGAGGGTCAGCCTTAGCTACTTTTATTTTTAGGTCATTTTCTTTCTTACCATTAGCTGTCTTTTCCTCTGATTCTTTGGACCTTACACAAGTTAAAGTGTTCCCCTTTTTTTCTTGCTTAAACTCTGCAACTGGATCTGCCAGGACCTCCCTAGCCTTTTTAGCTTCCCCTGCCTGGGGCACATCTTTTATTATGCAAAGTGGCCATCCCCCCCTCTCTGGACACTCCACTTGGGAGTAAAAGTTTTTCTATCCTTTGGATAACCTTTAACAAATCTTCACATACCTGCCACATACCCCCACATTTACAACATAGCTGTGGCCCATGCGTCTGTGTGGCTGGCTTCTTTTTAGTTACAGATTTTATAATCCATTGTAAAAACCACATCAGCATGTCATCAGCTCTCTAGCTGTTTCCCAACTTCCATGGTTTGTCATTTTTAATGCCACCCTGCCGGCTGTACCAAATTTGTTGCCAGAGTTCTCTCAGGGTCTCTTGCACTATCAGACAAACCATATAACATATTTTTATATGAATTTAGTATGGTTTGTGCCCTTGTGAGGGGTGACTTACAAAAAGACAAGCACTCTGGGCCCAGCTCTCAGAGCCCGACACTCCCGATTGCTCCCATGGCGAGCTCACCACTCCAGATTGCTCCTGCGGCCTGCCCATAGTCCCCATTACCTTTTACCCACAGCTTGTGGGCCCACAGTCTCTCCCCAGGTCAGTAAATGCAGGGCCACTCATTCTTGTGCACCTGGTGGCGCTCTGCACCCATCCCAAGATGGCACAAAAAGCCCCTCCTCCTGTGGCTAGCTCTTCACAGTCAATTCTTTTCAGCAGGCCCCTCCCTTGGGAGGACACAGGCTTTTCAGGATACAGGTAGGTTGTAGTCATGTGAGATGGTGGATTTCAGGAAAGCTGTCAGAAGAAGATAATTATGCAAGAAGCACTCAAGACAATATTTATCAATCATTCCTGAATCTAAAGGGATATAAATAGGGATGGGGTCACTGCTGTAATATCTGATTGCTTCCTGGTGACTGACTGGGCAGAGGGTAATGGGTCATATATATCTTTTAAAAAGGATGTTCTTCGAGTGGTCCTAAGAAGTGACTTGAGAAAATGCTTTGATCCAGTTAATCTTGAATTTCTGAAATAAATTCAAAAAACATGCCAGAAGAATAAATAGTAGGGCAACTGAACTTAGAGGGTGGGAGCAGGAAGGAATCAAAGAGGCAGATGAGACAAAAATCCCTTGTAAAGGGTCCCTTCCCAATGAGGCTGCATATTCTTTAAGTTTTGCTATTTTCTCACAGATAAAAGCTGTTGGCATAAAAGTAGCAATCCCTTCTTAAAAAGTGGGACAAGCATCAATTTTCTGTGGTTTGAAAATTTAAATCATGTCTGTTTTGAAGCATCATGGCAGCCAGAGAGTTTATTTGGTCTTGAATAGTTGTGAGCTGGAGTATGAGATCCTCTAGGTAGTCTTTAAGGCTTGGAAAATTACTAAATTTGTAATTCCCACCCATAGGACCTAAAAGAAATGCCTAAGAAGGCCATGGTTATAGGCTGGAGGAGGACTGAGGAATCAAATTGAATGGAGTGTTCAAATGTTTTTGCAGGCTCATAGAGAAAGAGTTGTGTTCAGATCATTTCATGGAGTGTTCGGGCAGAGGGTTGACTGGCACAGTGTTGTTGCTGAAAGCAGAGGTAGATGTCATGCCATATAATGGAGGTGAAAACAAGAGGGTAGTGTCCCTGACAGAAAGCTGAGGTCATGCTACTGGAGCTAGAGGAGGTGAGAACAGGAAGTAGGGTGTGCCTGACCAGATAGGTTAGAGGTCTAGCAGTAAGTCAAGTTACAGCTCCTCCCTGGAACTGTGAAAGAAGTTTTTGATGATAAGTGCAGATATTTGCATAGGAAAGAATAGATGGCAATGAGAGGGAGCCTGAGGCAAAGTTCCTCCATCAAAGCAAACAGGTAATCAGTGAAAAGAAGGGGTCTCTGAGAGGGAAACCAAGTAATGTCTGTAGGGAGAATGAAGAGGCCTATCCCTAGTCTATGCAGTGGTCACATCCCAGAAGCAGAGAAGGGGCAGGTGTTGCTGAAAAATAAATGGACTACAGTTATCTAACCCATAGGGCACAAAATTGTAGAAGTTTATTCAGGGGTTACTATGCTGCCTCTGATCCCTATCATGGCATTCCAGGTCTGGAGAAGAGGGCTGGCAAATTCATTTAAAAGATACAGAGTAACCCCACTGTAAACAAGACATCTGAACACTGTCCTAATAATCCTGGATTCCAGGGACTAGGCCTTGAGGCACGGGTTGAAAAGCTGAGGCCTCCCTATTCCAGTAAGTGTAAGGAAAAAATCCTCCTGAGAGAGAGAAAAGGGCCAGATTGAAGGGGATGGGTATCTCCTCTGAGGGCAGCCCCACCTCAAACCTCCTCATTGATCACAAGGGGAAAGGGTTGGTGGGTGGAGGTTTTCCTCTTGGACCTCATGGACTGATTGGCCAATGAACTGAATGTGGGTAAGCAACTGTTCCTCTGATGTATTGAGATCCAGCCTATTAAATTTAGTAATAGCCTCCCAGGTGGGGCACTCCTGCAGCTTAGCTGTTTTGGGGGTACAGGACCAGTTTCAATTAGCAAAGATTCAGATCACTGAAGTTATAGTTAGTAATAAGGACTTAAGGGTAACAAAAGTCAGGCAAACAAAGTTAATGGTACTTATTGAGTGACTGCAAGCATCTGGGAGAGAAAATCTGAGTTTTTCGCAACCAACAGTTGGTGCTTGGGTTGTTGCTACCTCAAGTACTTGACTTTGTAATTTTAAAGTATCCAGTGAAACACAAAGGATCAAGAGCCAATAAATGATTTTTAAATTTTTATTTTATTTTTTAAATTTTGTTTTATGAGTACATGTGTTTTGCCTGCATGTAGGCAAGTGCACCCTTGTTGTGCAATGCCCACAGACAGAAAAGACTGTTGTATCCCCTGGAACTGGAGTTATGGATGGTTGTTAGCTGCCATGTGAGTGCTGGGATTCAAACCCAGTTCTTCTGCAAGAACAGCCAGTATTCTTAGTCGCTGAACCATCTTTCCAATAAATGATTTTTAACCTATTGCCAATCATGTTCAGATTCATTATATCATGTACATAAGGCAGAATTAAGTAACATTAAAATGACATTTTATGTGAACATGGGTTTGACTATTTCTAATTTCCAGACAACTGAGCATTGGAGATTCTCCAAGTTAAAATTCTAGTTTCACCATTCGTCTGCTGTCCCTTTCCCTGCCACAGAATCAGGGCGCAAATGTAGTTTGAGAGGGTTTTGAAGGACACTTTGAGATGAGCATGGTTGAGTCAAGTCAATGGCCAATGCCATCTCCAGAACCAGATTTTCTGTGAACTCAAATAGCACATGATGTTACTTATAGGAGTCTACCAGGAGGAGTAACGGAGAACAGCCCTTACAAAGTGAGGGATGAGAGCAGAGAAGGATAATTGGCCATAGGGAACCTTTTCTGTTCTTGTGTACAAAAGTTTCAAGGTCTTATGAATCACTTAGATCAAATGTGCCAAACTGAGGCCCTCACTGGTCATCATTATCTAATTTGTACCCAGATGAATGGCTTGATAGGCAATAATTTTTTTTTCATTTTAAATCAGAATAAAGGCCCAAGGTTTAGAAGTTGTTTAAGAAATAAGGCAAGGAATTAATGCTAGGGACCTTAGAAATTTGTGAGCCCATGTTGCAATATAGGTCTGCAGAGGCAAGATGCTCAGAGTGTGAGATATCAGTCAGAGCATCCTCTGAAACAAAAGCCCAACCTGCTCAGGCAAATAGACTCTCAGTCTGTCCACTAGGGTGTCTCCCAAGTGGGGTTATGAGGGATCTCTAAGATTTGAAGCATAAAATGTATGAAATGTCTCTCCTAGGGGTGCTCCCTAGGCACATGGGAGTTGCTTACCCTGCAACTGAGCCTAGGATGGCCAATGTTTAGTGAAATGGAGTGGCATGGTGGTGATGGTCATTTCTCTGGAGGCCAGAGTGACAGTCATAGTGTCAAGGTCAACAATAGGAAATATAAGGCTTCTGGCAGCAGGTTTCCTGAACTAGTCAATAAGGACCTCAATACAGTGTGCTGCTGGCCTACATAGCAATGAGGCAGTGAGAGTTGATGCTCCTAGGGGCTTCCCAACTGACCTTCAGCCAGTGTAGCACAAGGGATGGTTCAAATCCAGGATGTTAGGAAAAGAGTGTGAGAAAGGGAGAGGGAATGGGAGGGAGAGAGAGAGAAAGAGGGGAGAGAGAGAGAGAGAGAGAGAGAGAGAGAGAGAG
>NW_008349353.1:683124-719101 GCF_000622305.1 Nannospalax galili
GAATCTCTGGCAGGGGCCCCTGTTCTGCTGAGAATCTCTCCTGGATTTAGGACCAGCTGCAGAGACATGAGAAACAGGGTAAAGATGAAGGAAGCTGACCTCTATAAAGCAAGCAAGTTTTTTAGAGAGTAAATTTGAGTTGAGTTTCCCCTCCTCTGAGACTTGGGGGCCAGAAGAGGTAAGAAACTGCTCACAGCACAGGATCTGGAATGGGGAGAAACTTCTCTCAAAGACTCAGGGTTTTTATGCTTCTACCTTCTGGGGAGAGAAACACTTTGTAGTAAAGGCTGTGTCATATGGTGGGGAGGCGTTGCAGTGGGGTTAGTATTTTCAACAAATTAGAGAGGGCAATTGCAGGGTCAGCTTTAGGCTTATGAGATCCTGGGGTCCAGGAAAGCCTCCAAAAGGAATCAACCATGCAAGGAGTACTCAGAATCTAATATTTCTCCATCAGTCTTAGTGTCAACTTTACAGTGCATCAGCTACATATTGTGGACATTTCTGTTTAAGCTTTATACATGTAGTCTTACATGCAACTTCATGCATTGCATGTATCTTTAGCATCTTAAATCCCTACCAAGGGATATTAGTTTTATTGTTAAAATGATCCATAGGCTACTTTCAAATATCTCTACAGTGTTGCTATGCTTTTTTATCCAGGCCAGTAATTTTCAAAAGGTCTCTGCAGGGAGTATGATTTGGGAGCCTTTATTTTTACCAACTTGTTTATCTAATATGCTAATTCAACAACGTTTGCATAAGGCTTTCTGAACATTACTGTGTCCTATTCTTCTCTCTCTTCACTATCCTTATTCAGTGAAAATTCTAAGTATTTAGATTATGGTGATTTTTTGAATATTTTTTGTTTCTGAAGGTAGTATTTGCATCCAAATATTCTAGTTTTGCTTACATATAAATTAGGTTTTAGGCTTACATTAAAAATTGTAACATACTTCAGAAGGAATAGAATAAAAATGTATAGAAATGGAGGTACAGAGATAGCTCAGTGGGCAAGATGGTTGCATTGAGAGAAGAGGACCTGAGTTCCAATCACTGAACCCATGTAAAAAGCCAGCCACAATTGCTAGTGCCTATGAGTTCAACATTGTAGAGCAGAGACAAGCAGATCCAAAGAGCCCACTTGTGCTTTTGATGCAGTGAGAGACCTCTCTCAAACAATAACATGGAAAGCTATAAATGAAGGCATTCAACATTCTGCTTTGTACTTTGCTTATACGTGCACTGCACCATTGCACATATACTATACACACAACACCTCACACTATATCTATCCTTTAGCTATCTATCTACTTATCTATCATCTATTTTTCTATCTATCTAGCTAGACACCATCAAATTCAAATTCACACTAATTTTTAAAATAGATCTAAAATAGATCTCTCTGAATGATGATACAGGAAAAGTTTCAATGTGAATGCAGTTTAAATTCCAGAAACTTTTCTTACAAGTTTTTGTTTCTATTTTGTTTGGAGATTTAAAAATGCCACTGGGTATTTACATTTTTATCAACAAATATCTGTTTCTAACATGGACTACTTAATTCCTAGAGATAGAAAACTTTGTCCCATTGGTCATTTTGTTTTGAATGGGAGAGTTGTATGAGCTCTCTTTGTTATATAGTAAAAAATTGACCTTTTTTTTTTTTTTTTTTTTTTTTTTTTTTGCCTAAAATGAGAACCAGACTTAATGGAGCAGAAACTTGCATGTAGATTGGTAGACTTCTTTGATCAGAGTTTTCAGAAAACTTCAATCTAGGCATCATCGGGGTCTATGACCTTATGTGACATTCAGTGTCCTTAGTGAAGCTCATTGGTTGTTGATAGTTAGTTGATGGCCTTGGACTGATGACATTCAATTCTGAAGACAACCTGTCATTTCTTATCATATTGTCCTCCCCATAACATGACTTACTTCCTCATGTCCATGGAAGCCGCTACTATTATTTCCTTTCATTTACTTTTGTCTGTCTTTTTAAAAAATATTTTATTAATTTTACTCAGTGTGTATTCATATATTGTCTGCATGTAGGTAAGTGCATCTGTTTTGTGTAATGCCCATGGAGGACAGAAGAGGTTGTCAGATCCCCTAGAACTGGAGTTATGGACAGTTGTTAGCTGCTCCATGGGTGCTGGGATTTGAATTCAGGTCTTCTGCAAGAACAGCCAGTGCTCTTAGCCATTGAGCCATCTCTCCAGCCCCCTTTTGTCTGTCATTTACAGGGCTTATTTACAAAGGTCTGATCCATTTAAGATCATCTCCCCGTCAATTATCTCAGGCCACTAATGAGACACTTCATCTGTGTTTTCAAAAATATTTGTCTTTACTACACTAATTTTAATCAAAGGATTTATACGCCAAGATATTGACAGGTCACATCTTCATGGATTGGCAGGGAATTATAGGAAACAGAAAACCTATAAACATCTTTGAATCCTGCTTGCTTGTGGAACTTTAAAAGATGTAGCTGGGAAAAAACATCAATTATGATAACTGCTGTAAGAAGTGAAGTGCACAAATAAAAATGTATACTTTATAAATGATACTCTACATATTTTTAGATCTAGTGTCATTTATCTATTTCTTATTTTTCACATGGCTCTGTTATGTATGCCACTAAGGAATAACAGAATTCACCGTGTGATGGGGGAGGCACAACACTAAATCAGAACTGTTCTTTCACAGCATTAAACCCTGTGACAACTTTGATAAGAATTTTAAAGCTTCTACAAGAGGAGGAGTTAATCATTGAATACAGTAAGAATTAAATGCAGTTGGAAGAGATATAATTTATAATGCTACCAAATTTCCTTACATTAAGGAAGCACTATGAAGTCTAAGCAATCTAGTACATTTTGCACACTTAACTATTCTTTAAACAATAGTGAAGGAATAACATTTGTTTTGTTTCTCATTGCTTGTTTCTAACTAGCCAAAAAGTAATATGGTCCATAGCGTTCTGATTCATCTTTGTTGTTGTCTAATTGATGTGTGATTTCTTAAGAGTAATTAGGTTAATTTGATGGCACCATTCAGATATAGTTCTGCCACCTGTGACAATATTCAATCAATGCCTTAGAATAGATCATATATAAATATTTTATGATGTTATAGTGTATTCCCAAAACAAGAAAAAGGATTCTTAAAATTGAGGAAGGTTACTGTGCATGATTCTGAACATCATTGACTATTTTCTTAAAGATGTCTTCACAGGTAGAACATATGAAAGAAGTTATGATATGGAACTCTAATACTATTTACTGCATTGTAAGAGTGTGTCTTGCTAAACTGTTTCTCATTAAGTAAATCAACCTTTTCAGAGCATTACTATAATTGTATGTTTCTTAATGGTAAAATTATTCAATCTGCTTTTCAATTAGCTAGATGGAATTATGTCTACAGATATTTAACATGCACAAGGTACTTGCTGCTGTGTGAAATGTAAATCCTTCAGTTTTGTTTTACATGATTAGCTTTTCAACCTAGTTTAATCTGTATATTTGAGTTTACACTTTGGGGATGGTCTGTGGTACATGTTTTGAATGAAATAATAACAACCTCTACTCTGAGAGGATGATTTTGTTATGGTCTTAGCACCAGAACTGATCCATCTGCTCCCAATTTCTTGCTCTTTACAGTTCAGTAGGATATGTGTATGTGTTCTATTGATTCACATTTTGACTTCTGCAACAAGTTTTGCTTACCTCTCAGACACAGTAAGAAATGCTGTCAGTTTTTCATCTATTTCTTCACACAGACTATCAACAAAGAGACTTGAGAATGCTACTATGAATTTCTAAAAATCTTCCTACAACTGTGCATTGAATAAAAAAGACTGAAAAATCACAAAGACAGCATAAAGTGTGGTATTACCTTAGAATTAAATAATCATTTCATATTATTCCACTTGGTTTCATTTCAACATCATTCAAAGATCTCCTTGTCTTGTCTTCTAATGATTTTATTTGACTTTTTTCAATACTACACACTATTATGTACCTGTGGCCAAATGCTGCGTGAAAATACGAAGCAAAGAATAATCCTAATTACAACTCATGATTTAATCTAACTCTCTGTGAACTCTTCTTTCTAAGTTCACAGTGAAATAATAAACGAAAGATCAATGTAAAGAGCCCCAAACTTTTTATTCATTCTTATCTGCAAAAATTATGGTATAAATATGATCATATAAAAAGGAGAATGATGTTCTCTAGCACCATCTAGCTTACATTTTGAGCAATTCATAGAAATAAAATTTGTTCTTTTATATTAATTAGATAAGATAATTTTAAATAGTATACTTATGAAGGGCCATGAAGGCAGTGGCAGTTTGATAGAATATATTAAAATCATTAAAAAATCACACTCACATTGCTTTTTTTCCATACCATTTAGGATATTGTATTTTATTCCTGTCTCCATGTGTTCATAAATCCTTTTTGTTTTACTAGCCTGCAGAAAAACTTCATTTATAACAGGAGAAATAGTCCACTTGATTGCCCTTAATTTTAAAAAGAATTATTGAGTTTTTGAAATTTTTATAAAATATAATTTGATTGTAGTTAAATATCTCCATCTGGACCTCCTGTTATTACCACCTGCCCAATATGCACTCTCTCTCTCTCTCTCTCTCTCTCTCTCTCTCTCTCTCATTTGTGTCCCCACATACCACATGTCCTTTGTTGTAACTACATCCACTGGAATGGTAGGGTAGGTTAGAGGAGGGCGTATAGAGAGTGAGGCCTTTAGAAAAGGTCATATGGAACCTCGTACTATACATAGAAGCTTCTTAAAGTATATACATGCACACTGTAAAAAGATATTAAAACTAATCAGACTATAACAGGGGGACACTCCCCCTACTAGACACTGTAGTTTAGAAAAATAAAATCCTAGTGCCAGGAGTGGACTCCTTCTGTTGAACAAACACACTGGTCATTGCCCTGCTCTTTGTCATCCAACAGAACTTTGTGACAACACACTATTCTGAAGACACTACATATGTGCTGTAGAACAAACAAGGAGAAATCACACTGGTGCTGACTTCAGTGCCTCATCTCTGCTGGCTAGATTTCATAGTACTGGAAAGTGCTGTGGATGCTACCAGAAGGAGAAAATATTCATCAACCTTAATTTTTGACAATCTTTAGAATAAAAGTATTTCTAGTGGTAAAAGATTAAGACTGCTCTAAAACCCAACTCATTAAACTCATAATCTCTATATCCTAAAATTCATTATCATTTACATTAACCTGATAGGAAGGAATTTGTCATATAGAGAAGGAATTTTCTAAGTTTAGTTGATATACACAGCTAATACAGGAAAAGGAAAGCTGTTCACCAAACATGTTCTAGAAAAAGCATTTGTATCAATTTCTGATTGTGATATACTAGGTCATCCTGATATTTTCTAGCAGTATCCTTTTTATTTAAATTTATATGTAAGTTTCTAGTTGTCAATCTTCATTTTGGTTCACTGTAGCTGAATGCTACTGTTTAATCTGTCTATGTTTATAGCAATGTAATCCTGCTTAAGATAACATAGAAGCCTAAGAAGTTCACTTTATACATGAGTGCAATATGTTTGTTAATAGTACATGGTTAACATCGACACAATGTCTCATCAGGTAAAGTCATTTGCTAGCAAGCCTGATGACCTAAATTCAATCTCAAAGACCTACATGTTGGAAGGAGAGACCTAATTGTCCTGTGATCTCCACACATCCACCATAGCACACACCATTACCCCACACACACACACAAAAAAACTTAAAAATAATGCATGATGAATGCTAAAAAATAATGGGATTTTGAAATCAACTAAGGTTTTAATAGTTGTTGTATTTTGGTTGAAAAAATGTCCCATACACAGGCATTTGTGTTTGAAAATATGATCTGCAGCTGGTACATTGTTTGGAAATTATGTAGTCTTTGAGACCATAACCTCACCAGCAGGAGTCGGTTATGGATCAGCAATGGGTGTTGAACATGATATCCAATCCAGTAATGACCTCAGCTCTTTGTTTCTTGAGACAAGATGCAAGGAGCCTCTGCTACAGATTGTGCCAACCCACCCAGTCCACACATTCCTCACCTTAATGGTAGTCTTCCCAATGGTATTTTATATTTAAACCACAAAGGTAGTTAATATGGATAACCAATACCAAAAAAGTGGGTTTGAGGGTGTGACAAAACTGATTATGTTGTTCCTAAACCTTCAGAACTTGCTTGGAAGACAAACTGTAGAGGTGTTTGTGGCTGTAGGCTAAGGAAACCATAGATGCTGCTGCAAGAAGTGCTTATATTCTGTTGGGATTTTGTAAAACCGAAATATCAATAGTAATATGCAGAGTGAATGAAGACTGTGCTTATGAGGTTTCAAAGGGGAACAAGGACTTTCCAGAATGACGCTAGTGGTCATTCATAGTATATTCTGACAAACCATCTAAGCCATGTTTTGCCTGAGTTCTATCTGGCAGCAAAATTTGGTATCATCCTGATTTCCCTGATTTGTTAAGCAATCAGAATCTATGAATTATGGGGTTATGGACACTTTGCATAAGGTTCCATAAAAAGACTGATGAGCCTAGGCAATGTGTAGCAATACTAAAAATCCCTAGACCAAAGCCCTGAAAGGCTAATGCCTGAAGCAATGGAGAAACCAGGATATTGGATGTGCAAAGAAGGGCTGTCTGCTTAGGGAAGCACCAAGGGGTGCAGGCACTAAGAGAATCCCATCCAAAAGAGAGACAATGAGTGTTATGAGACAAGTTTATAGGCATGAAGCTACAAAACCCACTGAAACTCTGATGAGGCCCTCATGAGTCAAGTATGTTGAGTAGGGAGCCAGAAAACTTAATGTTTTCTGTGTTGGATTTTGGTATTGTTCTGGTCTTGTTATTCTCCAGTTCCTCCTCGTTAATCTAGAAATTATTACTTTGTGCCATTATACATTAGAAGTGTGTAATTTGTTTTTGAAATTGTACTAAATTCATTTTGAATTATTTGGTGGACACATGCCTAGAATAGCCTGAGGCCACCATATTTATTTGGCATGTGAATTATTAAGATTAAAGAGTAATATTATCTAAAATCATTTTTACATTTAGTTAAGCAGATTTTTGCATTGATTTTCCTTGGAAGATGTGAACAAATGTCCATTCACCATAAACAGATTAAAAAAAATGATTCCTCGAAATTTTAGTTTGTTGAATGAATGAGTTTACTGGATTTTCAGAACACATGTTGGGGGTTAGCCACTTATATGAGTATAGTTGATTCTAAAGAGCTACCTGCATGACAAATTCCCATCCTATCATGAATAATGATGTCATGGCACCATCATGGAGTCTCCATTAAAAAAAAATCTCCTACTGCCATTACACTCTAACACTTAGGGATCGAGAAAGTCGAAAGAAAGTAACGGGTGAAAACTCTTCCTCCTACTGTAGAGTACCAGAGCTCCATCACCATTACTTTAGACCTAATAACCTCTGTGCTGGTCTAGTCAATTTGTTGCTATGGTTATCTAGCCACAATAACCTGTTTTTCAAGATGAAGATCATATTATACCTGGAGAAAAAAAAATACCACTACAATGAAGAAAAATTCCAGTAAATGATATTTCAGGTTTCAACTCAAAGCAGATATATCTGGAATAATTTTACTGCAAATACATTAGTATGCATTAGCATATAATTATAGATGTCACTAAATATTAAGGTTCAGCTATGAAGTGTTCCTGTCTCCCAATTGGCTAGTTCCTCCAATGGGAGTGGCCCGCTGCTGAGCTTGGATGAAAGAGTGGCTCCTGGGAGATGTCTTGGGACTGAAGCCGTGAGCCATGGGTAGTACATATGGTAGCACACACGGCATGGAGAATGGGTAACTGTGAAACAGTTCCTGGATAGACTCTTATGGGCCTGGGGCAAGATCGCTGGCCCTGGAGGCATGAGCAAATGCTAGCCGTGACTATAGGGGTGGTGCAGTCTGATATGGCAGGCTCTGAACCGAGGTGTGGGTCTAGGCACTGGGTACTAATTCCTTTATAAGTTAATAAATGCACATAAAGATATGTTATAAGGTTTGCTTGATAGTAGTTCCTGGATAGACTCTTATGGGCCTGGGGCAAGATCGCTGGCCCTGGAGACATGAGCAAATGCTAGCCATGACTATAGGGGTGGTGCAGTCTGATATGGCAGGCTCTGAACCGAGGTGTGGGTCTAGGCACTGGGTACTAATTCCTTTATAAGTTAATAAATGCACATAAAGATATGTTATAAGGTTTGCTTGATAGCACAGGAGACTCAGAGGGAATTCAGGTGACAATATTGGCGCAGCCTAGCGGGCTATGATGAAAATGAGAATGAGTTTTAGAAGAGCACTGATGGCAGAGCTGATGTGGTTTTTAAAATGGGTTACTAAAAAGAGGCCAGCCAGGCAGAAGCAATGTTGTAAATATGGTGATAAGTTGCGGGTATGTGAGGATTTGTTAAAGGTTACTCAAAGGCTAGAAAATATATTATGGGTTCACGACCCAAATGGAGTGGCCAGAGAGAAAATGTGGCCACTTTGCATCATAAAAGAAGTGTCCTGGGCAGGGAAAGCTGAAAAAGCTGAACTGGCTGACCCAGTTGCAGAACTGGAGAGAGAAAAAAGGTGGGAGAAGCCTGGTGCTGAGGACACTGCATGTTGCAAGTGCAGAGAAGAAGAAGAGATGGAACTGAGACTAAGCCAAAAAACTCCATTCCCCTGGATGGATGATGTTCATATTGATGCAGATGGTTGGGGAAGAAAGGATCCCCTATAATTCTACTCAGTGATGGACCCTGTGTGCTGCATGTTATGGACATGACAAGCAATACCTGTAAGTGCAATAAAGGATCTACCAACACACATACGACTGACAAATTTCTAATTGGTAAAGCCTCCTCCTAAGTCTGGAACAATATCTGGTGCTATAGACCAAGCCAATGCCTTGCATTGAGACAGGCTACAGGGATGCAGATGGTTGGGGAAGAAAGGATCCCCTATAATTCTACTCAGTGATGGACCCTGTGTGCTGCATGTTATGGACATGACAAGCAATACCTATAAGTGCAATAAAGGATCTACCAACACACATACAACTGACAAATTTCTAATTGGTAAAGCCTCCTCCTAAGTCTGGAACACATATCTGGTGCTATAGACCAAGCCAATGCCTTGCATTGAGACAGGCTACAGGCCTTACTGGAGAAGCCATTATGAGTATGAGTATACTATCTAATGAGGATAGTACACCTACTGGGATATCTTCTAGGAATTTGTATTTACATTCATGTTTGTTGAAATGTGTTTACTTCCTCCCATTTGTCTTCATAGTAACAGAAACACCATTGAGATAGATCAGTGGCCATGGCCTAAAGATGACTAATGGGGATGCCCAAGAAGCCACTGTCTCACCATGATACAAGAGAGATCACCCTACATTTATTACCCCCTCCAAGGCTCAGGGACTTTAACAGAAGATGGACGGGAAGATTGTAAGACTGGAGGAAAGGAGTGGAGTGTCTCCCAACTGGCTAGTCTCCAATGGGCGGAGCCTACCATGGAATGTGGACAATGGAGCAGCTGCTGGGGACCATCTTGGGACCGAAGCCATGAGCCATGGGTAGTGCGTGCGGCAGCACT
Organism: Nannospalax galili; assembly: GCF_000622305.1. Taxonomy (NCBI): domain Eukaryota; kingdom Metazoa; phylum Chordata; class Mammalia; order Rodentia; family Spalacidae; genus Nannospalax; species Nannospalax galili. The sequence continues at coordinate 692,815 of NW_008349353.1, forward strand.
TGCGGCTTGGGGAACGGGCAGCTGTGCAGCAGTTCCAGGACAGCATGGGCAGACTCCTATGGGCCTGGGGTGAGATTGCTGGCCCGGAGGTGTGAGCAAATGCTAGAAGTGACTATCAGCATGGTGCAGTCTGATATGGCAGACTATGAGCCATGGTGTGGGGCTAGGCACTGGGTATTCATTCCTTTGTATGTTAATAAATGCACATAAAGATATATTATAAGGTTTACTTGATAGCGCAGGTGACCCAGAGGGATTTTGGACGACAGTTCCTTAGGTGATGGCACTGTTTTGGGATGTTTTAAAGCCTTTGGACTGTGGCTTAGCTAGCAGAACAAGATCATGGGGGTGGAGGTGGGAGGCTTAAAGGTAATGTATGCTTATTATTGTTGTTCTGGCTCTAGGCTTTCTACTTTTTATGACATTATGTAAGAATCTTCCATCACAATATACCAGCCCATTTGCCCTGGTTCCTCAGCAGGATGGACTAAGATCATATTAGCCAGGACCCAAAATAAAACCTTTCTCTTTTATGTTGTTTCTGCCAGTTCATTTGTCAGAGTGATCAGAAAAAAATATCAAATACAGATGCCAATATTACATATATGTGAATAAATACTAAGATACTTTGAAATGGCATTGACAAGTCATGGTGGTTTGAATGAAACTGTCCCCCATAGGCTCCAAGTATTTAGATATTTTGTGCCCATATGGTGGCACTGTTTTGAGAATTCTTAGAAAGTGTGGCTATCCTGGAGGAAACAGGTCACTGGGGATGGGCTTAGAGAGTTCTTAAGCCTTGTCAGATCTCCATTTGCTCTCTTGCTTCCTGTGCCTGCTTGAAGATGTAGAGCTTAGCTTCCCGCTTCTGCTCTAGCCACTTCTGGCCACCATGCCTCCCCACCATGACACCATGATGGACTGTAATTCCCCTGGAACCATAAGCACAAATAAACTCTTCCTTCTATAAGTTGATTTGGTCAGTGTTTCTATCACAGAGACAGATAAGTTACTAATACACAATTAATGGTTTTGTTTTTCATATTCATAGCCTTAAACAAACACAAATCTAAAATATTCAGAAAAATACTGTGAATGCACTTGAATGCACAAAATGTTCTACAGAAACAATGTAGTATAACAATATATTATATAGCTTTACTAATGTATTATGAGTAATAGAGAGATAATTTAAAAAGTGTGGTTAACCACTGCAAATATGGGACTTGAAAACTCTGACTTTGCTTTCTGTTGGGTTCATAATACCCATCATCTGTAAGCATCAAATTTTGTCTGTTCTGTATTGATGAGCATATGATTTTTTGACCTTAATTGAAATAAATGAAAAAGAGTTACATAATATTTTGTTAAAATTCATATTTTTTCAATTTTTAAAAAAATTATTACTTTATGTTATATGTATGAGTGCATTATCTACATCTATGTAAGTATACCCATGTTGTACATTGTCTGAAGGGATCAGAAGAGGATCTTGGATCCCCTGGAAATGGAGGTACAAACAGATGTTAGCCACCATGGGTGTGCTGAGAACCAAATCCATGTCCTCTGCAAGAACAGCCAGTGATCTTAACCACTGAGACACATCTCCAGCCCTCTGTTTGTTTAAAACATAGAAAAAACAAGCAAATTCCATGTGTAGTTAGCATTTTTGGATTACTTTACCAATTTTATACAAGGTTTTAGATATTAATATAATCTTTGATCTTAATCCTTCACATATGAAACAAATAATGAATGAACATGATTCACTAGTCAGTGATTTACATGTTAACGTTTTTGGTTGTTCAATGCAATTATACTTATCAGTACAATGACATGTCAAAGATATTTTATGGTCATAGGGAGTGTGGTAAGCTCCATATAGAGAATATTGTAAAGGACATAATAGTCACTATTCTTATTTTCATTGACAGGATAAGGGGAAGGCTGCAATTGAAGGAGACCTTTCACAGTTATGAAAATAATCATAGAAAAAAGGAAAACTATATTTCAGGAAATCAGACATGCATTTTAAACAGTTTTTAATGAATAAGAGTTTTTCATATTTGAAGTGTTAAGCTTATAGTGCATTGTCAGCATATCAAGAAGATCAAAACTATTGTAATAGAATGTTGTGGACAGATTATATAAAGTATGCATAAAAAGTTACGAATTTTGCACCTTTCTTCCCTGCCTATCTCCATCCATTCCTCCAGCCCTCCTTCCCTTCCTCCCTCCCTCCCTCCTCAATTCCCTCCCTTTTACCCTCTTTCCATTCTTCCATTCTTCCCTCCCTCCCCTTCTTCTCTTCCTTCCTTCCCTCCTCTCTCCCTCTCTCCCTTTCATTCTTTTCTTTTTATGCTCTTTTTCGTCTGCCTCCTCTTTAAATTTTTTTTTTTAATATTAGTATTGCTTGGGATAAACAGCAGTAGTTTACTTTCTTGGGGTGGTATTAAGACTCACATAAATTCATAGTCAAAATCCACGCATTGGAGGTAGTAAAATGTTGTTATCTGATTAAATAAATTTTGGATTTGGGGCTGGAAACACTATTATTTTAGGGTCGGGTTGATAACTGAGTGCTAGTGTTTCCTTATAAATTCAACTGTGAACCAAAAAATTTTATAGCCACTTTTGAAAGAGATGTATCTTTGGTATCTTTGCTCTGGAAATTTCTATTGAGTATGTTAAAATTGTAATGAAATGCTTTTCTTAAAAAAAAATAAAAATAAAAAGAATTGAATGCAGGTTTGGTGGGGACATAGTGTTTTCGCTTTCCATTTTATTATTCTTTCATTGTGATTTTGGCACATCAATTTATTTTGTGTTTTATATTCTGATATGAGAATTAAGTTGAAGTATGCGTCTGTTTCTATTATTGGGGTGCCAAGGTCCTTTCCTCATTGTTTATGTAAAGCTGGTTTGTACAGGTTTCAGGTTCTCTCAAGTTTTATTTGGAAGTGAACTGATGGTGTCAGGAGCTCCCACAGAAGCCCAAGTCAGGGTCCAGTCAGGTACAAGTTTTACATTTCACAAAATGGAGAGTTCAATGAACGTGCAGTAAAGTGATAAGGGAATCAAGAGTTCTATCTTGCTTTTACCAGTTTTGAAATATTTATGGTGTCACGAAGTAAACACTAATTAATGTGAATCTAATAGATAGCTTTTGGAAACATCTGCCTACCAACAGAATTTATTTACTAGAAAATTCTATATATCAGATAAAATATTTTCAAACATTGGTTTTATATAAAATGGAAAAAGAACATATCATTTTTTTCTATTTAAGAACAAAAAAGTTTAGGAACTTAAAGCAAAGAAGAGAAAGGAAGTAATTATAATATTGATGAATAATATTTCAGTGGACTTAACAGATATTCTATGTAGAAAAATTATAAATGTTCACTGAATAACACAATTGCTTCTAAAATACCACAAACATTTTTGTCTTACATGAGGAAGTTAGCTCTTCTTGAATACCACAGCACTTCTATGAAAGAACATATTCTTACTCCGGTCATCTTTTCAAAATTCCTTTCTCCCCCTGTCATTTACTTAACAGTAATTCAGATACAATAACCCGCTACATAATATAAGCAGAAGTCTGATGTGTCTGCAAAGAAAAATGTGTTTCTAGAAGGACTGTCTAGGAAAAACTGCATACAGAGCAAAATACCCAATTTGCAGACTTTTCTAAACATTTAGCATTTTCTTGTCCAGCCTGTATCCTAGGAGTTTGCTACTCCTCAGTAGTTTAATTTAATTTACAGTATTTCACTGATAGGCAGGCTTCTACTTCTCACATCGTCACATTAACATCTGACCTTTCATCCTCGATCATTGCCTATAAGATTAAAAAGTCTTCATTCTGGAGCAGAGTCTTTTTTTTTTTAACCCCATGCTCTGCCAACATACAAACAGCTCCAGAGTCTTGGTTCATATTTATACAGAATGCCAAATCTTGCTCCCCTAATTGTCTCAGCTGGGGAGCCAAGAGTGCATAAAACAGCTGGTGGTGAGAGAGAATATAGCAAATAGGCAGGGCAGACTCTGCTACTGCACAATTCAATGTAGGACTGCATTTTTTTTTTTTCAATTAGTAGTTCTTCCTCTGGAGGAAACCAGTACAGTTAAGATTCATTTACTATACACAACCACCTTCCAGATGGTAGCCTATGACACCATAAAATGCCCGAGGCAGAGTTGTGACTTTAAAGATGTACATCAGAATGTGATAGGGTAAGGAATATATTTTTAAAAAGCAACTGGAAAAGCATTTAGAAAATAGAGACTTTTAAAATCTGCTTTTCATCCTCAGTAACAATATTGTGCCTTAGCAGTTTAGCATACAAACTGAGTTGTTATTTTGTTCATTCATACACCGCCTAAAAATATGTTATATCATATTGTACTGTGAATGTGCAATATGATATTGAAGACAAAAATGCTATGAAAACTTGTATATATTTTCTAACACAATATTTTGTTAAGAGGGAAAAAATTAAGGTCATGAATGCAGAAAGCATTTTGGTTTGTATACTACTGCTGTCTATCAATTATGTAATTGAAAAACAAAATAGCCTCAAGCATGTGCAGCCAAATAATTTTCACTAAGAGGACAGAATTATCCACATACATTTTTAAAAAAACTAGACCTCTATATGTAAAAATTTCAAAATGAAGCCCTGCTTTGTCGTACACAAAATTCAACTCCAAATGGATTAAAGACATAAATTTAAGCACTAGAACTGTGAGCTCAGGAGGAAAAGCTGCTTGGCATTGGCCTTGGTCATGATTTTCTGGATATAATGTCAAAGACTCAGACAATAAAACAAACACTCAAAGCTGAGACTATGTCAAACTCAGCATCACCCATAGTGCAAAAGAAATAATCAACAAATATATAAAAGTGGTTTGCTCCAGGCATGGTGGCACACGCTTTTGATCCTTTGGGAGGCAGAGGCAGGTGGATCTCTATGAGTTCAAGGCCTGGTCTACATAGTGAGTTCCAGGGCAACTGGGGCTACAGGGAGACCCTGTCTCAAAAAGACCAAAAAAAAAAAAAGTGGTTTGCGCCCAAAGTAAAAATATTTACCAATTACATATCTGATAAGAGTTAATGTCCAAAATGCACAAGACTCAACTCAGCAGAAAAATCAAACAAACAAAAACTAGAAAGGAAAGAAAGGAAAAGCAACTTAGTAAAACTGAGAACACCACCTAAAGAAATACTTTTTGCGACATAAAAATTACCAAGAAATATTGAAAATATGCTCAACCTGAAGAAGCATTAAGAAAATGAAAATAAAAATTTATGGGCTATCACCTCACTCCAGTAGGAATTGCTATTGTCAAGGAGACAAGGAACAATAAATGTATTGGTGTTAAAAAGGGAATTCTCTAATTTGTGAGCATGGGAGTTCCTTCCATCTTCTGGCATCTTCCTCAATTTTTCTTTAAAGATTTAAAATTTTTGTTATACAGATCTTTGATGTCTTTAGTCTTCACAGAATTAAAAAAAAATACTCAAATTTGTATGGGTACACAAATGACCCCGGAAAGCCAAAGCAATGCTGAGCAGAGATCTCAAAGTATACTGCAAGGCTATAGTCATAAAAGCAGCAATGTAATGGCATAAAAATGGATACTTAGATCAGTGGAATATCATTGATGGCCCAAACATGAGTACACACAATTTCAGCCACCTAATATTTAACAAAAGTGCTAAGAACACACAATGGAGGAAAGACAACATCTTCAGTCAATGGTGTTGGCAAAACTGGATCTCCACTTGTAGAAGAATCAAACCAGATCCTTGTCTTTCACCTTGCACAAAAGTCTACTCCAAATGGATCAAAGACCTCAATGAGAAACTAGAAACTCTGAAACTATTAGAAGAAAATATTGGCAGTAACCTGCAAAAAATAGGTGTAGGAAATGATTTTCTAAATTGGACAGCAGTTGCTTAGGAATTAAGTCAACAATCAACAAGTGGGACCTTGTTAAATTAAAAAGCTTTTGTATAGCAAAAGAAACAGTCAAGAAAGTGGAGAGAAAATCCAGAGTGGATTTTCCACCAGTGACACCTCCGACAGGGGTTTAACATCAAGAATATAGAAAGAACTCAAAAAACAAAGAATTGGGAAACCAAATGACCCAATTAAAAGATGGGCTAAAGATCTAAACAGAGAGTTCTCAAAGGAAGAAATAAAGATGGATAAGAAACATCTTAAAAAGTGTTCAACGTCATTAGTAATTAGGGAGATGCAAATTAAAACCACCTTAAAGTTTCACCTCACCCCAGCCAGACTGGCTAAGATCAAAATAACAAATGATACCAAATGCTGGCAAGGATGTGGAGAAAGGGGAATGCTCATTCACTTCTGGTGGGATTGCAAATTCGTGCAACCCCTATGGAAAACAGTGTGGAGAACTCATAAAAAACTAAGAATGAGCCTACCATATGACCCAGTTATACCACTCTTTGGCATATACTGAAAGAACTCATCCTCTTGTAGAGAAACTTGTACAACCATGTTTGTTGCTGCTCTTTTCACACTAGGTACAAGATGGAAGCAACCTAAGTGCTCCTCAACTGATGAGTGGTTAATGAAAATGTGGTACATTTACAGAATCAAGTTCAACCCAGAAGTAAAGAAAGATGAAATAATGTAATTTGCTGGTAAATGGACGGATCTAGAAACTGTTATACTACATGAGGTAACACAGACTCAGAAAAACAAAAGACATATGTTCTCCCACATTTGTGGATCCTAGCACCAAATCCTTATAAGTGAGTCATATCCTGATGTGAGTTCAGGATCCGTGAAAATGGAAGGAAACCAGGGAGGTAAAGGGAAAGAAAGAAGCTGAGAGTGAAGAATAGTAGGAAAAATTGTTACTAATAGAGAAATATATCAAAGGGCTAGGGAGAGGAGGGTATACAAAGAACTATGGGAATAAATGGGGAAAAATCAGACTCACAGTAAAAATTAAATAAATAAAGAAGCCATAAGCACTGAAGGAATCCCTACAGGGAAGGAGGAAAGCCCTTCCAGAAGCAATAAGGTTGTTAAACGAAAATCCCAGTGCCAGAGGTGGCTTCCCCTAGAGATGTGGCTAGAGGCACCCTAGAGGTCCCCAAATAATAAAGGTCATTGCTAATAATATTGGTTGTATACTTGAAGTGGACAGAAAAACCCTGTTGCTGAAAGCACTGCATGCAGTCAGTGCAGAAGAAGGAGAAATCAAGCTTGGACTAAGCTGAAAACTCCTTGCCCCTAGATGGATGGCTTTAACGGTGCCAGAAGGTGATATGCAGTTGGCAGGGGGGAGAATTGACTCATGTAATTCTGCTTAATGAAGGATCCTGTGTGCTGCATGTTGCACTATCAACATGCCAATGAAGATGTTCTTGCTGGTGCAATAGTGGAACGTCTAGTGTATATACAACTAAGAAAATTTCTGTTGAATATAATGCCTGCTCTTAAGGGTGGAACACACATCTTGTACCATTGACCAGGCCAACCACCTGTGGCAGGGGAGAATATAGGCCCCAGTGGAATCCCCTGCAATTGTTTTGATAGATGGATGTGATGCACCTGCTAAAGTACCATCCAAGCATTTGTGTTTACACCTATAGGTTAAGTTATTATAGCAGCCACTGTTTAGATGCTCTTGCTTCTTGCTTCTTGCTGTTTGTGTTTTTATAGAAGATGGAATCCCACTGAAATGGGCCAATAGCCCAAGAATAACAGAGGATGTAGAAACCAAAAGGTTTAGTGCCTTGACACAATGGGAGGGAGTTCATCTCACACCTACCATCCCCTCCAAAGCTCAAGGACTTTTGTGGAAGAGGTTTGTAGAAAGAATATAAGAGCTGTAGGAAGGGGTAGAGTGTTAACTGGGAGTGTACTCTGATCACTATGCCAGCAAGCTATAGTCATACCTCCTTCCCATGATGATCAAGGAGCTGAGGTGGGAGTCAGTTACATCTCCCACCCAATCAGTCTACCTTAACTTCATGTGGGTAAGTGGCTAAGGAGATATGAACTCCATGAGGAACCTCTCTTACCATTTTGTGCAGCTGTTGGGAAATCACAGGATCTATTGAGTGTGCACTTTCCAGCCCACTTGTAAATGGTGGGGGCACACTCACTCTTTTGTAAATAACCCCTCAGCTTATGCTCTGTTAGAAAGCCAAATAAACTAGTTTGGATTTTCAAAAAAGGCGGGGGGGCGGCTCTTTCACACTTTTGTTTGAAAACCAAATTGAAAAAGTTATTCTGAGAAACAATAGGCAGGGACCTGAGAAAATTAAATAAAAATGTAACATCTAAAGCACTAATCTTTCTATCAGGGATATAACAGACCAAATGAACCTCGCCAACTGGAGTGTTACCTGTGCTCTCCTCCTCATTGCAGCATTGTTCACAAGAGCCAAATTATGGAAACAATTTAAGTATCCACCTGCAGATAAATGTACAAGTAAATTGTTGTAGCTGTGTGTGTGTTTGTGTGTGTGTATATCTGTGCATGTTCAGAAGTAGTGTTTGTAAATGAATCATATTCATTCAAAAGAGGTGGAATTTGCACTTACAATAGCATGGATGAACCTGGAAAACATTGTGCTATGTTAATTAAATCATGCATACAATAAAACCTGCATGATCTCAGTTATATACAGAATTTATAAAGGAAGCTGAACACATAAATACAGAATAGAAAGGCGGTTGCTAGGGGATGAAAAAGAGGAAAATGAGCACAATTTGTACAGGGGAATGATCTAGTATCAATCACAGATAAATATGCAACTGGAAATGTAATGTACAGATTACTATAGTAAGTAACATTGAGTTGTACATTAAAGTTTAGCTTAAAAGAATGGATTTTCAATGTGCTCACAAGAGATAATAAAATGATAAAGGTTAGTTGGGAATGTGATGATTTACAGATTGCAGGGGTTTTGTTTCTTTGTTCATTTGTTTTTGTATTTTTGAGACAGAGTCTCCTTGTAGCCCCAACTGACCCAGAAATCACTAGGTAGACCAGGCTGGCCTCAGTCTCACTGAGATCTGCCTGCATCTGCCTCCTGAGCTTTGGGATTCAAGCCATGCTCTCCTCAACCCAAATGACTGTTAACTTAGTTTTGTAGTACTGACTTCATAATGCATATTAAAATATGTTTCACACCTTACAGACATATAATAAAATTATGCAAGTTCTCATATGTCATTTCCTAAACATCTATTTTTTTGTTGATATGCCTAAATTCTACACATGTATATTTTTTGTTGATCTCAAAATTAGACTTAATAAAGTTGAAAAGTCATATGAACATATCTTGGGAAATGTTTAAATCAGTACCTTAACACTACATTTTATATTTGTAAAGGCTGTGGGATTAATAATGAGTTTTTATTAAAACATTTTCTTGATTTGGATGAGATCTGATACTGTTATTGGGAAATGATACATTAATTCCAAAGAAAATGTTTCAGAAAGATAATTCATTTGTAAAATATATTGCACATATTTTGAAGTTTTAAGAGAATGCCATGATATAGAAGATAATTGTATAGAATTAAAACAAAATGAAACTTTTTGTAAAAAATAAATGATAAGGGGCTGGAGAGATGGCTCAGCAGTTCAGAGCACTGACTGCTCTTTCAGAGGACTCGGGTTCTATTCCCAACACCCATACAGTGGCTACAAACCACCCTTAACTCCAGCTCCATGGGAATCCAATGTCCTCTTCTGACCTCCACAGCATTGCACAACACGGGTGCACTCACATACATGCAGACAATACACTCATACACATAAAATAAAAATAAAATATTTTTTAAAAAATGATAAATACATGATAGTTTGAGTTTTCATCTGGAATACAAATTTTTGAAATTACGGCCTCAAGATTTTTGAGAAAAGATAAGATGTTTTAATGTATTTTTAATTAGTTAAGCATAATACACTGTTGCTTGTCTATTTCTTATCTGTACTAACGACCTTCTTTAAGTCAGACACTGTTAAATTGCAAGGACAGATTGTTAGGCCAATAAACAAACAGGTAAAATGAAGGATGTATGAATTTATGATCTATATTTCACAAGTGAGAAAAGTAAAATGAATTAAAATATATAGTAAAAAAATTATAATTTCTTTCCTCCCTGACTTATATATAATATTCATAAGAAGGAAGCAAGAGATCCAACAGCATTAAGATTTCACTGAGTCTCACTTTCAGCAGGACCAAATATTTTATCAATATACAATAATACAAACAGAAAAAAAATGACTGCAGCCAATTTCCTCCAATGCACAGAGGCAAATTCATTTGCTTTTGAAATGCATAAAACGTGCATATCCATCAATTTGCTTTTATTCAGAGGTACTTTTGAAGACAATATTGCCAGAGTTTTGTTCTGGAAATTAGATTTCAGACTTGCCCATGCAGCATGGCATTCTTAGAATTTATTTTAAAGAGAATGCCTCTGGGATGTTAAAGAAATGCCCAACATATACAAACAAAATTTATCTTTAAATCAAATGACAAGAGCCTTCTTCATGTATATTTTATGTTCCCACTTAGTAATTAAATGATTTATATTTTCTCAATATGTCTTTATTACATCAGTCAAGAGTTATTTTTCCTTATGTGCAATCAACCCATTTTATATATGCCACATGGGGGAAAATAGAGAAAAAATGAAAAAGTATGTATGTTTACACATCATTTGATACAGTGTGTATCTCAATGACTGTACATACAGTTATTTCCTTGTACTTTTAGAGAAAGGCAGATTTTTTAACTTACTTCTTTCTAGCATACAAAATAAATTATATAATGTAATAAAACAATGTCATAGATATAAAAGAAAAAGTGTGTATGAATATATATAGTACTCTTCCATTTATCAAACACTTCCCATATTCTAAGATAACCTATTCATGTATATAAATTGATTTTTATGAAAACATCTAATAAATTACTTACATTTCAACTTTCAATATTATTAAATTGAATATAGTTATAATAAGAGATATTGTGATTTAAAGGCTTATTTTTCAATAAATTAATTTCTGCATGGAACTAAAACTAAATACAAATTTATTCATCAAATTTATTCATTAGCATTTATCAGCATCTTAGATTTTTATTAATTTTTTCAGCCATTTATTTATTTTATTTACATTTTGTATTCAATGCAAACCCATAACCTGAGAAGTTACTATGAATCAAAACATCAATACACAACACAATATACTATCAAATAGATGTACAGCATTCAGGGATGAAGCAGGAGGGAACGTTCATTCACACACATAGTTGCTTTGGATCTGAGTTCTGCTGTTCCCATGTAAGTTTCTAAATATATATTTATATATGAGAGAGAGAGAGAGAGAGAGAGAGAGAGAGAGAGAGAGAGAGAGAGAGAGAAACTTTTAGATTAGGAGTCCTTTAATTCACTGCAGGAAACACAAAAATAGGCCAAACTACACGACCTAAGTTATACTGACCTGCAATCCTAGCATTCGAAAAACTGAGGCAAGAAATAAAGTGTCCAAGTAAACTGGGCTACACTGTGAGAACCTGTCCCCCCAAAAGTAAGGAAATTATAAACAATTGAAACCAAAATTACTCATAAAATAATTTTATTATCTTATGAAGATTACCTTAGACAAACCTCACAGAGCACCCAAAGGATAGAGTCGTGACAGCACTGTGAGGATTTGAACAATGGAGGAGGAGCTGTCACCATTGCTAGGCTAGAAGAAGTAAAGATGAGCTGGGGTTGAGGGAAAACAGGACTGTGAACTAGCATACCAGAATGGAGGCCTTAATTTAAGGAACTGTGCAGCTTCCTTCAATAAACATTTCTGGAACACTTTTACCCGCTTTGGGTTGATGGAATTCACAGAGTAGTGCATCGTTTGGAACTTCCTTCTGAAATGCCCGAACTGACTCCATTTTATTCTCAGTAATGTTCTTCCCATTCTCTCTTCACCTCCATAGCCACCCAAACAGGCAAAACAGTCCCAAGCTGACTGCACCCAAAGTTTCAGTGAATATATTGTTTCTGCAGTATTGGAAAATTTTTAGTTAGCCAGGTGGGAAGTTCTCTCCAAGCCACAGATGCAGCTTCAGGGAGCCCATTGTTTATCTAATTCTGAGAAACTTGTTTTTTTCCTAATCAAAACTTAGAAACCTTTTGTTAACTGAAACGTCTTTGTTAACTGATCTGCCCCTGATATGGTATAACTATGGTTATTGCCTTTGCCCCTGGCATGAAGAAATTATGCTTTTAAGCGTTAAAAACCCCACTGCTGGTGGCATACATTTAATCCCAGCACTCAGGAGGCAGAGGCAGGTGGATCTCTGTGAATTCGAGGCCAGCCTGGTCTGCATAGTGAGCCTGGTCTACATAGGACAGCTGGGGCTACAGGGAGACCCTGTCTCAAAAAGAAAAAAGAAAAAAAAAAAAAAAAAAAAGACAAACCCTGCTCTGCCTCTCCTCAAGGTTAAGAGATCTTTTGGGCATGAGTTGCTCTCAATTACCAGCAAAATAAAGGACTCAATTTCTACCATCGATATGTGGCATTCATCTGTGCCTCATGTTGGTTATAATATTTGCAGGTCACTTGAGATTGTCACTCAAGGGGCTCAGCTTCACTCTGGATCTCTCCAGTTCAGTGAGTTAGTTGTTACAGGGGAATAACCTCAAGTCATTCGAGATCCCAGTTATTCTCACACCAGGGCCAGAGAATTCCAAAGTTACCAGGACATGGCTCTGAAACCAAAACTGATCAAGTCCTTCTGATCTACTTAGGAGATAGGTTCTGATATTTCTGGTCTGGAGCTCCGTTCTGTTCTATTCTGTTCTGTTCTGTTCTGTTCTGTTCTGTTCTGTTCTGTTGTTCTGTTCCATTTTATTCTGTTCTTTAATAATGGTACTGTGATCCTGACAGGATCTGCCCCCTGACTCTCTCAATAGTGAAGAAGTTGACTGAGAAGATTCTGATATGACACTGGTGCACATTTGGAAATCAGTTAGTTTGGTCCCTGTTTATGTCTATTTTGTGTATATGAAAACTGTATGACTCCATGACTGATTAGTCAGTCAGACAGTGTAAATTCTGCTTTGGTCAGTACCTGTCCAGAGGGTCCTGTCTTTAGTCTTTTTTATCTTGGAATGAGGGTATGTCCTCATTGGTTTCAACTACTGCCCTGTGACTTTTCTGTTTTCCTTCCTCCCTGATTCTCATTAGGGACCAGAGAGCCAGCCTGCCCTCTGAGATTGGCAGGTCTGTTAAACCCCAAGTCTCTACCTCCTGCTGCTGCATTACAGCAGCTCTTTGTCTGACAGATTTGCAGCTGCTTTACAAGAGCTCTCTGCTTTCTCTGACATTTTGTTCCTTGTCACAGATGCTGACAAACACCCTACTGAGTAGCCCTCTCCCATGCCAGGGGCACTCCCTCTCCCCTTTGCCTGGGCCTGTCCTCTGGGGCCCATTCTTTCTCCACTCTGTCCTTAGCCAAGATCCACAGGTCTCCTTTCCTGGCTCTGCCTTCAGCTGCCATTCATGACTGAGCTCCTTCCCTGCCGCTCCCATATTTTCCTCCCTGTCTTCCTTTCCTTCTGCAGTCTTTCCCTATTTTAAATGGAAATAGCATAGGCCTTTCTATATGGGCATGCATGTGTGCACCTGTATAAACATGTATAAAGAGAAATATGGAGAAGGAGGAGGGAATGGAATGCATCTCATGACTTGCAGCCATGAAGCTGCCCACTGGAGCCTGACATCTGCCCCTTCTATGTTGATGAAAGAAAGATAAAAATGGGAGGTTACAGTCAGACTAGACTGCCCCAGTCTTGGATTCATTCCACTCCTCTCTGAAGATAATGTTCTTGGATGTTAGGAGAGGTGATAGACTCTCTACTACAATCATCCTTGGACCCATTTTCCACCCATCTGGGAGCATTTATCTCTGGGTGAGTGTTCCTAAGGAGATGCTGTTTCACTCTGCTTTATTATTAGTAGGAAGGAGAGAGGAACCCACTCAGGTTTTATCAGTTCAGAATTCTTTATTGATTCTCCCCCTCAATCCTTAGATAAGCTTCTCAGGAGCTTGAAGGGAGATGGGGATAGTAAGACTGGTGTCTTTGAGACCCACATGTAGAGGGATGGAATATGGTATGGGGAAGGCCTCAAAATTTTCAACTTTATTCTCCTTATTAGAAAGTAAGGTATGCAATGGTACTCTTCCTGCCTCCTGTGCCCCCCCTCATCCTCTGATCTTAGGGACTGAATGGTTCCATCTATTCTTTGACAGACACGTTCTTTCATGGTAGTCCTGCTGGTCTGATCAAGATTAACTAGGTAGACTAATGAGAAAACATGCAATGAAGGTGACATGACAGACCTCCATATCTACCTCTTATTCTCCTACTCTCTTATCTTCCTAATACAAGACAACCTGAAAGATGATTTTCACTGAGTTTCTATCTTCCTTTCTTCCTTCTCAGGAGCTGAAGGCCTCTCTGCCTCTACTGCCCCTGGCTGCAATCAATGACCAGGGCTGAGATCCAGATCCTGACAAAAGCCCTGCAACCCACCTTTCCCTCTCCCCTTTCACAGCCTCCTTTCAGCTTCTGCTTACAATACGGGCATGAGCCCCAGTCTGGTCAACCACTATCCCCCATCTTTGTTTCTGAGGATCCTCAGGTCCTCAACACTCCCAAACATTGGACACCTTTGACTGGATTCTTCTAGCAAGAATCAGGGGGACAAATGTAAAACCCATGATTCTATCCCAAACTATCAAGGTTCTTGAGGGGTTTTGAATCCTCTGGCCACAGAGTATGCCCAACCCAAAATTTGGCCTTTATTACCAAGTCAAAATTCTCCCATGTTGTTCAGGAAGCCCTTCAAAAGGACTTGACAAGCTTTAGGACTTCTCATCCTAAATCAACATGTGAACTCATGTTAGCTGCTTCTGACCCAGACACCTGCCCATGAGACACCCAAGATCAGCTGATGCTCCAGGCCCTAGTGTATGGAACTGTTTTTCTATGAAGAAAATTCAACTTTGTTAGATGAATGTGTCCCACAAGGGGTACTGACCCCTATACAATGAAAATCATCTTTCAGAGACCAAATACTCCTCAATCATCCCAGTCTCCCCTTCTCAGCTATTCAGAGCCTCAACCTGGTGATACTTACGCTTGTTTATAACCCAGAAGTGCCCTTACATGATTGTAAAGATCTACTGAACATTTCCAAGCCTAGTTGTTTGGACCTCTGAGACATCCCTTTATTTGAGGCACGCACTGGCTCATTCATGGATGGAAGCAGTTTTGTGACAGATAGGACTCAGAAGCATGGAGCCATTGTAACCACCCAACAAGATATCTGTGCCCAAGACTTGTTGTCCCAAGGCAACTTGGCCCAAAAGGCTTAACTGATCACCCTCATCCAGGCTCTACATTGGGGAAAGGATAAAACAATGAACATCTCCACAGACAACAGATATGCCTTTGCCACACTTTCAAGTCCAGGCAATGATCTACAAGGAATGAGAACACTAACACTGGTGGCAGAAGGCCAATGGAGGGTTGCTGAGCTCCTTATTGCCAGACTCTAGAATTATCCTTTCTGCAGCCCTCAGTTCCTGTTTGTACACTACCTTCATCAGAGGACTCATCTGGGTACCACCAAAGTGTCTAAACTACTTTTTCTGGTGGCATACACATTCTATGATTAAGTGGAGGCTTTTACTACTGCTCAAGACAGTAAAGAGCCTCCTAATAAGATAATTCTCATGTAGGTTTGGAATGCCTTTGTCAGTTGGCTCACTGTTAAATTAATCTTAGAGACTGGTGAAAAATGCCCTGACTTCCTGCTCCTGGTCCTTCTTTGGGCTAGATGTACTCCCTGTAAGGTGAGTTTCACCCTATATGAGATTATATTCAGGAAGCTGCTTCTTCTACCTAGAATAAGGAAAATTATTCTGAAAGAAATGACTAACCAATTTCTCTTAACATATCTACTGTCTTTCCAATAGGTCCAGGCTACAGTCCATTCTAACATCCTTCAGGTTCCCTCCTCTATATGTTGCCAGAGTTCTGCTATACATTAAAGACCCAAAGGAGAGAGAGAGATCAATGGTTCTTGGTTTCATGCTGGTTTGGTTGGAGTCCATGGGAATCTGCCTTGTTTAAAGGCCTCACAGGTCCTCTCATCCTGTTCTGGTCTCCTCCTGGAGGAGCCTTGCATAGTTAACTGGTTGTTGAATTTTTCCTAACAATGAATACACTCTGTTAAATAAATGTATTTAATGATCCAATACAATGCCCTGTCACCTAAGGCAATTGAGTCAATGCTTTAACTCTGCTGGAAGACCAGTGAGGAAGGAAATGCCCAAACTGACTCCATCTTTATTCTAGATGACATTTACCGCACCTTGTGTTTCTGCCCAGCTGATGCCCCCCACCCCACCCCATAGCTGTACCCAGACAGGCAGAAAGGTCCTAAGAAGTTGCCACTGCAGTTTCATTGAGTACACTGTCTCTCCAATATTGGGGAACTTACAGCTAGTCAGGCAGAAAGTTCTATTCCAGTTACACCTGCAGCTTCAGAAAGAAGATTGTTTATGCAATTCTGGAAACTCATTTTTCTTAACCCAAACTTAGAAACATTTTGTTAGCTGAAAACTTCATTGTTAACTGACCTGCCTCTGATATGGCCTAACCACGGTTATTGGCTTTGCCTCCGGCATGATGTAATTGTGTTTTTAAGATTTGAAAATGCTGCTCTGCCTCTACTCAGGTCTGGAGTTCTTCTGGGCATGAGCTGCTCTAGACTACCAGCTAATTAAATGGTTCTTAATTGAACCATCACTGTCTGGAATTCTTCTGTGCGTACATTGAGTATAATACTCCTACAGCAGAACTGTATTTGGTTGAAGTTATATTTAAAATACAGATTAAAACTTTTCTGTTTTAAAGCATTCAGTAATTTATAATTTCCTTTCAAATAAATCCCAAAATAAATTCTAAAATGCAATTTTTGGCATCATTTTAATTCTTTTCCTTTTCTTATCCACTAGCATTTTTTTTTTTTTTTGGATTTTCAAATTTTGCTACATAGAGCTCTTGTCATTAGCATTTAGCTTTTTAGACCTTACGCATAATTTACAAATGTCCAAAAATCCCATTTCTACTTATCTAAAATTCTTTCTTGAAATCCTGTCCAAAGACAGACTCTTTGTAATTTTAAAGACTTTGAAACCACTTTGAAAACTTTTTCCATACTGTGTAGTTCGAATATGCTGAAATCTGAGTGAAATTATTATAAATATATAGCCTCTCTGTGGTAATTTAAGGCTTATTTCTGAGTGACTCTCATTTAGATAACATTTTTGAGCTTTGATATCAATCTTACTAGGTTTTCAAATAGTCATTTGCTAAGTTTAAATTAGTGTGAATTTTTATATAAAAATGTGAAATCAAATCATGATGATAATACATCACATTAAACTAAATACTGTCCTATGTATTTCCATTTTTATGGACCAATGTTATAAACAAAATACTTGAGTGATCCTATTTGCATTTGTAATGTCTAATAATGCATATTTGATCATTTTTCTACTATCAACTTTCACAGAAGTAGCTGCTCCAAACAGAGAGGCAAACATCTTCAAGGTCTCCTGCTGACTTAGCAAACACTGTAAATACTTTCAAATAGGTTAGTGGGTACTTAAATCTTATTTGTTATTAATGATGATTAAATCAGCAAACATTTATTAAAATGTGTATAAACCTAACCTTTAATAGGATAATAACATTTTACTGTTAGAGTGTAGGATCATTATGTCTTTCTATGTTTTAAGAACATGTAACCAATTAGTTCCAAAATAAATTTGACTAATTAGAAAATCATTCCACGATTCTCAAAAACACTTATTTAAAAAAATATTAACTTCAACATAGGCATTTGCTGTATAATATTTACTGAATACTTCCTATCATTTTGTTAGACACTAACAATTTCTTGGAAGATAATGTAAAATTGGCTGGCTTTTCTAGTTTTTGTCAGCAATAAATATGATAATACCCATAAATCTTTGGTAAACCAGAGAAAAAAAAATCTTCTTTTGCTTAATTTTGCTGCAATTTGTACTCAATGGCTTCATAATTGTATCTTGAGAGGGGGTATAGCTCAGGGGTAGAACATTTGACTGCATAATTGTATTTTGACATTAAGTAGAAAAGTATTAGGATAGCCAATCTTTGTTGTTGACTTAACATTCAAGAGATTAATGAGCATAATAATTAGTAAGTTAAATATTTTAGAAATATAGACAGTTAGACATTTCTGCTTCTTAAGTACATTCAGTATGTTCATTGATTTGCTTACCATATTTCATTGTTTTCATTAATTCAAAAATACTTTATTCAAACTTACAGACTATCCACAAGCATTTGAAAAATATCTGGGAACACTATAACAACTGAAGCAGAGGTAAAAACATAATTAATTATCTAAATGACTAGAATCTGTGAGGCATCATGCACTGAGAAGCACTTAGAAGAGCCTACAGAAAAAGCATGAACAAATTGCCATGGGTAGATTAACAGTTGAATATATATTATACAGATGGTTTGGAAACAGATGTTTGACAGATCATATAGATTCTATATAGATGACAGGTAAAAAATAAATGGTAGATGATAGATAAACAGACAGATGATAGATACAGGAAAATGATTCCTCAGTGCAAAGACAAGCAAGGTAATACAGAATATAATGGTCATACCTAACATACCTAAAAGACATAACATCTCAAAATTGAGAGATGCACTAATTTATTAGTATAATAATAAGTTATGAAGAATAAGTTTTATACTGTCCACGTAGTAAAATAACAGTAGAGAAATATCCTCTGGGGCCTATGACCTCTCTAGCCATAGTTCTTCACTCTGAGAACTATGCCAGCTATGGGTTCCATCTTGTGGAATGGGACTTAAATACAATCAGAAAGTGTTTGGTTACCTATAAGACATTGCTGCCAGTTTTTCAACAGTAGGTTTATCTGGGAAGGATAGTCTTTGTTTTAGCTCAAAAGTTTCATAATTGGTTAAGAATGATGATTATTTTCCTTTTCTGGTGACATGCATAACACTGCAGTACTATAAAATTTAGTCAGTATGGATAAAGCTTTCAGGTCAGTACCAGCTTTTTTTCTCTATGTTCTATGACTCAAATATATACTGTCTACATCAATATGATCTCACTATCAAGTTATGGAAGACAAGAAATAACAATGTGGATAGTCAATAGTCAAAAATATATTTGAAGCATTTGTTATTTGGTAGGTGTATTGTTCCTCCATTACAAGGCAACTCCATGTAAATTCTTTGTGTGTGTGTGTGTGTGTGTGTGTGTGTGTGTGTGTGTGTATGTACACAGGCATGGTCATACATAGCATGGATGTGGGTGGTAGTTTTCTACATGAATTTTTTTCCAAAGACCTTTATTGCTAGTTATCCCTTTCCACCTCCATGTTCTTCCTCCTGTATCCTGCTCATCCATCTACAGCCACATTTAACTCTTCCTAGTCCATTATTCCCTTTTCTTCCTTTTTATCAAAGGATTCTATCTACCTTCCCTTGATCCTCTTTCCCCATGTCCCCTTACAACATTCCTGACCTTTATGTGTTTTCTAAATGAAGCACACATATCTAAAAATTCAAAGCTAGACCCACATATGAGAGATGTGCCATCTGTCTTCCTGTGGGGCTATCCCTACTTAAGATGATTGTTTCAGGCTTGATCCATTTCTGTGAATTTCATAGTTTTCATTTTCTTAACAGCTGAATAATATTCTATTATATAAATGTACCACATTTTCTTATCCATAAGTTGATGGAGTCTAGTTTGTTTCATTTTGTAGGAGATGGCTATTAACACAAAGATGTACTACTGGTCAAATCGAAGAATAAGAGACTGTGAAAGCATCAACCCTATTGTGACATCTGTGCTACATCCTTCTAAAGTACAAGGAACATTGTTGAAGATGGGGCAGAAATATTTAAGAACCAGAAACAGTGGATGACTACGGTTAAGCAGTGTTTTGTGGACCCAAGAAGGCAGTTGCACAATTGAATTCACGATCATTGGGACAGCATGCAATGATCTTCACAAGCTCCCCCCCCTCCCCCAAAAAATCCAGCATGGAAGGGGGAGTAAGCATGAAGCCACAGCCCTAGATGAGGAACTATGGTCATTGACATCTTATGTTAGAGGCAGAATCATTTTTACTTAAAAATATGACCTGAGTTTGTTGACCATCTTCCACTGAATGAGCCCATACCCAAGAGTATTTTGGGAAACAAAATTAGACTTGATGGTCTTTAACAAAAGAGGACACAAAGTAATGTTTGGTAGGAAGGTGGATTTTATATTAGAGGAGATTGGGGAGGGAGTTGAATATGATTAAAATAAATTTTATGAAATTCTCAATGAATCAATAAAATATTACTAAAAACAATACCCGATATTAGTGTGTCAAATATGATAAACACGCAAATTGAAAGATCTTAGGAGACAGATTGTAGTTGATTCTGAAATGTCCCCAAAGGCTCATGTGTTAAAGCCTTGGTTGACAAATGAATGGTGCAAATTGTATATGTTTGGGTCATGAACACTCTGCATCAATTTATTAACAGTCATAATTTCATGTAATTATTGAGAAAATATTGAGACTTAAAAAGTATGTCTTGGTTTGAGGAGGTGCATAAGTAGGACCATTCCTTTTAAGGATAAATAATATTCCTGGTCCTTTCAGTATCTCTGCTTCCTGACATGATGAGTGAGCCCCATTAATACAGGATCCTATCACTGTGCTTCTCCCTTTCTGTTGGTTCACAGCATTAGAGGCAGCTGACCACTCACTGAAACCACTGAAAGCAATAACTAAAATAAATATTTCCTTTAAATTGTTGTACTCAAGCCTTTTCATAAGTCATTGACATAAGTGACTAACAAACTGCCATTGTAAAACAGGACTGGAAGTTTGCTTTGTACAATAAATGCTTGACTTTTTTCAAGGAACTTGAAGAAGCCCACGGTAAATACAATACATAAACTACAGAAGAAGCAGAAGAAACAGCTACTGAAATAAAGCAGAAATAGAAGATGACAGAGAGGGATTTGTGCTTTTATGAATTAGCATAATTATTAGGAGAAATGACTAAATTATATCATAGAAAGTTGAGAATATCATAATTAGAGATACTCAATTGTGGAGAGCCACAGCCTCTGCCGCCATTACAAGATGGCGCCGGTATCTGGACCTTCTTAACAGTAAACATCCTGCTGCGCCCATAAGGGGCGTGCACAAGAGCCTGCTCTCCCTCGCCTCCTCCCGTGGCGTGATCTCCAGCAACCAATCCGCTTCTTATACGTCATAAATGGGACCTTTAGGGCATATATAAGCAACAGCTCTCCCACTTCTCGGCGTCTTCGGTCTTCATCCTTAGTATGCTATGTAAGAGGCTTATGAAATAAACTGCTGCAGAAGGATCCTGACTTGTCCTCCCGCGTCGTTCTTGCCGGCGAGACGGAAAGGAAGGCAGGGGAGAGAGCACTGTCGAAAAGGACGGAGCAAGAAACCAAGTAACAGGTTTTAGACAGGGAAGAAATTTACCAAAGGGGTATTTATACCCCACAAGGGAACTTGCTGCTCTGCAGTTAGAAGAGAGCAGTTTAAGCCCAGAAGAAGAGATAGAATTAGAAGAACAAGCAGCAAATTATGAAGAAAATAGATACAGGCCACTGGAATATAAGAACCCAGTGCCCTATGTTCTGGGGCAAGGGGCTGCTACTGCCCCCCCACCTTATTCAATGCAGCCATCTTGCTCACTCCTTTCAAAAACTGTGAGGAGAAAGTTAGGCATGGCCTTCCCAGTCTTTGAAGCACCCATAGAAGGGCAAGAAGGCATGGGACGGATCTATGCACCTATAGACTATAATCAAATAAAAGAATTGGCTGAAGCAGTAAGAAAATATGGAGTGAATGCAAATTTTACTTTAGCACAGCTAGACAGACTGGCAAGAGATTCTATGATGCCTACTGACTGGCAAACTATTGCAAAGGCTATGCTTAATAGCATGGGCCAATTTTTAGAGTGGAAGGCGCTATGGTATGAGGCTGCACAAGAGCAAGCCCGAATCAATGCAGCCTCCTTAACCCCTGAACAACAACAATGGACATATGAAATGTTAACAGGACAAGGAAGATATGCAAATGAACAAAATACTTATGCCTGGGGAGCCTATCAACAGGTTTCCATGACGGCAATTAGAGCATGGAAAGCTTTAACTAAAAAGGGAGAAGGAGCAACCCAGCTAACCAAAATTATACAGGGCCCACAGGAATCATTTTCAGATTTTGTGGCCAGGATGACCGAGGCAGCAAACAGAATTTTTGGAGATTCAGAATCTGCAATGCCTCTTATTGAGCAATTAGTTTTTGAACAAGCAACACAAGAATGCCGTAATGCCATTGCCCCTCGAAAGGGTAAAGGATTACAAGATTGGTTAAGGGTATGTAGAGAGTTAGGGGGCCCATTATCTAATGCAGGGCTGGCGGCAGCTATAATGCATATTGCCAAAAATGCTCCTCAAGGAAGAGGCAAAGGACCTTGTTATCAATGTGGCAAAATGGGACATTTTAAAAAAGACTGCAAGAGTGCAGCCCCAAATAATCTTACAACTGAAATCTGCGCTAGATGCAGAAAAGGGGCACACAAGGCCGAGAACTGTAGATCTATAAGAGACATTGAGGGAAAACTTTTGGTTCCCCCAAGGCCTTGGAAGAGCCCAAAGCAAGAATTTAAGCCAAAAAACGAGATGAGGGGCCCTCGGTTCCAGGGCCCAGACAAATATGGAAACCCCGCCCAAACATGCCCATGGTCCAAAGCCCAATTGCAGCAGCGATTCGGGGACCGATTTCAGGAAATCATCTCCCCCACGGAGGAATGGGAAGATTGGACGTGTACGCCACCTCCAATGTCCTATTAGATTCAGATCAAGGACCCCAACCTGTTCCCGTGCAGGTCTTAATGGCCTCTACAAAAAGTTTACAAGGTCTTCTAATAGGATGTAGTAAGTTTTCAGGACAAGAGATAATTGTATTTCCAGGAGTTGTCCAGGGCCCAAAATTTCAGGTTCTATGCTCCAGTCCACAATGGCCTATAGAAATAAAGGAGGGAGATACCATTGCTCAATTAATACCCATATCTAATGAAGAAAGAAATGAGGCCAATCTAATAATGGATTTGGGCTCCAGACCAAAGATGACTTTGAGTATACAGGGAAAGAAATTTGAAGGCATACTAGATACAGGGGCAGACCAGAGTCTAATCTCCTCTCATTGGTGGCCTAAAACTTGGCCACTTAAGCAGTCCAGCCAAACCCTTCGAGGATTGGGATATAGCTCTAATCCCGCAATAAGTGCATGGCCTCTTTTATGGAGAACGGACCAAGGTAAGGAAGGAAAGTTTACACAATATGTATTGCCTTTGCCAACAAATTTATGGGGACATGACGTTTTAGCTGATATGGGAATGAAATTATCAGATGAAAGTCAGGCAGAAACTAAGACCACATGCAAAATATCTACTGCCGAACAGATAATGAATACAATGGGATACCAAAAAGGAAAAGGATTAGGTAAAAACCTCCAAGGCAGCATAGAACCCTTAGAAGCAATCACCAATAGGGAGAAAAAGGGATTGGGTTTTTTCTAGGAGCCATTGAGGGTCCCAAACCCATACCTTGGAAATCGGAGGAGCCAGTATGGGTGCCTCAATGGCCATTATCCTCCGAAAAGCTAGAGGCTCTGAGATTATTAATACAGGAACAAATAATGCAAGGTCATCTTGAATCATCTACGTCACCTTGGAATACTCCTATTTTTGTAATAAAAAAGAAAACAGGGAAATGGAGATTCCTACAAGATTTAAGGGCAGTTAATGCACAAATGTTAATGCTGGGAACTGTACAGCATGGTCTCCCCATCATGTCAGCCGTATCAAAAGAATGGCCACTTTATATAATAGATATCCAAGATTGTTTCTTCTCTATTCCCCTACATGTTCAAGATAGAAAAAGATTTGCCTTTTCCATTCCAGCTGTAAATCATGCAGACCCTGATAAGAGATATCAATGGAAGGTGTTGCCACAGGGCATGATGAATAGCCCTACAATTTGTCAATTGTATGTACAAAACATACTTGATCCCATAAGAAAAGCCTTTCCTAATGCTATCATACTTCATTATATGGATGATATTTTGCTCAGTAGCCAAGAGAGAAAAGAACTTGATGTCATGCTTAGAGACACTTTATATAGATTAAGAGATAGGGGGCTATATGTTGCTCCAGAAAAAATACAAGGAACCCGTTATGGCCTTTTCCTAGGGTCAAGGATATTCCCAAAATATATACAACCCCAAAAGTTAGAAATAAAAAGACAAAAATTACTCACACTTAATGATTTTCAGAAGCTTTTAGGAGATATTAATTGGCTGAGGCCATTTCTTAAAATATCCTTCAGTGGTGGTAAAGCATTGGTCTGTGCGGGGCCACATGAGCAGAGGGGCCACATGAGCAGAGAACACAGGACAGTGGGACAGGACCCCTGAGCAGTGGGTGAGGGAGAACAAAGTTATTTAGATGCCCTAATGTGAAGCTCCCCAGCCACCTGGGTGGGTTGCAGAGGTTCTGCTACACTGACTTTGAGGACTACTTTCAGGAAAGTTCTGCCTCCCAGCCCTTCTGGAATCCCCAGTTAACCTGTGAATTTGGGGGAGTCAGAGCTTGTGGGGAGCCTAGGCACATACCCCCTTCCAGGCGACTAGGTGGCAGTATGGCTTCAGATTTCCCGCATGTCTGCACACTCCTAGGCACACACATGTCAGGGTACCACTTCCTGCTTCTACCTTCCCTGACTTAATACTGAAAAGCCCAAAGGGCCTCTGGTGTCAGGGAGGCAGGCTGGGGGAGGCCCCAGGCCTCTGCTCCCTGCAGCCCCTCATCCAAACCGCTCTCGCACCAGCAGCATCAGCTTCTTCTTGCCCTTGTATGTCTGTTTGAGGTTCTCTAAGAACTGCGAGAACTGCAGGTGCCCATCGGGGGCCAGCAGGAAGGTCTCTCGGGCTTTGCCCAGGAATTCAATGAAGTCCCCGTAGTGGCGCGGGCTGATGTGAGTGAGGCGAGAGTGGCTGGTGGGGGTGTAGGCAGCCACCGCAGCATCCAGGAGCTGGCAGAGAGGTGCCCTGTCGGCACCCAGAGGCTTGGCCGCCCTGCGGGCCCCCAGTGGGCCCAGGCCCGGTGCCGAGAGCGTCCAGCGACGCAGGATGTCGGAGAGCATCGGTGCACATTGGATGCTGCGGATAATGAGGGGCACGATGGCTGACAGTTCCTGCCGGCCCAGCGAGTGGCTGAGAGAGCAAGCCCACAGCACATCGTTGACGGCAGGGTGGCTGTCCTGGTTGAAGGCGATGCTGAGCTGCGCCAAGGCTAGTGTGGCCAGCTTGTAGGCCCGCAGTGGCAGGCCACGGTGCTCCATGTAGCGTGCCACTGTGAAGAGGTGTGCATGGCCGAGGCCACCGGCTGCTGCATCCAGCACGATCTGGTAGGCTGCCTCAAAGGCCGCGTGGTTCTTCTCACACAGCGTCAAGGCTGGCAAAGCGCAGTTCTGGGGGTCCTTCATGGCGCACTGCAGTGCCAGGGTGCGTGCGCAGGCCCATAGCTCCTCCCGCCCCGGAGTGTCCAGCTGCAGCCGCAGCAGAGTGGTGTGGGTGGTACCTGTCACCGCCACGATGGTGGCTGCCTCCACCGGGGTGAATAAGGAATACCAGTTCTGCATGATGTTCATCAGTGCAGGGGAGCCTGGAGATGGACAGGCAGGAACCACTCTCAGGGTCAGAGGCAGGGTCTGATCAAGATGATCTACCCCAGACCCCTGCAACCCACCACTCCTTCACCATGCAGGACAGGAGCCCCTTAGATTAACTATAGAGCTGAGGATGACCTTGAACTTCTGATCCTCCTGCCTCCACCTCCCAAGTGCTGGAATTATAGGCATGTGCCCCTGTGTTGGGACAGAATGTAGGGCCTGATGCAGGCTAGGCACGCACTCTATCAAATGAGCTCTGGCCCCACTCTTTTTTTTCCTGCAGGTGCTACAGATGAAATGGGGGGGGGGGACTGGA
>NW_008349353.1:719544-731777 GCF_000622305.1 Nannospalax galili
CCCATAAGGGGCGTGCACAAGAGCCTGCTCTCCCTCGCCTCCTCCCGTGGCATGATCTCCAGCAACCAATCCGCTTCTTATGATCTCCAGCAACCAATCCGCTTCTTATGATCTCCAGCAACCAATCCGCTTCTTATGATCTCCAGCAACCAATCCGCTTCTTATGATCTCCAGCAACCAATCCGCTTCTTATGATCTCCAGCAACCAATCCGCTTCTTATGATCTCCAGCAACCAATCCGCTTCTTATGATCTCCAGCAACCAATCCGCTTCTTATGATCTCCAGCAACCAATCCGCTTCTTATGATCTCCAGCAACCAATCCGCTTCTTATGATCTCCAGCAACCAATCCGCTTCTTATACGTCATAAATGGGACCTTTGGGGCATATATAAGCAACAGCTCTCCCACTTCTCGGCGTCTTTGGTCTTCAGTCTTCAAATAAACTGCTGCAGAAGGATCCTGACTTGTCCTCCCGCGTCATTCTTGCCGGCGAGACGGAAAGCGGTCGGGGACACTCAATAATACTTCTTTGAAGGAAAAATAGAATTCAGGTTTGGTAGCTAAAACTGGAGAAAGAAAGGAATTCTGGATATTTCTTTTAGAGCCTGGAGAGATGGCTCAATGGTTAAGAGGACTTGTTGATCTTTCAGAGGAAGTGTTCAGTTCCCAGTACCCATTACATGTGGCTCACAACATCTTGAAACTCCATCTCCAGGGTACCTGAGAACGTGTTCCAGACCCTGCTGTCATCCACATCCTTGTGTGAATGTGCAAGAACAGACACATGCACACACATTCAAACACACATAAGTAATCTTTAAAAATCTTTAAGAGATTCAGGTGACACAAATTTATGGGGATTATGCAAGAATTGTGGCAAAGTCAGTGGATGAATATAATATTTATCTTAGATTTCATTTTTATTATATTTATTTTGTGTATGAATGTATTGTGTACATGTACTATTGTGCAATGCCTATGGAAGTCAGAATAGGGTGTCAGATCCCCCTTGAACTGGAATTATATATGGTTGTTAGTCACCATGAGGATTTTAGAAACTGAACCAGGGTCCTCTGCAAGAGCAGCCAGTTCACTTAACTGCTGAGCCATCTCTCCAGTCCCATATCTTAGCTTTTAAATATCCATAGATCAGTGGAATTATAACAGTAGTTACAAGGGAAGATAATAAATATATTTATGTCAAGCATAATATCTCACTTCTAGGAAGAACTAACTTATTTTATTGAACTAAATGTATTGAAATGGGGATACATACAAAGATTGAATTATACAAATATAATTGTTGAGTGCTGTGGAGTAGAGTGAGCATAGAATGGTTGTTAGTATATTCATTCAGTCATGAACATACAAATCTTAAAGGGGTCAAACATATATGTACAAAAGGAATGGTTAATCATACAGTTTAGTACATTAGATTGGATAGTGATATGGGAAACTATGATTTTGAGAAAAGTGAACAGATAGTTTGAAATATATGATTATAAATGTATTGAAGCACACATAAAGTAGATTTGAGAAGACAGAGTTCAAGACAATATTCCCTAAGAAATCTGGTATTGATGTGTATGTTGAGTAGTAGAAGTTCTGGGAGAGAACTGAGAAGAAACATGTAGATTACAAGTAAAATATTTACAAAGAGTCATTCATTCAAGTTGATGTTTCTGTGATATGAAACATACTGAATATACCTGGTAAAAATTTCAATATTTAGATTATTGGTTCAATTGTTTATTTTCCGTGAAAATATTTCTGTATTTTTTGTATTTATAAGATCCAAAATTAAAACTGGGGAGTTTTTGAAATATTAATGACTTACATTGCATCAATAAATTTTAAAATCAAACACTCAAAGTGAAACTATGAATGTATTTTCTTATAAAATGAATATGATCTACAGCAATAAATAAAATGACTTGTTTATATTTAATCAGCCTTTACAGAGTATATGAGAAATAAGAACTCAAGAAAAGGAAATATACATGAACTTTGTAAGAAAGTCTACTTAATAAGAATGGGATAAATTTTGTTGTATTTGATGATCATGTTTAAAGCTAACGAATTTCAAATTTAATAATTGCATTGAATCGTTTAAAGTATGTATATTCTTGGAACTTTTCAATGTACAGAATTAAAGTTATTAAGAATATAGTCTTGACTAATACCTGGAAAAAATATTCTCTTATCCCAACCGTTCCATGTTTTGGTTTGACTGCATCTTTATTTTATAGCAATTACCCGAATCAAAGCAAAATAAATCCTCATTTCATCTATAGTTAAAAACACCTGTGCAGCTTTTATCAATTCAAAGATAGAGATGTGTAGAATTGTTTCCTCCATTCTCCATTATTACAGGATTCCCTAGAAAAGCTCTGATCTTACAAAAGCAGCTGCTTGTATTTAGTGATAATCCTCTGTACTATTAGCTTTGTCTTTTGGGATAGGAAATTGATTACCTGACCTTATCATGGAGAAGCCTCTATATGTGTCTTAAGTTCTGCCTCAGATGATAAATCAGTTATGTAAACATTGAAAAACAATTAGGAGCACAGTGATTCAAATTAAATGGTTTCAAATTAAATGGTTGTTGCATTTACATTTTCCATATTTGGTAAATTTGGATATTTCTGTAAACGTGTCTATACTTTTTTCATACAACACAAAATAATCATATTTAGACCCCTTTTTCTGTCTGCAGTCCCCCATAGCTCCCAATAAATTTCATTCACTGTCATATATGTTAAGGCTTTTCTTGTCAAGTTTGTTACTCAAGATTTCCCTCTGTGTGAGTTCATCTATTGAACCTGCTCAGCCTATCTAGTATCACTCCCTTAAAGCAGACTAAATGTTAACCCGCCCAGCAGTGATCAGCTTCCAATAGTTCCTTGACTAAGGTTGGGGCTTCTTGCCCATTTCCATAGTTTTATGCTGGGTTTTTGCCTGACTGAGTTTGCATGGATCTTGTAAATGTTGACACCATTGCTGTACATTCATAGGAGCAAGAAACCTGGAAATCTCTGCTTCCTTGTGGTTATCCATCACTCCTGGCTTTTTCAAACTTTCTGCCTCTTCTTCTGCAATGATTCATGAGCCCTGGGTGATTGAGGTTTACTATAGAATTTCCATCCAGGGACATACCCTCTGCAGTCTCTTATTGTCAACATTTTGGCCAGTTGCTTTCTGTGTTAATTTCCCTCTGTTGCATGAGGAATTCTCCTCTGGTGAGAATTGAGAAACTCATAAGTATTCATTTTAGGAAAGCGAATCACACCAGTAGACTTATATAGTGTAGTTTCAACACTACTGCTCTATGGCAGCAGTACTTTTCAGTCCACAAAAATCACAGGTTGCAAGCATTTCTATTCATAACCTGAATAAAGAAGACCAGTGGCAATAAACTGAAGCTTTATCTTGATCATTCCTTATTAAACATTTCACCAATTAGATGGCAATAAAAAATTTAAAATTTCAGTGTCACTCTAAGTAACATATACTTTTTGTCTGCAATGTGCTCTATTTGCAATACAAAATTAATGCTGTCATAAATACATACACATCAGTATCTTATAATCCACAGTTCTTTTGTTCCTTATCTTTATAATAATTTATTGGTGTTACAGAAGGTTCAGCAGCATAATGTCACAGAAACAGTAAGAGAAAGATTACACCACTCCAGAAAAGACAGATATTTTCTTTGATTAAATGTCCAGAATCAACCTGGACAATGATTTTATTTCCTGGGTCATGAATAAAATGAAAGTGCAATAGCAAACATTTCCTGAGAGCTTGATTTTGATGGTAAAGTCTCAGGAGTATGTGGAATATAGACACTGAGCTCAGCTTTTGAGGCTGGTAATGACACATACTGCACATGCACATACAATGTAAAATTATTTCCACGTTTGACTTTGAAAATGTATATTTTCCCATTGGAAATCCAGTCTTCCAAATGGCCTGATGTTTTTCTTATTTTCAGAATCTTACCTTCATTTAACCTAAGAGACAGAAGTTTTAGTATCCATAAATATAGAAATGTTCCAGAACTATTAATCGTTGAGACTAGCAATCACTGTAAGTATTTGTAGATCCCCATTTCTATTCTGTTTTTTGATAGACAGTTTCTAATATGTTTATATGGAATCACATTTCTGGGAATGCCATCTGCCTTAAGTAACCTTGTAACCAAAGTTAATCTTGTGTTTTGAGATGATTTAACTCTAGCTATAATAGCTTAATTGTACTCTGTAATCTGCCTATTTAAAACTAGATAGCCTGCAGAAAAACAAAGTAAATGATCTAACCAGGCCTTAGGCACCTCTTGTACTTATGTTTTCAAGCAAACATAAACATTTAACATTAATATTAGATTATATTCCCTATTTCAACTTCATGACCCTTCTTTGCCTCTGACCCTGAATAATGTGTGAATGTGTGTGTATGTATATGTATATATATATATATATATATATGTGTGTGTGTGTGTATGTGTGTGTGTATGTGTGTGTGTGTGTGTGTGTGTGTCTTTTGTTAAAGCATGAGTACTGAAAGCTGATGCTGGAAGCAGTGAATTATCTAGTTTATCTTCCACAGCAGGTGGGATCAAATTGATTGCATCTGTTTGTAGTTTAGAATGCTGTTCTGGATCAGTAGGACTCAGAAAAGACAAATTCATGTCTGATAAGACAAAGTTCATTTCCTTTTGCAAAATTTAAATAAATACACAGAAAGTTCCTTCTTCCAAGGGACTGCTCTGAGAGCAATTAGAAGGAACAGCTCTGAGAAAACCTAAGGCTTACTCTTGAATTAAATAACTCAAAAAGTCAGGCTATCGTTGTTCAGGTATCACTGTATTGTGGCATTAGACACATTTTTCATCATTTAACATTTGTGCTACACAGTTTTACATGTACTGCTTATCACAGGTAAGTTTGCCAACTTTCAGTGTGACACATTGCTTAAAAAGAAGCCAACTGATAAATATTGATTTTTTTTCCTATTTTCGTTAAAAAAAAATTATTGAGGGCTGGAGAGATTGCTCAGTGGTTAAGAACACTGGCTGTTCTTGTAGAAGAGCTGAGTTTGATTCCCAGAACCCGAATACCAGCTATCAACCATTTGTATCTCTAGTTCCAGGAGACCACCGCCCTCTTCTGACCTCCATGGGTATTGCACAACACTGGTGTACTTACATACATGCAGGCAATACACTCACACAAACAAAATTAAAATAATAAATAAAATACTATTTTTTGGCCTTTGTACATTTCATACAAGAGTTCTTAATCAAATTTAGACCACTTCCCCCATTCATTCCCCACACCCTGCAGAATCTCATGTATAAAACCATACATATTAAATCCAATCCAGTCAAGCATTTGTACACAGTTGTCCTTTAGTGAAAATTCATCCACTGTAGTTTAGTCAACTTATCTAGAGATCGTAAGTAAGGTCTATGCTTTGTCACCCAGAAGTAACCAGTCTCCAAAGATTCCCAGAGTGGAATCAACCCATCGCCCATTTCCTTCGCTCCACTCTGCGGGCTTGTCTGATTCAGTTGGCATGGATCTTGTGCTTGATTGCACCATTGCTGGAAGATCACATTTGCAAGCTTCCAGTGACCTGAAAACCTCTGCTTCCCTATGTTTATGTACCAATTCTGGCTCTTACAAACTTTTTTCCCCTTTTCTCACAGTGGTTCCTGAGAGGTGGGTGGGTGACGTTTAATATAGTAGTCCTAACTAAAGACACACACTCCACAGTCTCTTATTCTCTAAAATTTGCTCAGTTGTGGCCTTCTGTGTGCATCACACTCTGTTGTATAAAGAAGCTTCGCTGGTGAGACTTGAGGGATGCACTATCTTTCTTTCTACCCCTGTTCTGCTATATTCTATGAGCCTTAAGTATAGTGCTTCCACTGTAGATATGTCACCTAGGACTGAGCATCTCTCAGAGGTATTTTCTCTGTGTGTGACCTGCTGTGGAACTCTGCATTATCCTAAATTTATTGCAAACAGAAGTTTCTTTGATGAGTGGTGTAAGGTATACTTTTCTCTATGTTTCCCTTCCATTTTCCTTGCTATTGCTGGTACATCTGGATATATACTCATATACAAGGGATTGGTGCTGTAATCTGCAAATGAGTGAGACCATATATTGCTTCTTTTTCTGAGTTTGTGTTACTTCACTTAGTAAAACAATATCTAGTTTCCATCCATTTACCTGCAAATTTCATAATGTCATCTTCTCTTACTGCTGCAAGGAACTCCATTGTGTAAATGCACCACATATTCATTATCCATTTGTAAGTTGAGAGACATTCAGGCTATTTCCATGTCTCAGTTTTTTTGAAGTGAGCAACAAGAATCATGGATGTACAGGTATCTCTACAGTAGGATGAGTCCTTTGGGTATAAGTCAAAGAGTGATATGAATGAATTATATGGTAAATTCATTTTTAGTTTTTTGAGAGCACTCCACTTTATTTCCATAGTGGTTGCCTTCCCAACATTAGTGAATGCGTATTCCCCTGTTGTCATATCCTCAGCAGCATTTGGTGTCATTTGTTCTTTTGAGTCTATGCATTCTGACTGATGTAAGATGAAGATGACCATCTTACCAAAGGCAAAGTATAGATTGAAGGCAATGCCAGTCAAAATATCCAAGACATTCTTTCCAGAGTAAAAAAAAAAAAATCATCCTAAAATTCATATGGAATCACAAAAAACTCCAGATATCCAAAGAAATCTTGGGCAAAAGAACAAGACTGGGGGGATCACTATACCATTCCCAGATTGTTTACAGAGGTATAGTCATAAAACAGCATGACAATGGCAAAAAATAGACATGTAGATCATTGGAACAGAATAGAAGACCCAAACATGAGTACATGCAATTTCAGCCATCTGATATTTTACAAGGTTCCCAAGAACACACATAGGAGGTAAGATAGCATCTTCAACAAATGGAAAAACCTGGATTTCCACCTGCAGAAGAATGAAATTGGGACCTTATCTTTCAACCTGCACAAAAGTCAATTCCAAATGGATCAAAGATTTCAACATAAAACCCAAAACTCTGAAACTGCTAAAAACAACAACAACAACAACAACAACAACAAAGCATAGCCCTCCAAGTCACAGGAGTAGGAAAGGACTTTCTAAATTGAACATCAGATTCTCAGGCATGAAGGCCAACAAGTGGGACCTCATTAAGTTACAAAGCTGCTGTACTGCAAAAGAAACAACCAAGGAAGTGAAGAAGAAACCCACTGAATTGTAGAAAATCTTTACCAACTACACATCTGAAAGAGGAATAAACTCCAGAATATGAAAGGAACTGAAACAAACAAAGAAACAAGAAAATAAGCCACCCAACAAAAGGATGAGGGGTTTACACCCGAATGGAGAGTTCTCTAACAATGAAACGAAACTGTTTATGAAAACCTTTAAAAAGTGCTCAGCATCCTTAGTAATTAGAGAAATGCATATAATAAGCACTTTAAAGACTTTGATTTTTAAAAGAACAATTTAGCACAACATAATTATATAATTATGTATATGATTGCATCATATTAATTTATATACATACATAAATATTTATGATTCTAATGTATACATTTTATAAGAAAAACAAAGTATAAAATTATACTACACACTTCAAACAATTAAAGAACTGGTTATCACCTTTATTCATTTGCTTTGTGTATGTGTGTGCATGTGTGTGTGCACTCACATGTGTGCATTTGCATACCAGGGTGCACATGGGAGCGGATCCCAACACAATGAGGAGGTAAAAGTACACCTTGCAGGGACTGTTTTTTGTTTTTATTTTTTTCCTTCACCATGAAGGTGTCATGGATTAGGCTCAGTCAGTCAGAAATCGTGGCATTTCTCTGACAAGTTAAGTCATCTTACTGCCTCCAACTCAAGTAATTTTATCCTATGCCATCTAGTTATGACTAAATATTTTACCTCAGATATTTTGTCATGGTAAATTGAACAATCAGTTTTTTATTTACATTTCATTTCATTAATTAATATTACAGCTGTCAAGGATGTAAAGAAAAGAGAATGCACTGAATGAACATTCTCCTTTCTCTACATCCTTGCCAGCATTTTGTGCCTTTCTGTCAGTATGATTGAAATGGTTTTAACTGCATTTCCCTGATTACTGAGGATGTTGGGCACTTTTTAAGGTGCTTCTTCATCATTTTTATTTGTTTGATAACTCTCTCTTCAGGACTTTAGCCCATCTTTTTTGGGGGTTGTTTATGTTTTTTTGTTGTTACTTTGTTTTCTGAGTTCTTTGTACATTCTGGATAATAATCCTCTGTCAAATATCAGGTGGTTGAATTTGCGTGTACCCATGTTTGTGTCTTCTCCTATGTTCCATTGATCTATGTGTCTTTTTTATGTGCCAGTAGCATGCTGTCTATGATTGTACTTTTATAATATAGTTTGAGATCTGTATGTTGATCCCCCCAGCATTTATCTTTTTGCTCAAGAATTCTTTGGCTATTCAGACAGAGGTTTTTTGTTTTGTTTTGTTTTGTTTTCTTGTGATTCTATATGAATTGTAGGGCTTTTTTTTCTATCTCTGTGAAGAATGTCATGGTGACTTTGATTGACACTGAATTACAGATTGCTTTTGGTAGGATGATCATTTTCACAATGTTAATTCCACCAATTCTTGAACAGGGGAAATCCTTCCATTTCCTATTCTCTTCCTCTATCTCAGACTTCAAATATTTAAAAATTTCCTTTTTTTTCTTCTTTTGGCCTTTTCATTGTAGACATCTTTAATGTCTTTGGTTAGTTTTATTAAATATAATTATTTTTTTGGGCTGCCATATCCCCTAACTAAATATTAATTTTTACTTAAATAATCTAATATGTTTGCAAGAAGTGTGAAAAGCACTACTGAATGTATATACATAGAAAAGAAAATTTAATATAATTATTTTAACTGGAAAATATGTTTTTTTTAAAAAAGCATCAATTATAGTTATACAGATTTTAAAATAGAAGTTATCTTGGACTTAGGTTCTATGAGGCTATATAACGATGCACTGGAAGAAATGTTCTCACAATGATATTTAATGTTTATAGCACATCAACAGATAGATGATTTAGAAATATTTAGAAGTGTTCCTCTGAATCTCCACTCCACTTTTAATTGCAAAAAGGTTATTACCAAGATTGGCTTTGAGAAATTATGAAGATAAGCCTCGTTTGACTAAAATATCCACAATCCAGTGCCATTAAATATAGACATATCTTAAATGCAATGGTAAGACTGAATAGGTACTAAGTTTTCAAATATGTATGAAATGGCTTGAAGAACCTTTGCACCAAAACTAAGGCAATTATTATGTGTAATCATACTAGAGATAAACCTATTCCTGCCTATAGATTGGCAACCCATTTGTCTAATTTTTGTCTAACCAAAAAGAGGTGTTCATTAAATTATAGAAGATAAAAGGCACTATATTTCAAGATCCTTCTCTCATTAATTTGCAGCACTCTACCTTTTGTATTGTTTTATTGTTTTGTTTGGGGAGGGAGGAGGTAATGATGATTGAAACCAGGTCTTTGGAAATGTTAGAAAAACATTAAGACACTTTTCTATAAGGTTTACTGCCAGCCCTCATTTTCCTTGTTTTCAAAGACAAAGTCTCACTACGGAGACTTGATTGGTATCTCTGTGTGTAGACTAGGTTGGCTTTGAACTCAAAGGGATCTGCTGCTCTGTCTTTTAAGTCTTCTGATTAGAGGTGTGCACCATCAGACTTTGGAAAGCATTTTCTTTCTAAAGAATACATTTCCCCAACTTGCACAATTCCCCATCCACATAGCTCATGCGCGCGCGCACACACACACACACACACACACACACACGCGCGTGCGCACACACACACAAACACACACACCAGCCCATGTGTTTAAGATTGTTACCTTTTATGATGCCTGTTACGTTTTACTTACACAGCTTAAAATTACATTAAATTTCAGGTGTAGGGTTTTTTTTTGTTTGTTTGTTTTTTTTTTTTTTTTGTCTTTTTGAGACAGGGTCTCCTAAGACTGTAAACATTTCTATTTTTCACATTTTCAACTTGGTTTTCTGCCAACATGTAAAATTTCATGTATATTTACATAAATATGTATACACATAGATGTACCTTTTTGTCCATGTTTGAATTTCTTGAAATTCACTGCAATGACTTAGACTTTTAATTTTTCAATCTGTTTACAAAATTTATTGTGTGTTTATTTTTCTAGTTGAAGTTTATCTAGGGCTAAAAAGATCACATTCATGATCTTTGCTTGCTCATATGAGAATTGCTCCTATTAAAAGACCCCGAAAACAGCATTTCAAATTAAGTGAAAACTGATTTGCCCCATGCTGTTGTCATCTTGTGTGAGACTTAAACAAGAAACAACTGTGAAATAAAAACTGCTAGTAATGCCCAGAAAACTGAAGTGAAACATAAAGAAAGTCAACCATGACTGAATAGAACATTTTCTTCCCCATGCTTCCCCTAAATGTAAAAAGATGATAATGTGTGACATAAAAATCTTAAAATGACAAAACTGACAAATTCAAGTTCTAAATATAGCATGAGATGAGAAAACGGCTCATTTGTCCAGTATTTTGGCTTTTATATAACTGGACAATGTGTATGACTTTATATTCCAATGACCGTGTCAATAATTAGTCTTTAACTACAATGAGTAGTTTATGAAAAATAGACTTTTTATAACATAAGCACCAATATTAGTCAAAATGATTGATATTTTGTCTCTATGAATTTCTTACACATTTATTACTAGATCAAACTAATTTTCAGAATAATATTTTCCAAATTTTTTCTAGAGTAGCCATTCTCTTTACAAGCTTTGTTCCATTCTAGCCTGTGGGATATTAATAAAGTAACTGACAGAGTGGTAACAACTGAATGTTTCCCAAACCTATTACTTCAGTTCAGAGTTTCCTTAAGTTATGCAAAACACTATGGTAATCAATTTATGTAAAATAATTGGGGCCATTTCCAGCACAATTTTATTTGTTAACATCAAATAAAGTTTACAACAAAAGTGGCACCAATGAGCATGGTGTTTTTTGTAATACTGATATTTTCTCTTTAAAACATAAAAGATGTACTGTATTTTTCCCACATCTCATCTTCAATGTGGATAATTGGGAGAATTCAATCATATTTGAACCAAAGTTTCTATGAAGAATTCATATAAAAAACAGGCACATGCTATAAAATATTTCAGTTTAATTATATAAAACTTTTTTGTGAAGTTTACATTCAATATCCACTTTGTGAATTTATTTAGAGGTCTCTTTAGGAAACCTAGCAGAAGGTGATATTTTGTCTAATGAAGCATATAGTATGCATACATCTTCTTATGCTATTTAAATGTATACTTGCTCTTGTTCATATTCAATAGTTTTGTCATATGACTTACTGTGGTTTAAGTTCTTTTAAAGAGTTAATGTAATAATGCAGCAGTCTAGAATATAAACTGTGCTTTACTACATTGTAGGTTGTTATTAACTTTTTTTACCACTTTTATGTACCTATATTAATGACTTAGGTCCTCATGATTGCTATATTAAATAAATGACACATGATTAGAGAGGAACCATAAGAGGGAATTTGCCTGTGATCTGACTGTTCATATGTGGAAAGCTCAGAGTTGTACAATTTCATTGTCTGGCTCCATATGTGATAGAGGAGTATTATTTAAGGTAACTCCATGAAAAGTTGCAAAATTTAATGAAATGTACATCAGTATGGTGATATGTAAAACACTTCATATGAAAGCCAGTTAGTCTAACCGAAGGCTAATAAAGGGGAATGTGAAAATATCTGCATATTACACAGAACATAATGGTCTCAAAATAAAAAATAATCTTTAAGTTTATTTTTATTTATTTGTAAGGTTTCCATTTTATTCCAATATTATAATAGTGCTTTATTTCTGATTATTTATTCCAGATAATTTGAAATTAGCAAATTAAGAATTTTACCATGTTTGTACACTGAAGTTTATATAAATCTTTCTAAACCAATAACAGTGTTGCTGTAGTTTCACTTTTAGAAAGGTTCAGAGAAGTTTCCATAAGTAGTTTTTGTTTGGTATCACTTGATAGACTCTGAAATCTGACACTATAGAGGACAGATTCTTTAAAAAAATAAAAATAA
>NW_008349353.1:731860-734892 GCF_000622305.1 Nannospalax galili
AAATAAAAACAAAATTAAGAAAAGAGGTGGTGAAGACAATGGAAATAAATGGAAGACAATAAATCATGATTCCTTTTGTCACTAAATCTGGAGAAGACCTCAAAATGCATCTCAACAAATGCTCTAGGCAGCCTCTGCCAATTGATCAGACTTGGCATGAAAGTTGAGAGTCTATTTACCATCCCTGCCCTCAATTCCATTCTCAACACTGCTGCCAGTCTTGCCTTTCTAACATTCTATTTCCTTACTAACATCCTTCAGTGAGATGACAGTGTCTTGAGGTTAAAGTGTGAACACTTGAATATGTCATAGAATGCCAAGATATTTCTGTCCATCTTTTCAGATTCCATTCAGTCCTGCTACTCCAGCACAAGTTAACACAAAAAATTCACACCTGAACATAGAGACACTCACACACACACACACACACACACATGCATGCACGCACACATATATACATATTTAAAGATGTACACACATATCTGTGCCTTACTAATAATGTAACAGCAATGATAGATAGAAAAAATTTCATAAAGCCATTTCATTCTCCCATCACCTTCTCCTCTTTTCAAATCCTATAATTCTTACTCCCCCATTTTGACCAAGCAATAGCATAGCCACTTTGGCTCAATGAGGTGACATTTTGTATTAATACTTTTAAACTGCTAGCACGTTATGGTATCATATTAGCAGGATTGTTATTTGGGCATTGTTTTGATTATCTGTCTCACCATATAGACTGGGTATACTTGACTTTGATTTTCTTTACATACAGAGTACTTATCCCACAGAGTAGTTAAATCTGCATAAACGTGAACATCATCATCTGTCATATACCATCCATGCAGAATAGACTGATAAATGACTTATTCATAGGATTAGAGAGGGTGCTTCTCACTAAATTTATTGTGGGGACTTCAGACTTTAGGGGCACACAGACAAATTAATATCAGGAAAACTAAGCCTAAGAAAATATCAGATACAGCAGATGAAGAAAAGTGCAACACCCTCATACAAACCACATAAAAAAGAGGAAACAGGGCTGGGCGTTGTGGCACACGCTTTTAATCCCAGCACTCAGGAAGCAGAAGCATGTAGATATCTGTGAGTTCAAGGCCAGCCTGGTCTACATAGTGAGTTCTAGGACAGCTGGGAAATACAGCACTGTCATGGCAGCAGCCTCCACCAACTTGTGAACCAAACATAGAGTGTGCATGTGCAAGACCTACAGGCAAAGAATTTCTCACTGTCCCAGGGGCTTTCGTTCAGTTCAGTTCCACTGCGAGCTACTGAAATTACTATCTGTCTTTCACACTATTCATCCATCTGTTTCTGCTGTCCATCTCTATGCCTACTGCTTCTTCTATACCTGACCCTAGCCTTTCATTTCTGTATTGGACTCTGCTATTTCATTTTCAAACCTGTGACCTACAGCGGTCTGTATCACTTCAACATTTTTACAGCTTTTTCTCCAGATCCATTGAGTTAATTATTTTATAACTGCCAAGCCTCTTCCATCCAAGTCAGTTTCCCAGACTTTGTTTGTCAAGTCTCTATGAAATTCTTTGTTTCTTTAATCCTTTACATTCTACACACATACGTATGTGTAGACATATTTGCTCTGTGATGTGTAGTCTGTGATATAGGAGTTAATATTAGTAATTAAGATAGTAAATGATGAATTTGTGTCCAATGTTGTTTATCAAGGAAAGGAGTATCTGACTAACAGCTACTTTATCTTATGAAGTTAATGTTACTCAATTAATTTTGACATTGAATCATGTAGAAGTTTATCTCTGTTACTGACAAAAGCCATAGTCATAGCATATAAACTATTCCTCTAGTAACTAGCAAGGAATTGAAGAACTAGGCTGGAACATACACACACATACACACACACACACACGCACAAACACACAATACTTAAGCAAAGATAATTTCCAGTTTAATGTGACCTTTTTTCAGAGGAAATTCTGCCTTATACTTTCTCTTGAAGGCAAATGAGCCCAATTTTGACACTCTTGCATCACTTAGTATTTAGGTAAAACTGTCAAATCTGTAGGCATATCATGATATCTATATGTTAGGAAAAGGTTTTTTGTTACAAGAGACTATCCTCTGAATATAGTCACTCATCCAGCAGATTGAAGCAAAAAGGGAGAAGTAGGGATTTAATCAATAACAGTAGCTAAGTGGATCTGAATCTAAAGAAATCTAATTGAGCACAGTCTGTCTAAAAGAGGTTGTATAACTTTTCAAATTTTTTATAAGCAGATGGTGGCTCTGATTTTGGAACCTGGAACATCTTGTCAATTCTCTGCCCCTTGCTTTAGTACAGTACTGCTAGTTTTCTTTTATACCAGTTTGCAACTTTTGTCCATCAACACAAGCTCTAACTAATGGGCTAAGCTTTCTACTAAGATGCTTATGTGCTACACAGTTATTTGTTCTGAACAGAAATATTATGTATTTAAGGGTGGGAAAAGAAGCTAATAGAAATCATCAGACCTAGGAAGCTTAGAAAGTTTTAAGAATTTTGAGACCATTCCTCAAGTTTCTATAAGTTAGGTCATTGTTGGGGTGGGCATAGAATAAGACTCTGATAGCACTAACAGCAAGTTACACAAGGAGTTCAAGGAATACAGCTTTCCTGAGTCACTCTTCATTCTGGGCTTGATTTTTTGTCTTTCTATCACCCATGATCCTTTGAGTAATCCCTAACACAGGCACCTCTAAGTAACACAGTCATCTTACTGATTCACTAAGCTAGACTTGCATAGAATTGTTTGGTCTGTCATTGTTGCCAAGTGTGATGGAACTGACTTTTGCTCACATCTCCCCAGGTAAGCTCATGCAACAACATGCCTCAATCTAAAAACTGATTTAGAAATCTGAAATTTGAGATTTATATAAGACAATGAATAGAATATCGAAAAGAAGCTATGAGATCAGAGTGTGATGTGTCATCTTGATTATTAACTTGATAGAATTTAGATTCATCATGGAAACAATCTTCTGGATATATATATATA
>NW_008349353.1:739054-750310 GCF_000622305.1 Nannospalax galili
TGTGATTTTGACATGTGTAATTCTTTTGTAGTTACTGATACTTGTGTGAGACCCAAGCCTTCCTTTGTTGAGTTTAGCTCTGCTTCTTTTTGTAAACTTTATGTGTCTTTGTGGTTTACTTTTGGGATATGAAGAGTTGGTTTGTCTAAGCTTCTGGTTCTCTTTTTTGATTTTATATTGTTGTGGCCGGATTGATTTTGTTTTCAGGAGTTCTGTGTTGGCCCAATTCCAATGTGGGTCAGAAGTTTTCAGA
Source organism: Nannospalax galili (assembly GCF_000622305.1). Lineage (NCBI taxonomy): Eukaryota > Metazoa > Chordata > Mammalia > Rodentia > Spalacidae > Nannospalax > Nannospalax galili. Next base: position 739,308 of record NW_008349353.1, read on the forward strand.
CTTTCTCCTTAGTCTGGAATCTTCTAAGAATCATTTTGACCTCAAGAACTTGGGTGTTGGACTGACCTGAGATCCTGGCAGTGGCCGCAACACACAGGGATGCAAAGGCAGATGGGGTGGGAAGAAGCCCCAAGATTTCCTCTGGGTGAGAAGGGTCAGGAAGCAGTATTGGTTCCCCTGGTGTCTGGGGCCCCAAGTCTAGGGATGGCGCTCGTCCCAAACTAGGAGTAGCAAACAGCGAGGGAGATGGAACGTGAATGTGGTTTGGGGGAATGGAGGCGTGGAGAGCTGATCTATAGACTTACCCCAAAAGGCCTGAGGATAGGGGTGCCTGGATTATATTCTTAATACATTAGTTTTTATTCCAGTTTCTCAAGAGAAACAAATTTAACAATATTTTTATAGATGTAGAGAGAAATTAAGGATTTGGCTCATGCAATTATTGAACTGACAATTCAAAAGTTGGCAGCATAGATCAACTGGCTGAAGATGCCAGGAAAAGTTACTTTTCTCATTGCTATCATAAAATACTGGACAACAGCAACTTTCTGAAGGATTTATTCAGGTTCAGAATTTGAGGGCACAATCCGTCACGGTAAGTAAATCATTTGCTATTAATGAGATAATTAGTCACATTTGCATCCCAGTCAGGTAGCAGAAAGAGGTGAATGTTGATGCTCAACTTGATTTCTCTGTTGACTTTAGATCGGAACCCCAGTTCAAGTGATTGTGCAACTCCCATTAAAGTTGATTTTTCCCTCCTCAGTCATAGAATCTGGAGGTTTCCTCATAGATGCAAGCGAGTGAGTATTCACGACAACTGTTAATCTACTCAAGATGTCAATGAACATCAACCATAGCAAAGCTGACTCTGCATTTTGTATTTGAGTTTCATTTGCTGGTGCCATCCCCTCTTTTTCAGAGAAGGTCAGTCTTCGGTTCTATTTAGGTCTTCCATTAACTAGAAGAGGACCATGAAATTTAGGGAGGGACGTTTTTTATTTATAATTAACAATTAAATCTTTATATTATGTAAGTACATATTTTTGGAAACTTCCATATGTGTGTACCTGATCTCAGGCAAAATCACATGTAAGAGTAACCACCACATATTTTGTCTAACTATGTTGAAAAGTTTTTGGTAATATCAATATTACTAGCCAAGAACAAAATGAGAGAGGATATATAAATAGTTATAGAATAACTGATCTTTGTATTAGGCCATTTATTTTAGCTTGTTAAAAAGAGTAGAAAGGGGGCTGGAGAGATGGCTCAGAGATTAAGAACACTAGTTATTCTTGTAGAAGACCCAGGTCCGAATCCCAGCACCCACACGGCAGCTAACAACTGTCCATATATAACTTCAGTCCCAGTGGATCTAACAGCCTCTTCTGACCTCCTCAGGTATTGCATGACATGGGTACACTTACCTACATGTAGGCAATACATGCATATGCATAAAATAAAAATAATAAATAAAATTTTTTTAAAGTTAAAAAAGTAGAAAGATGCATAAAATTGAAGATCACAGAAACAGTGATATCATAAATGAAATACTTTAATTTTCAGCAAATAAGGATGATGTTCTCCTGAAAATTACTCAATGATAATACTCTAACTTTCATGACTTTTCTGATTGTCTTAGAAAGCTAAAGTAATATGCAATGTAATGTTGCTTTAGATCTTGAAAATTGCTCTTTGTTTTATTTTATTTTTTTTTAGTGACTGCAAACACCACTAAAAAGTAAACTACATACTTATTTGACATTATTCAATGCATGGTATTTTACAAAGATTGAACAGTTCAGAAATATTGGTTAATAATCAAGGCAAAGAATATTAACTAATGTAAAGTTACATATTGATTTTGAGCCCCACTAATAGCACACAGTTTTTATAATATTAATCAAAAGATTTGTAGTTAGAAACAGGATATGTGACAGTAAAATCCACACAAAATCCAGAACTGAATATAAAACAATGAAACTGTCATCTTTCTAGTTTTATTTGGCTATCATTCAGGTGTGTAAAAGTAAAATATTTAGAGCATTAAACACATACCATACAATAAATTATTTTCAGTTCATGGAAAATTATTGAAATTTACTTTTATTCCTTGTTTATTTATATCAAGATGAAAAATATTTTCCATAGGTAAAAAATAACCCTAAAACTGGGCTCATCTAATATTAAATATATCATGAACTGATATCCCCAATTCATGTTCACCCTACTCAGTGAAGCTGTTAACATATAGACTATTTTAGCCAGTCATAGCACACATTTAATCTCAGTATTTGGGAGGCAGAAGAGGAGAGACTTTTGGGAGTTGGAGGCCAGCCTGGTCTGCACAGAGAGTTCTGGGAGAGCCATGGCTACATAGTAAGATCTTACTTCAAAGGTAAGGCAATAAATAAAATAAAATAAAATCATTAGATTTGAGCTGAAACAGTAATTAATCATGGGAAATAAATTGTATGGAGCTACATGGATTATATTCCTTGGTGCTGATTAATCTATTGCACAAATCATGACAAAAACAAGCAGTATGAAAATAAGAGTCATTATGATCCTCTTTAAAACTTTTAACTCCTTAATAAACAAAACTTCTGAAATCATTGAAATGCTAGACAAAACACTCAAAATCTTACTTTATAAAATGATCAGTGTATCAAAGATTGAAACAAACAGATTAGTTGAGTAAGGGCATCATTTCAGTCTCCCAATAAAATGTCAGAAACATGAATAGACAATTTAGAAAAGGAATCAAGACTCCGAAAAAAATAATGAATACAAATGTAAATTTTACAAATGGGTCAATAAATAAAAATAGGCAAAACAAGGAAAGAAAGAAGAAAAACAGTGAAGAAAATCACAAATAGACTACATCAAAAAAGAAAAAAAGCAAAAAGTGAAGACAAGGTCAAGGAACTATTACATTTATGTATCAATGATGGGGAAAAAGAAATGTCAAACATGCCCACAGCTTTCAGGATCTCTGAGATATGATCAAGCAACAGATAAATTTACAAAAACCCATAGCCATTCAATATACCATTAAAAAGCAATGAGGAAAAAGTGTATGAAAACCCTCCCATTCACAATAGACTCACTAACAAAAAATTCTAGGAATAAACCTAATCAAAGAAATTAAGGATCTCTACAATGAAAATTTTAAGTCTTTGAAGTTAGAGATTGAGGAAGACACAAGTAGGTGGAAAGGCCATCCGTTGCAGCATAAAACTGTCCTCAATGTCAAGCTTGGTTGCACCCACTTGTTTAAGATCATCATACACAAACTGACTGTTGATGCTCTGCAAGAGGGGCCAGAAGAGTCAGCACACCTCCCGATCAATCAGTAGGTCCCAGTTACACCAGGGGGAGGGATTAAGGGTACTAAAGTGGAAAACACCATTTTTAACAGCAGCTGGGCACTTGTGGTATAAAGACTCTCTAGTGCGAACTTGGGATGTGGGAAGGCCCCACACTCCTGTAAGGAATTCCCCACCCACCACTCTCTAAGCTCCAATGAACTCTGTAGTTCCCCACACTGTAGTTTGGAGAAATTATACCTAAGTTTATCATAAGGATAATGGGAGGAGGGGGCCAGATGGTGTTTGTGCTTCCCAGAAAGAATTTTTGCAACATCCATGCTCAAGGATTAGTAAAATAAATGTTGTTAAAATTACTCCATATAAAACCAGTTTATAGACCAATCAAAATCCTCATGATATTCTTCACAGAATTAGAAAAAAATATCCTAAAATTCATAAGAAATCAAAAAGACCCAGGATGTCCAAAGCAATCCTGAGCAATGCGGGGGTGGGGGAATTACCATACCAGATATCAAACTATATTACAGAGTTATAGTCATAAAAAACATCATAGCACTGGCACAAAAACAGGTACATAGATCAGTGGAACAAAACAGAAGACCCAAACATGAGTGTAGGCATTTCTGCCACGTGATATTTAACAAAGGTGCCAAGAACGGACACTGAAAGAAAGACACCTTCAATATACGGTACTGACAAAACTCTATCTCCCCCAGTAGAAACATGAAATTAGACCCTTATCTATCACTCTGCACAAAGTCAACTCCAAATGGATCAAAGACCTTAATGGGAAAGGTGAAATTCTGAAACCCTTAGAAGAAAACATAGGCAATACTTTACAAGATGTAGGTGTAGGTAACAGCTTTCTAAATTTGACATCATTTGGTCAGAAATTAAGGTCAAAGAGTACAACCACATTAAACTAAAAAAGATTCTTCAGCTACACATCTGCCAGAGGACTGATATGCAAAATATAAAAAGAACTGGAAAAAAAAAACCTTAAGATTTAAGTAAACAAATGACTATATTGAAAGATGGGCTATGGATCTGAACAGAGTGTTCTCAAATTAAGAAATCAAGATGGTTAAGAAACACCTTAAAAACTGTTCAACATTTTCAGTACAAGGGAAATGCAAATCAAAACCACTTTAAGATATCATCTGATCTTAGTCAGAATAGATAGGTTCAAAAGAACAGATGACACCAAATGTTAGAAAGGAGGTGTGGAAAGAGGAACACTCATTCCCTACTGTTGTGATTGCAAACTGATGCAACTACTATGGAGTACAGTGTGGAGAAGTCTTAACAAACTAAAAATGAACCTACCACATGATCTTGTTATACCACTACTGGCATATATCCAAAGGACACACAGTCATGTTTGTTGCTGCTTTTTTTTTACAATAGCTAAGAAACAGAAGAAACCTAATGTCCATCAACTGACATGGAATGATAATGAAAATGTGGTACATTTACAAAAATGGAGTTCTATTCAAAGATGAAGAAAAATTAAATCATGAAATTTGCAGATAAATGTATGGAAATAGAAACTTTTACACTAAGTGAAGTAAAACAGCCTACGAAAAATAAGCAAAGTATGTTCTCTCTCATTTGTGGATCTTAGCACCAAATCCTTATATGTGAGTACATAGCCTGATATAACTGCCAAAGCCAGAAAAATGGAAAGAAACTATGGAGGCTAAGGTAAAGAAGGAGTCTATAAGAGGAAGATAGTAGGTGACAGGTATTACCAAGGATAAAATGGGCACAGTGGAGTACTTACCTGGAAAGGGCGGGGGGAGGATTATACAAGGAACCATGGCAATAAAGGGAAAGAAGGATTTCCATAAAGTGGGGCTAATAAGAGACAGGTATTATCAAGGAGAAAATGGGGAAAATGGAGTACTTTAACTGAGGTGGGAGGAGGGAGGTTAGACAGGGCCAAACAAAGGTAGTATGAAAAACCAAAGGGCAATGCATTCGTTCAAAAGCCTGCTGAAAATACCTATAGGGTATCTGGACATGAGTGCATGTGAGTACTTGAAAGCTATATCACAAGAAACAGGAGAAACTGCTCTTTAAGTTTTTTTGTCAGAGTAGTCTGACATACTTCTAAAATTACCCAGGGTATTCCCGTGTCTCTTGATTGCCTCCCATAATTTGAATATAAGACCCTATTTCTGAAGACAAAAATGATTTTGGTCACAGGACTTAGAGTAATGAAGCTAGAACATACCTGGGAACCTTCTCCCTGAAATCTAGCTATCATAGTTTTAGAGGATACTATGCAAGCTGCTAAGGGATAAAATTAATAAATGGTCCAACTCAAGCTTTAAAGATTAATGATGACAAAAATACATTCACAGCAAACTATATCTGTGCAATGGTGACAGTTTTAACTCAGAGTAATCAACAGCAATCTAATTTGACTTAAAGTCTGCTCAGTGGGAGGCTATCATGTGTGGTACTGTAAACAGAGCCAAATACACATGGCTGGAGAAATCATAGATTCTAAATAAAACTCTATGTCCATCACATCTTTTGACAAATGTAATTTCTTAAAGTATTCTAAATATGTATTCTTATATTTACAGGCAATATGCTTGTCAGCACTCATCAAAGACACTCCTTTTGCAACAGATGGAGACTGTTAAAGAGTTACACAACTGGCAACCAACAGTGTCTGCTAGATCCCCAATTCTATGTGACACATCTACAGTGGAACCTCCACACCCAAGGCTCAGGAAACATAGTGGAACAGGGGGCAGGCAGAATACTAATTCATCAATCAACTCTCAGCAGTGAAGCTTCCTTATGCAGCAGAGAGCAATTAACACAGAAGTCCACCCCTGGCCAAAATGTAGAAAATAAGAGACTACAGAGTGCATGTACTTGGAAAGGACTTCTGTGTTATACCTCACCCATCCAAGGTTCATGGACTATTACAGAAGAAGGGTTGGAATGATTGTAAAAGCCAGGAGTTGTACATGACCACAAGGAAACAGTCTTCCAGGATTCTGGGTCTTGGTTATGTAAACTTACAGCAATGGTATCTGCGTGTACAAGATCAACACAAATTCATTCAGACAAAAACTCAGCATAGTTCTGGGGACAAGTATCCCCAACCTTGTCTGAGGAACTAATGGTAACTGATCACTGATAGGTGAGAGAGAGAGTAGGTCTTCTTTAAGGAAGTGAAGCATGATATTCAGTGGGTAGGTTATAGGGGGTGCAGGTAGGAGAACAGATCTAAATACAATTAAAATGTATTCTGTGAAGTACAAAAAAATTCAGTAAAAAAAAATATATATTTATATTGAAAATGAAAACTATGATATATTCTATGCCTCACCACTGGGTGAAGAGAGAAAATAGTCATTGCAATCATTTTTTGCAGGTGTAATTCCTCCACCAGAAGCTGGATTAAAAAGCCTCAGCAGCAGCACTACTATAGAAATGAACCCCAGTGCCCTTAACCATAGCTAAAATACATTCTAGCCAATAAAATAAGTCAACAAACATAGAAGAATGCAAATAACTTCTTGTACCTTGTCAGATTGTAATGGAAGTTAATGAAAGAAACTACAAGTGCTATTAAAACACTTCAGGATTAAACAGTAAACTCTGAAATAGTCAAAGGATCATTAAAGAAATCAGGGATGAAATTTTAAAGGTTCTGTACTCAAATGGAAACTTTATAAACAGTCTAACAGGGCATTTTGGATAGCATAGTTAGTACTAAGATGAAAGATTATAACAATGGACACATCAATGAAAAATTCAGAATACAAGTAACTATATATTTATGAGTCTGTGACTAGAGAGATGGTTCAGCAGTTAAGAGCACTGACTGCTCTTGCAGAGACCTGGGGTTCAAATCCCAGCACCAGCATGGCAGCTAACAGTCCATAAATACAGTTCCAGGGGATCAGATGCCCTCTTCAGACCTCTATAGTTATTGCAAGACATGGGTGCACTTAATATACATGCAGGCAATACACTCATACAAATAAAAATATTAAATAAAACATTTAAAAAAATTGTGCACCTCAATATTTTAGTAAAAGAAGAAGAACACAAACAATAAGAGGAGAAATAATGAAGATCAGGGAATTAATGAAGTAGAAGCTAAAATAAAAATAAAAATAAAAGTAATCAAAGAAATAAAAGATAAAGTACCAATCAATAAAAGATAAAGTACTGATAAATCCCTTAGCCAATTTAACTAAAAGAGACAGAAGAGCCAAATAATAAAGTCAGAAATAAAAAATAGTATAGTAAATATCAGTAAAATTCAGTAAATCATTAGGAAATAATTTAAAAACATATTACAATTGGAACTTTAGAATAAATTAATGAGCTGGGCATGGTGGCGCACGCCTGTAGTCCCAGCACTTGGGAGGCAGAGGCAGGCGGATCTCTGTGAGTTCGAGGCCAGCCCGGTCCACATAGTGAGTTCCAGGACAGCTGGGCTACAGGGAGACCCTGTCTCAAAAAAAACGACCAAAGGAACATGTGCATGTTGTCACCACTGATATACGTTCATATGAGCAAGTTCCCAGCTGACCGAAAAACAAACCAGACAAAAAGCCAGCATTGATGGAGACATTAGTAAGAAGTCCCAACCTTAGCTGAGGAACTATTGGTAGCTGATCAGTGCTATGTGAAGGAGAGTTGATGTTCATTAAGGATCTAGACAGGCTGACCAGGCTCCAGTGGATGAATTCACACTGAGGGACATCTGGGGACATAAACTCAACTTGGTAGTCCTTAACCTATATGACAGAATGCATGAAATTAGGTGTGTGGGGCCTATGAAGAGCTACAGATAGAAAAGGGGGGCCTAAATACGATTACAATATATTGTATGAAAAACAACAATTCAATAGAAATATACATTAAAAGTGAAATTTACTATCAGCTCAATCTAATCAAACTGACGACTATAAACTGGTCACTGCATAGAATATATGTGGCTGCCCAACATTCAGATCTTGAAGTGTAAATATGCACATAATTGTACTTGGAGGAGGTGATTAGACAAAAGAATGGCAGTCCCCATGAATGTAATTCTTCATAAGAAGAGACAGAACAGATAAAGGTATGACTCCCCTGTACCTCTGTCTGCCTCTCCCTCCACTGTGGGAAGATACAATGAAAATATTGCTTTTTGCAAATTAGAAATAGTGTCCATCCAAAATTCTAGAAAACATTGCCTTGATCTTAGAATTAGTATTGCTTAATAGGGCATGGAAATCTAACAGGCAAAGCTAAAAGGAAAAGGAAAATCAGAGTAAATTCCAAGCATAAAAAGATAATGAGTAATAATCTTAAAATTCTCTACCCCATCACAGAAATTTCAATCTCCCACAGATACCGAAAAGCTAAATTTTTACTAGTGAAGTCTGGCAAACACTAAAAAAAAATCCAGCACCTATTATTTGGCAACATATCTGAAAAACTAAAATAGGTAGAATCACTTCCCAAATAATTTTTAAAATCAATATTACCACTATAAACAACAAACAGAAAGACATACAGATACATATACACACAAAGAACTACAATTTTGATACAGATTTATAAAAGTATATTGACCATAATCATTTATTTGAAAATGTTTACCATTTTCCCAAATTATTTTACATGTATTTAGAATTGAGAATATCTATTAATAACTCTAGGTGGTAAATTATATTTGAGAAAGAGGCATAATTTATACTTTTATCAAATTTTTGGTTGAGAGGACATAATGATATTCTTCCCACAATTAAAAAACTTACAGAAAACATTTTTTGACATATCTTTAAAATATTTTTATTACTCTTTGAAAATTTTACATTATATTTTGAACGTGTCCACCATTAACTCCTCTCAGATCTCTTCTCATCCCTCACAATTTTCTAACTTTGTATCCTCTTTTATTGTTTTTTAATAACACACTGATTTCAATTACTGCTGCTCATATACTAATGGATGTAGGGTTTTTCAGCTGAACTTTTTCAACCTTCCAGGTCCCACACTCTAAATAAAAACTTACTCTCCCTTCCCTCAAGCCACCAACAATCCATAGCGCCTCCATTCAGAGTCTATTAACCCATTCCTTCCCATGCTAGTATGTTGACTAGCTTGATTTGTGTTGCTTTTGTTCAGGCAACCATAGCTGTTATGAGTTCATGAGTGCAGCAGCCTTGTCCTATAGTGAAGACTCCACTTTGTTCCCATCCTTCTTGATGTCTGGATCTTATAATCTTTCTGTCCCTTCTTCTGAGAAGATTCCTGAGCTAGGAGAGGGATATGATATACATGTCCTATAGGGGACTGAACTTTGCACAGATATTCATTCTCTGAACCTTGTCCAGTTGTGCGTTTCTACCTGAACCACCATCCACTATATAAAGAAACTTCTCTAATGATATCTGAGAATTGTATTAATCTATGGGTTGAGAGATTGGAATTTAAAGGGCAATTTGCTACTACATTCATTTAGCTAAATAACAAACTACAGAAGACACACGGACTCATGGAATCAAGTTCAGTCTTATTTTTAGCAAAAAGCAAAATCTGATTTGAATGGCTTATTATGTCTATAACATTAGTTAAGCCCTCTCTAAATTCAAAGTTTTCAATAAAATTTCATGGCTTTTAAATTAGGTATTGTATTATTGTATTGAATTGTTTCAGAGAGCCTATTATTCAAAGCATACCTTATTAAGAATAATTCCTTGTAATTGGGTTGTCTTTCATATGATAAGAGTTCATTCATCCTAGAAGTGATATATCAGTTTCTGTGTATTAAGTATTGTGCTACATTCAACCAGCTGAGGGAAAAGGTAAAGTTTCCACCTTGAGGTAAAGGACCTTGCAGTGCAAGAGTCCTCCACTTTAAGCCCTCTCTTTCTTTGGAAGAACTGGCAGGATTTTGCTCTAATTTTGTATCATGATTACAATTTTGACTGACAGTTTCAAGAAGGAACTAGAAAGATAATTAATAGTGAAATAGTTTTGTCTTTGTTCAGTTGTCAGGTGTTAGACATTAGACTAAATATTTCCATTCACTGTGACAAACAAATAGTGCTCCAAAAAGCAGTGTGGAAATAAGAGCTAATTTTAAACCACTATCTAAACACATATTGATAATTTATATCATAAACTGATATTTAAGTTGGTCCGTGACTCTGGGCTCAAGGCGAACATCAGTATTGTTAGAAATTCATACTTTTAAAATACTAAGCTATTGATGGCAGTAGTTTCTGACTCATGTACTCCCTTTGTCCATGCCACTTATTTATTTAACTCAAATACTTATATATCACTTTCATTCGGTATTCAAGACCACATAGGCATGGATAAAATAAAATAGCTGAGTTTTAGAATTTGAAGTCAGCAGCAAATTTCCTCTCTCTCCTTTCCTTTTTGCTCCTCCTTTACTTTCTCATCTCCTGTCTTTCTCTTGCTTTGCAATGCAGTTTGTCTTAAATATGCAAGCATGTATTTACTTTAAAATTACATAAAACTCATGTTTCAATCATTGCATCATTACTTACTCTTAGGTACTAATGTGATTATGTGCCAATCCACTTTATTTCTCCACACCTGTATCCTATCCTGGTTCATATATGCAATCTCTCTCTCTCTCTCTCTCTCTCTCTCTCTCTCTCTCTCTCT
>NW_008349353.1:751620-816763 GCF_000622305.1 Nannospalax galili
GATGTGTTTCTCTTTTCTCTCTCTCTCTCTCTCTCTCTCTCTCTCTCTCTCTCTCTCTCATAGAGCATGGTCAAACTACACTTTCTTTAGTCCTGCATTTTTTTGTTAAGTCTTTAGCTATCATTTTATCAGGAAAATTCAATGAATTCTTTCAAATTCCTTTTGTTAGGTAGTCAAATATCAGCAATCTTGAAGGTTACTGAAAATAGATACCTGCCTTACAATAAACATCTTGCAAAACCAGGAACTGAAACTGTAGGACTTTTATTACTAGTCAAAGAATGTGATTTGAGTCCTATCTCTGACCCTGGGTGTAAACAAGATATTCTAAAGTGCCCTAAAGTTCTTAAAGTTATTGTCTAGCATGAAACTTTCTGATAAGGCACAAAGACATATATGCTGGACCGCTTTAGTTGTCAACCTGACCCACCTGGGTCAAGGGAGGCTCAATTGGGGAATTACTTCCAGTAGACTGGCCTATGGCCATGTCTGTTGGGTATTGTCTTGATTATCGTGTATGTGTGAGGGCCCTCCCCACTGGGGATGGTGCCACCTCAGGAAGATTGCTCTGTACTGTGTAAGAAAGCAGGCTGAGCATGGGCCAGTGGACCAAGCCAGTCAGTAGCACTCCTCCATGGCCTGTTGCCTCAGCTCCTGCCTCCAGGTTCCTGCCCTGAGTTCCTTCCTTGGGCTCCCTCAATGATGAACTGGGACCAAGGAGCCAGATAATCCCTTCCTTCCCCAAGGTGGTAGCAATCACAATGTTTTATCACAGTAATGGAGAAACAAACTAGAACAGCACACTGTTGTCCTCTCCTTAAGAGTTAATCCAAAGGAATCTGTTGATCGTCTGGATAGAAACAAGTCCCTCAAGAAAGATAATTTCTCCAGAAAGTTTGAGAAATAGTAAAAATCTTTCCTAAATTTGTAGACTTCTACAATGGTCTCCCTAGGCACTATCCACTCTAGCAGGGTCAAAGTGTTTCCATTACAGTAATCCCCGTATCCATTGTCCCTTCTCAGAGTGAAAGTGTTTCCTCTGCAATGATGCCTTTGTCCACTGTCATTTCTCACATGTGATTGGGCCTCATGTTACTTCTTTACAAACTTTGCCTCTACCTTTCTTCTATGCCTCGCTCTGTGTCTCATGTGGATTCATTTGACATATGCTTTCTTAGATTTTGAAGCTTGTGTTGTCCATTGAAAGGAAACACTGTGAAATATACAAACATATATAGAACATAAGATTTGGACTGTGTAGCATATTTATTTAGAGACACATTAAATTTAAACAGCAGTGTGCCAGTTACAGCAGTATAGGACAATAGTCTCTTTACAAAACAAGGAATAATAATGTCACTGGAAGTAAATGAAGATAACTTTGCTGTATTTCATTTTTTGCTTTGATAATTTATACTATGTGGTGCTATAATCGTAGAAAAGTTATTTTGTGCTAAGATTCTATTTTATCTTTTAATTAAGTAATAAATTTGGAACTAGCCATTTAATATAGTATCAGAATAGCAGACCTGGTTTATAAAAGACCTAGATAGAAACCAAAAATTATCCTCCTTGGGTTACATAAATAATTCATTTTAAGTATTCAAAAACAAAAGCAGAGAAAGTTGCTGGCTAGTATTTTGTACTAATTATCAGGACTGCTGGTTGAAAGTCTTTCTAAAATGTACACCACCATAACTACATCTTTTTGTGGTATCTGGCAAAGCAAACAGATAATTGCAAAGAAATAAAAGAGAGAATGATAGAAAAGGAACTGGAGGGGCAGTATATGAACTAGAACAATTGGAAAGATATGCAAATTTAGCTGAAGGGAAGGCAAGGAGCAGTAATAAAGCTAGAGAAAATTCTGAGATATTGCTAGTATAGAAACAAAGAAAGAAATGAGAAATGCCAGAGGATGAAAGAAAATATGCTAATCATTCCATAGACATACAAGATTAAAATTCAATGTATATATCTTAAACATTAGAAGATGGAATCTAAAATAACACATAAAATGGTGGAGCTATAAGCTTATACAAATATTTACCAATGTATTTAGAATAAGAATTGGGTCTGGAAAAAATATTTGTCATTAAATACTTTAAGAAAGTGTCTTAAGTCATTAAAATTTTCAAATATTAATTCTAATGAATTTTAATATTTCATATTTTTATCACTGAAAGTTTTGTTCTAAATGATCACATGAAAACCAAGGTTGAAAAGTTTCCTTTTCAAAGAATTCATGTGATTTACTAGTAATGACTTTTTCAGTGTCAATTCTGCTGACTATGTCTCAGAAATAATTTGTCTTGACAAAGAATATGTATTAGCTCCTACAGGAAATAAAAATCACATGTTATTTCTATTACCTTTAGAAATATCTGTAGCAGCAGGTATAAAATACAGAAAATAATTACTGTTCCTCCTCTTTTTTCTTCTCTTTCTCTTCCTTCTCCTCTTCATCTCTTCCTCCTCTTTCTCTTTCTTCTCTTCCTCTTCCTCCTCCTCCTCTTCTTCCTCCTCTCTCTCTCTCCTTTCTCTCTCTAGTATATGTTTGTGTATCTGTTGTGTGCAAATGCATGTGCTTGTGGAGATCAGAGTTGGACATCTTCCCAGCCCTGTTATTTCTCCATAATCTTCATTTTGGCTTGATAGACTTCACATTTATCTAAATATCCTAAAGCACCTCATAGCAAAACAGTACACTCTTTATCTGAGATATTTGAGAAACTGTATAAGCATTGAATTGATCCTATTTAATGACAAATTTTTCATGGCACACACCAAAAATAATGACCAGTTAATAGAAAGAAAAGCTTCTTGAATCTGCCAAGGAATCACGGTCATTCAGAACATCAATCTATCTGTACAAATGCTATATTTTATTTGTGTGGCACTTGTAAAAAAATCATTTTATACTCCTTTTAACCACTCAAAAAATGTAGTGCTTCTCTGTGAAATCACAATAAATACAAATGAAAGTTAGTTGGATTGTGACATTTCATGGCATTTCTTACCAGGAAGAGAGCTGAGGTTTGATGAATCAACATTCACTTTTGATGGTATTGGGGTTATCATTGATGTCAGAATACAGAATTATACATTATTTTATGTGTTGTATATGTAAAAATGTTCAAAATATGAAAACGTTTTAATATTTTATAATTTTATGTAACCAATTGAATTATGTTCCTTATTTCAACTGATTAATATTTCCCCATACAAAAAAACTTAATCAAAACTCATTTCAAAACTCATCTCCTGTCGTATATCTATATAACTGTAAAAGACAAAGAGAAAGAAGTAGTGGATTAAGATTTGAAGAATAAATATTTATTCTTTGACATCACAATTTTTGTCTGCAGTGATCATTACTTTTTTCAGTTGTGAGTCTGTAATTGGAAAGTAAGTTGACTGAGGGAAAAATTGGTTGAATAGGAAGGCTGGCTTTGAAGATATTTGGTCAAATTTGATGTAAAACATGGTGCAAGAGACTGAGTTTCATGACTACTTACTTAGAGAGTAAATTATTGCATGAGACTATCCTTGTCAAAGACCAGTTTTACTAACTACTCAATATGATACTATCCTTGTCAAAGACCAGTTTTACTAACTACTCAATATGATACTAAATACACAGTCATGGTGACCCTGTTTAAACAATAAAAATCAAATGTCTTTGTAATGTTTTCCAAACTATTTCCTGAGAATATATACAAAAATTTGGACTGTTTCTGTTAGGTTTCTGATAATCAATACATGTACAGAATGTATTTTAATATTATTTTATTCTCAAGAACTTCTTGCAATGTATTATCTTATTAAACACAATCTCCCATCTTTTCTAAGATATGCCTCGATTACTGATCCCCCATTTCACATCCTCTATTTTAAGCCTATTGACCCTAATTTGTGGTCCCCAAATTATTTTGGGTGTGAGTTTATCTCCTTGGGTATGTTCAGCCTACATAACTCACACTCCTAAAATAATCTGATTCTCCATCTCACAGCAGATATCAATTGCTAGTAGTTCTTCAGCTAGGGCTGGAACTTCATGTCCATTTCCCCTATTAATGCTGAGATTTGTAAAAACCAATTATGACTAGTAATAGATACATACAGATTAGAGATGCATGCACCAACATCTCAGTGTTAGTAGCAAAAACAATGAGTCTTTCTGCAAGGAACAATATATTCTAAAATGAAATAGAGATCTTTTTTAAAGGTTAAAAACTCATTCAATTTTATATCTTACAGGGCTTATACTGAGTTCAATATTGTATAACTGTGTTAATTCAACTATGACCCTAGAAACTTACAGCCACTTGTGAAAGAGAAAAAGAAAGTATTTTAAAGTCAAATCATAGCTTTGAACTTAACCCATTGAGAAGGACACACACACACACACACACACACACACACACAAACACGCACGCATGCGCACACACACAAGGATGAATACTTTTTGAATATCAGTGTCATATTAAAAACTTCTGGTTCTTAATACACTTTAGTGTGTTCTCTGCATACATATTTTGTCTATGAACATATAGAGCAAAAGATTCCCAGGTTGAAAGTCAGCATTTACAGTTTTACTCAGGCAGATTTTTCCCCCTTGTTCTCACTTAACAAGCCATCTGTGTACTCTCGTAATTATACAAGTAGCATTGGCTTATTTTATATTTTGATTGCTCATGGTTTTGAAACATACTTAAAGTAAAAGTGAAGAACATAAAAGTGAAACTGATTAAAAACAGATTTTAGAAACAACTAATTCAAATATAGAATTTGAGGCATTGAATAACAGTGAGTAAAATAAATTGAAATTCATATTTCAAGAGTTTAACAAATAATTAAATTACACAAAGAAGAGTAATTTTGTATAAATATATAATTATACTAGTAATGAAGCTGCTTTTTAAGCTTTTAATAAGAATATCAGACTTGCAAAGAGTGACGTGTGACAAGTGTCACTGAAAAGGCACATGTGTTAAACTTTCATTGTCATCCTCTTTATGCTAAAGTATCAAATCATCCATGGTCGAAAGCACATTAAACAGTAAGTTTTCTGCATCCCAAGTCTCTTCCACTATCCAGTTCCCTGGTAACCAAAGGTTCATACTTGCCAAAAACACTTGGGGATTGATAGTGTTCTCATATTTATTACCTGGCTTATAGCGTGAGAATTCTTGCAGTAGTGAAGGCAGTATGTAAGTTTGTTACCTCTCTCACCTTGATTAGGATGTTGAAACCAAAATAATTTCACAGATAAAAATAAACTACAGGAATTTGTGAATCTCCTTGATACTCTCTGACATTCTCTTTCTCTGTTGTTTTTGCTTCCATCTCTTCCTTCCCCTCCTTCTCCCTCGCATTCTTACACTTTTTTTTTTTTCTGAAACAGGGTCTCAGTTAAACAAATGCTAACCCTCACTACATAATCCATGATAACCTGGCAAAAAAAAAATTATTCCTTTTCATTTGTCTTAGGTTGTTTCTTCATAGCTGTGATAAAACACTCTGACCACTACCAACTTGGGGAGGAAAGGGTTTATTTATCTTACATCTCCCAGGTCACAGTTCATCAGGGAGCCCAAGGTAGAAACTCAGGGTAGGAACGTGGAGGCAGGAGCTGGATCACAGGCCATGGAGGAACATTGCTTACTGGCTTGCTCCCCTGGCTCTTGCTCAGCCTTCCTTCTTATGCAACACAGGCCCACCTGCCCAGGGGTGGCACCACTCACAGTGGGCTGGGCCCTCCCACATCACTCATCAAGAAGATGCCCTTCAGACATGGCCACAGGCCAGTCCAATAGAGACGATTCCCCAACTGAGGCTCCCTCAACCCAGGTGTGTCAAGATGACACTAAAGATATCCAGCACATCATTCTTATGAATACTGGAACTACAGGCATGAAACACTATGGCCCATTTATACAAAAAATAGACATTTTGATTTTCTGCGTGTATGTGCTCTCATAGAGGTCAGAAGACAACTTGCAGGAGTTAGTCTTGCTCTGGCATCACATATTCTTCAGTGATTCAACTCAGGTAGCCAGCCCTTTTCTGCCCAGTCATCTCAATAACCCATGCCCCATTTATAATACTGAATATTGGCAATATTATATACTTGCAGGAGACAGGGATCATGGTCTGAAAAGTATATTGGAGAGTGATTTGAAAGCATATGTTGTATTAGATAAGAAATAGACACAAAGTATTCGGGAACCCTATGTATTTATGACATTTTCGATCTCTCTTTGTAATGGTGATGAAGAACTAGGAATACTATGCATCAGAGTGGGCATTGAAAGTGAAAGAATAACGATCTGAAAAGTGATATAAGTATCTTATGTTTATGAATAGAAAATCCTATTTTCTGGTACTTAATCTAAGGAAGTAACAAGTTGTGTTCAAACAAACATTTGCAGACATGTGTATTCCAACTCCATCCTATCCATAGCTATAAAAAAATACTCTGAAAGTTGCCCTAGTGCTGTATTGGTGAAAAAAATGGTGGGTGTGTCTGACATTGGAATTTCTCTAAAAATACAAAGAAATGAACTATTGACAATGCAAAAATGAAGATTAAGGAAGGTTTACTGATGAGAGTTGAGGGATGAATTAGTTTTCTCTCTACCCCTTGTTCTGTTATATTCCATGAGCCTTAGTTGTAGGGGTTCAAATGTAGATGTGTCACCTAGTACCTGGCATCTCTCAGACATATGCTCTCTGTGTCTGACCAGATGTGTAATTCTGCAGTAGCCTCCATCTGTTGCATAAAGAAGCTTCTTTGATTGGGAGTGTATGGTATGCTTGTCTGTAACTAGAAGGATTGATATTTAGCATATAGTAAGAATTTTCATTTGTCTATAGACATGAAAGAAATTGGGTTTTCTATAGGATCTATGCTGTCCCTTGCTATGTGTATTTATTTACAGTGCCACCCATGAATTCCCTCCCATTGGGAGGTCTTTAAGTCCAATTAGATAGATGTTGATTGCCCCCCAGATAAAAGTGCCACTACTGTACCTATAGAAGAGTTTGCCATGCCAGTCATTATGGTTATTAAGTTTTGGGTCTAAGTTTGAACATTGATTGCTTTCATCCATTGACAGTTTGAATATCATCATCTAGCATCATTATAGTCAAATGTCAGTTAGAAAGCTTCCAGGTCTGTTCCTGCTCCACTGCTTCAAGTCCTGTATCTGAAGTATGTCCTGTCTTTAGCATTAGGGTCTTATCTACTAGTTCTGGGAGATAACCAAGAGGTTTGGCAATAGTCTGTCTTATTTGGGGAGTATCCTAGACCACATTCACTAATCACTCCAAGTGAGGTCTCTTCTGTCTGGCACTGTGTTCCTTGCCAAGTAGCTCCCAAGTATACATATGCACTAATGTTCAGACACTGTTTTCAAATTTCTCATGGGATTTTGAGGGCATCATTTTTCCCTCCAGGTTTCCTAGCCCCCTCAAGATTCATTCATCTCTACTCTTTTTTTTCCCATCTGGACTCCCGCCTCTATCCCTAGTCACAGCACCTTCATTTTCCCCATCTGCTCCCCAATACCAGCTGCCTCCCACCATCCTGCTTCTCCTGACTTCCCTCCATCCCCCACTATGGTCCCTTTCATGTCCCTTCCTCCTCTCTTCCCTGCTGAATATTCCCACATTCCCTACCTCCCACCTGGTAACATCTGTTTCCTACCATCCTCCTTTCAGTCCTCTCCATTTACCTGGCTCCTGGTCTTATATCAGAGTTTGTATACTTACATAAAAGGAATTGGTGCTACAAAATGCAGATGAGGAAGAACATGCATCACTTGCTTTTATGCATTTGTGTGGCTTCAGTTCATATAACACTGTCTGGTTCCATCCATTTACCAGCAAATTTCATAATTTCGTCTTTTCTTACTACTGAGTGGAATTCCACTGTGTAGATGTACCCAATTGTCATTATCCATTGGTCAACTAAGGGACATTTAGGCTCTTTCCATTTCTTAACTATTGTGAAAAGAGCATCAATAAACATGGATGCATGTTCTTCCTCATCTGCATTTTTTAGCACCAATTCTTTTTATGTAAGTATATAAACTCGGATATAAGACCAGGAGCCAGGTAAATGGAGAGGACTGAAAGGAGGATGGTAGGAAACATATGTTACCAGGTGGGAGGTAGGGAATGTGGGAATATTCAGCAGGGAAGAGAGGAGGAAAGGACATGAAAGGGACCATAGTGGGTGATGGAGGGAGAATATGACTTATATACAGTCACTAGATAGACTGACTAGACTCCAGTGGATGAATGTACACTGAAGTCCATTTGGGTACAAATGCCTGAATGAATAGGATTTAACATGTATGGTGGAATACATAAGGTCCGTTTGGTGGAGTCATGGATGGGGGAGGGAGTCTGACTTTGATTAGAAACTGTTGTATGAAATTACCAAAGCTCAATAAAAGGTATTTTTAAAATGCTGATTCATTTCTCATTTTCTAATAATTTTATTTGCTAATAATTCAAAAAGTATTACCTGCCTAAAGAAAACCAGTTTCAAAACACTGTACTCTTTATAATTCTTTTTTCATGAAATTCACAGAAAGATCAAACTCTAGTTAGAGAAAAAAGATCAGCAGTTACTAAGGATTATGAATCAAGGGAAGGAATAGAATGAGGTAATTTGGGGGGCCTGGTGAGATGACTCAGTAGTTAACGGTGCTTGCACCTCTTCTAGAGGATGCAAGGTCTGATCCCAGCTACCACTTCAGGTGGCTTACAATCACCTTTACCTTCAGCTGCAGAGCTTCTGGCCTCCATAGGAAACTGCTCACATGTGGAATACACTCAGACAGATACATAGAAATACATGTAGTGAAAACATTAAAATTTTTTCTTAAGGGGCTGGATAGATTGCAGTTAAGTGCACCAGCTGCTCCTGCGGAGAACCAAGGTTCAATTCCCAGAACCCACATGGCAGCTAACAACCATTCATAACTCCAGTTCCAGGGGATCTGATGTCCACTTCTGACCTCCATGTTCACTGCAGGACACAGGTCACCTATTCAGCAGTAATATGAGAAAACTAATGCTTGTATACAAAAGCATGCTTGAGCAACAAATATCATGTTCAAGTTACAGTGGCATATAGCCTAGACACCTAAAATACTTCTCCACTATTATACAGGGCTATCCTTACTCTAATTCAACCGACTAATATATTGGTCAGCTTCTGAGGGGTGTGTGTGTGTGTGTGTGTGTGTGTGTGTGTGTGTGTGTGTAATACATTTCTGTGCTATGGGTATTTAGATAAATCTGGCCTATTAAATAGAACAAGGAATTTTTACTTCTGTTCTCTGAAAATATTTCTGGAATATTTACGTTTGATTTCCTAAATATTTGACAGTTTCTACATTAGACCAGTGAAGCATTTCTAGGATGAGTCTTAATGAAACATTTAATTTTAGTTAAAAATAACTTTGATTATATAATTATTCTTGATATGGTTTTTGATAGTTTGTTATCTTCATGATTATAGGTCCATTTTATAGAAATACAGAGTATATATCTATTCTTCTTATTTATTTTTATACTTGTGGAATCGAGTCTTGTATTCATACACATAGTATTTGAGTCTTTTTCTTTGATATTTGGGCTAGCAATTTATTATTGACATTTATTCTAAATTAAAAAATGATTGGGACATTAAAGGTACTCATGTTAATTTTAACTAATATGATAGAACTTAGACTTTTGTTTTTTTCCTTGACAGTGTTAAAAGCAGGTTAATGATTTTAAAAAGTCCTATTTTTATGTGCACATAGTATAAATGAATAGACATATTAAAAGTTATTATTTCTTGCTCTAGTGACATCTACATATTTTCTTATCTGAAGTATAATACATATCAAAATACCCAGATTACTATAATATATAGCTATGGGTGTCTATGGCACTATAGGCAAAAATATCTGTTTTTCAACATATTATACAGTAAATTGTAGGACTGTCCCAGAATATGTGATCTTATTCTGGAAATTTCTTCTGGACTGCTAATTGCACTAAAGGGGCTTCTGTGCTTTTGACAAAGTGAAATAAAAGTCATTAATTTGATATTTGCAGATTAAATTTCCACAGTATTGTATTTCTTCCCATGAAATACTGTTTTTATAACAATGCCATGATTTTTTTCCCTTGATCTAATTTTGTGAGCACTTGGACTGTGTAAGGTTTGTGTCTCTTCTTTTAACATTTGCCTATTCATATCCTTGTGGGCATGCCCTTAGGCAAACCTCTTCCTGCTAAATTGCATGCTAATGTAAACCATATCAATCACCCTCTATTGTTCCCTTGGTGACTCTGCTTACATTTTCAGGTCATACCTGTACTACTAGACTTGAATTATCAGTTTGATTCCTATTGAATTGTGTTGTAAGGCCTGTTACCTCTGTGTTTTATGCACGGATTGATTGCCAATAAGGTCAATGGCAAAGAGTCAATATATTGTGTAGTCTTTATAAGCTTCTTAGTGTTGAGAACATTTTTTGAGTGGTATTCACTAGCAAGAAGACTAATAGTAAATATAAATCAGTATTTTTAGTAGTTTTGATTTTAATATTTTATGACTAAAATTAAAATACAGAGGAATTTCTTTTACTCTGCAGATAACTCTCTTAATACCTCCTCATCTTCCCCTACCCTCTCATAAAATAGAATATATTTTTCCTATTTAAAAAAAATGGAAAATCTGTGATCATATTGATTAGTATGACATTTTTTTTCCTAAATTCAAATCAAAACTAGGAACTCATTGAATAATTTTAGATAAATATTATGTTGTTTTATTTTAAAACATAAGCAATGAAAACTGAACATGTTGTTCATAAATTTATTTTATCATTTTGTATCCTGGGTGGCCCAGCCCCATAGCTTCCCGGAGCCAGTAGGTTTGCTGGGTAACTTTGGGTGCACCCACTGTGCCTTGACTCCCCCAGCCTCATTCACTTTCTCAACTCCCCCACCCCATCTCTCCTCCTAGCAGGGACTGGAACATTGCTTGTGGTGGTATGCCAGGCCTCTACACTGACTTCTTGGGCCCAACTCCTCTCTGCTTCCTGATCCTTTGCCTCCAGACCAACCAATTCCTCCCTCTAGTCCCCACCTCCCTTTGCATCTCTGGGGTTTCCAGCCCCACAGCTTCCTGGAGACAGCAGATTTCCAGGGTAACTTTGGCTGCACCAGCCACTGTGCTTTGACTCCACCAGCCACATTTACCCTCTGAGCTCCTCTACCTCATCTCTCTTCCTAGCCTGGATACCGGCCCAGTGCTTGTTTTGGCATCTCAGACTCATGGGCTGAACTATTGGCCCAGAATCCCCACTGCTTCCTGATAATTTGCATCCAGACCAACTCAATTCTTCCCTTTAGTCCCCAGGAGCCTTTGGGCCTCTTCTCATCCCCACCTCCCTTTGAATCCCTGTGCAGCATACCCACAAGCTTACCCGGGCCAGCATATTTCCTGGGCCCTGCTCCAAGACCAGCCTAGTCCTCAAATTCCTGAGGCCAGAATCATTCCTGGAGGGATCCAGACCTTAGAGGAATACCTGATAGCATCTGATCCTCATCTGACTTGGGCCTCTGTGGGAACTCCTGAGCAGCAAGAGGAAAGCAATCTGGCCACTCCAATATAAAATCAAAAGAGAAAACCTGAAGCCAAGACCAACCAGCCTTTCATGCCCAACAAGTAAACCACAAAATCACAAAAAGTTTTAAAAAAGAAGCAGACCTAAACTCAACAAAGAAAGGTTTGAGTCTCACACAAGTATCAGAAACTACAAAAGAAATCCACATGTCAAAGTCACAGAGAGAAATTAATAACAAAAAAACCCAAAATAATATATCCCCACTAAGTACCAATAGTCCTCTGGAGGAGTACAATGAGAACGTCCTAGAGATAACACAGGACATGGAACTTAAAAGAACAATTATAAACATCATAAATGAATTCAGTGAATTTAAATAACACATATAGAAAGAAAACAAAGAACTGAAAGAAGATAGGGATAGACTTCTGAATGAATTCAGAAAAGAGTTAGAAATAGTCAAGAATACCCAGGCTGAAATGAAGAAGGAAGTAAACACTTTAAGCAAATAAGAAAAGACAGGTAAAAGTCTCACAAATAGGATGAATGAAATGGAAAACAGAATATCAAGACTGGAAGATAAACCACTCAAGCAAAGATTATGAAAATTTTTAGAAAACACAAGAATGGAATAAGCAAGAATTATGTGACACCATAAAAGACCAAATTTATGAATCATAGGCATACAGGAAGGAGAAGACTCTCAGGAAAATTGTATGGACCAGATTTTAAACAGGATTGTATAAGAAAAATTCCCAAAATTAAAGAAAGACATGCCCGTACACATAAAACAAGCATATAAAATGTCAAATAGACAGGTCTAGAAAAGAAACTCGCCATGGCATATTACAGTAAAAACACTAAATGTACAGAACAAGGAGAGAATACTGAAAGATACAAAAGAAAAACAAGTCACATATAAAGGAAAACCCATCAGAATTACAGCTGACTGTTGAGTGAAAATTATGAAAGCCAGAAGAGCCTGTGCCAAAGTATTAACAGTACTAAATGACCACAAATGTCAACCCAGATTACGTTAACCAGCCAAAATATCTATTATAGTAGAAGGGGAAAGAAAAGTATTCTATGACATAAATACGCTGAAAGAATTCTTGTCCACAAAAATAGCCCTTCAGCGAGATCTTGAAGCTATACAAAGAGCTGAAGAAAGGAAAGACTACACCCAAGTGATTATCGAAAGAAACTTAATGAAGGTATAACTATGGAAATGCACAGGTACAAACAAGTATGTGAACAGAATTATAAATGACAGGAATCAATACACATCTTTCATTAATAACTTTAAATATAAGTGGACTGAACCCCCCATTCAAAAAACATAGACTAGTAGAATGGATTAAGAAACAAAACCCAACTTTTTGTTGTCTGCAAGAAACTCATCTCACATTCAAGGACAGGTACTACCTTAAGGTGAAAGGATGGAAAAGAATATACCAAGCAAATGGTGCTAAGAAAAAAGCAGGCATTTCAATTCTATAATCTGACAGCATAGATTTTAAACTAATACTAATCAGAAAAGATACAAAGGAGCACTTCATTCTGATCAAAGGATAGGTCAACAGACAATTAACAGAGAGACATTTGAATTAAAGAATACCATGCATCAAAAGGATCAAACAGACATCTACCAAATATTCCAATCAAGCATCAAAGAATATACTTTCTATTCAGAGCCCCATGTAACTTTCTCCAAAATAGACCATATACTGGGGCACAAAACTAACCTCCACAAATATAAAAGGTTGAAATAATTACATGCATTCTATCAGACCACAATGCAATAAAGTTAAAAATCAACAACAGAAGAAACCTTAGTAACTACATGAACACATGGAGATTAAAAAACACACCCCTGAATGATGAATGAGTCAAAGGAGAAATTAAGAAATAAAAGTATTCTTGGAACTAAATGAAAAGGACAATACAACACAACAAAACTTTTGGGACACACTGAAAGCTGTCCTTAGAGTAAAATTTATAGCTATAAGTGCATACATTAAAAAATCAGAAAGAACACAAATAAATGACTTAACGTTGCAACTCAAGACACTAGAAAAGCAACAACAAATGAAACTCAAACCTAGCAGACAAGAAGAAATAATAAAAATCAGAGCAGAAATTAATGAAATAGAAACAAAGCATGAACAACATTGACAGACCGCTAGCCCAGTTAACCAAAAGAAAGAAAAAGCACCTCCAAATCAACAAAATCAGAGATGAAAGGGGAAACATCACAACAGAGACCAGAAAGATCCAGAAAAGTATAAGGGAATGCTTTAAAAACCTATCAGCTATTAAAGTTGAAAACCTAAAAGAACTGGATGGGTACCTAAAAGCATGGGGACTACTAAAACTAAACCAAGAAGGGATCAAATGCTTAAACAGACCCATAATACATAAGGAAATTGAAAAGTAATACAAAACATTCCAACTAAAAAGCACAGGATCAGATGGATTTACAACAGAATTCTACCAGACACTTAGAGAAGATCTACATCCAATACTACTTAATATATTCAAAAAGATAGAAATGTAGGGAGAACTTCCAAATTCCTTCTATGAAGTCAACATCACCAAAAGCCAGGTAAAAATACAATAAAAAAGAAATCTATAGACCCATATTTATAATGAACACAGGTACAAAAATTCTCAACAAAGTACTTGCAAATCGCATACAGACACACATAAAAACGATCATCCACCACGATCAAGTCAGCTTTATTGCAGAGATGCAGGGCTCTTCCAATATACATGTCAGTAAACATCATAAATCATATAAATAGATTCAAAGACAAGACCCACATGGTCATCTCAATAGACGCAGAGAAGACCTTCGACAAAACTCAACATGCATTTATAATCAAAGTCCTAGAGGGAATTGTACTGGAGGGAACATACCTCAACATAATTAAAGCCATATACAAGAAACCCACAACCAACTTCACTCTAAATGGAGAAAAATTGGAAGCATTCCCATTTAAATTAGGAACCAGACAGAGATGTCCACTATCTCCACTCTTTTTTAACAAAGTGCTTGAAACTCTTGAAAGAGCAATAAGACAAGAGAAAGGAAATTAAAGAGTACTAATTGGAAAAGAAGAGATCAAATTTCCCTTTTTGCAGACAAAATGAAAACTCCTAGAAATTATTAACATGTTCAATAAACTGGTAGGTTACAAAATTAATCTACCTAAGTCTGTAGCCTTTCTATATACCAATAAGCAATCAGAGAATGAGTACATGTAAACACTCCCTTTCACAGTAGTAGCAAAAAAATAGAAACAAAACAAAGACTAAACCTATCCAAAGATTTTAGAGACTTCTACAATGAAAATGTGTAATCTTTAAAGATAAAGGTTGAAGAAGACATCAGAAGATGGAAGGACCTCCCATGCTCATGGATTGGAAGCACTGATATTGTGAAAATGACCATCCTACCAAAATACATTTATAGGTTCAATGCAATGCCAATAAAAATCCCCATGACATTCTTCACAGAGTTGGAAAAAAACCATTCTAAGATTTATGTGGAAGTACAACAGACCTTGAATAGCCCAAACAACCCTGAGCACTAAGAGCAATTCTGGGGTGATTACTGTACCAGATTTTAAACTGTATTACAGAGCTCTAGTCATAAAAACAACATGGTGCTGGCACAAAATTAGACCTGTAGATCAATGGAACAAAACTGAAAATACAAATATGAATATATGCAATTTCTGATACTCTTTGACAAAGGGGCCAAGAACATTCACTGGAGGAGACAGCATGTTCAACAAATGCTGCTGGCAAAATTGGATTTCCACTTGTAGAAGAATGAAACTAAACCCCTATCTTTCACCTTGCACAAAAGTCAACTCCTAATTGATCAAAGACCTTAATGTGAAACCTGAAACCTTGAAAGTTTTAGAAGAAAACGTTGGAAATTACTTACAAGATTTAGGTGTAGGAAAGGATTTTCTAAGCAAGACATGAATTGCTCAGGAAACAAGGTCAAGAATCAACAAATGTGACCTTATTAAACTATAAAGCTTCTGAAGATCAAAGGAAGAAACTGATAAAGTGAAGAGAAAACACACAGAATGGGAAAAAAATTTTCACCAGCAACACATCTGTCAGAGGTTTAACATCCAGAATATATAACAAAATATATGAAAAAAAAAACAACAAAGAATCAAGAAAGGAAGTAACTCAATTAAAAGATGGGCTAAGGAGCTGAACAGAGTGTTCTGAAAAGAAGAAATAAAGATATATAAGAAGCATCTTGAAAGGTGTTCAACATCATTATTAGGGATATGCAATTTAAAACCACTTTAAGATGACATCTTACCCCAACCCCTATGGAAAGCAATGTGGAGAACTCTTAAAAACTACGAATGAACCAACTATTTTACCCAGTTATACTGCTCCTTGGCATATACCCAAAGAACTCATACTATTGCAGAGACACTTTTACATCCATGTTTGTTGCTTCTCTTTTCACAATAGCAAAGAGATGGAAGCAACCTAAATGTCCCTCAACTGACAAGTGGATAATGAAAATGTGGTTCATTTATACGATAGAGTTTTACTCAGCAGTAAAGAAAGACAAATTCATGAAATTTGCAGGTAAATGGTTGGAATTAAAATTTTTATACTAAATGAAGTAACACAGACTCAGTAAAACAACAACAACAACAAAAATAAAACGACCTATGTTCTCCCTCATATGTGGACCCTAGCACCAAATACTTATAAGTGAGTTTGTATCCAGACATAACTACAGGAACTGGGAAAATGAAAAAGAACAAGGAAGGTAAAGAAAGAATCTGAAAGAGAAGAACAGTAAGAAATAGTCATTAATAAGGGAAATATGGGTAAAAATGTGTTTATTTTAAGGTAGGAGGAAAGGAGAGTTATTCAAGGAAACTTGGGAATAAAGGGAAAGAAGGATTTCAAGAGAGGTGGGACCATAGGAGAAGGGTATTATTAGGGGAGAAATGGGGAAAATGGGGGTAGTTTAAATGGGGAAACCATGGAGGAAGGGTTAGGCAATGCAAGAGATAAGTAATGCCTAGCTAGTTAAAAAAAACAAAAACAGAGGGAACATATTAATGGAATAACCTACTGACAAATTATACATGCTACTAACTCAAAGAATATAATATATGTCTAGGCAAGGTTGAGCTGAGAACTTTTGGTCTTTGCTCAAGCTTCATCTACATGTCACATGGTAATTAAAAGTACCAGAATGGTGGAACTAACCTTCTTGGATATTTAACAGACATACTTTCAGGTCTATAATAATTTGGTCAGAAGGACATAAAGGACAGGTTTTGCTCCTTGCCCTCCTATTTCGACTATTTCCAGGGGACTATGAGCACCTCTCAAAATGTCCTATAATGGTGGTGGGACACCTGTCCTCTTGATCAAGGAGGCCATGGAGACCCCACCAGATGGACTTGAACCAGTGCAATGAGGAAGGTAAACACAGAGGAAACATTTCTTCCATGCTTCCAAGTGAAGCCAGCCACAGTTGAGCAGGACCTTTGACTTATCTTCACATAGGCACGCCTGGTAAATGAAAGGAGCAAGGGACTCCTCCCAAGCTCATGTGACCCCTGAGGAACAGATCCTCACATGACTTTAAGAGTAAAAATAAATTGGTTTATCTGGGCCATCTATATAGTCTTAAACACCCCAAAGGAAAGTATAACCAAAGATTAAAAGGATCAATATATTTAAGAGTCCATGTGCATAGCTGAAAGCTACCTAACAAGAAACAATGCCATACAGGTATTTTGAGTTGGTGGCCAGAGTGGCCAAGGAGACTCCCAGATAGTAACCCAGCATAGAACTGTGAAAATGAACAGCAGAGAAAAATGTTATCTGAAGGAATATTGGCAAGTAGTTCCTGCTAGATAAGGAAATGCTGATCTTCCTAAAACAAGGTAGTCTAGATAGGCTGACTAGATTCAGTGGCTGGACAAGCTCTGGAGAATGGCTGGGGGCATTGACAACACAGTGGAAAGTAACAGGGATTTCAGAGTTTATGGGCTTCAGTGGGGTGGGGGAGAGACTATGGGAGGGTGCCATTTGGGATGTGTGTATGCAGATGAATAAGATTACTTGGGATATTCTGCACAAAATATGCACAAAAAAATCAACAAATAAAAAGTGAGTTTTATTTGAAGAAGAAGAATAGATATTTGCTTCATGTTAATTAGTAGAGGTAAAACACATTGCCATTGAAATCTACCTGACAACTTTATATCCATGCTCAGATGCCAAGGATCTAGAAAGTAACCAACTGTGAGTAATAACCAGATACATAGAGATTAGAGATGCATGTACAAACATCTAAGTGTTAGTAGCATTAAAAATGAGTTTTTCCGTATCAAACAATATATCTTAAAATGAAATGAAGATCTTTTTTAAAGGTTAAAACCTCATTCAATTTTATATCTTATAGGGTTTATACTGAGATCAATATTGTATAACTGTATTAATTCATCTGTGAACCTAATAATTTACACCCAATTTAGAAAGAGGTGCATCTTTGCTCTGGAAACTGTTATTGAATATGTTAATGCTGTAATGAAATGCTTCTTCTGATCATGTGGTTATTAAATAAATAATAAAAAATAAATTCAACACACTGGACTAGTATGAAAATGAACTGAGCTTTGGACTCACAATGACAGCTATCATGAAAGTGATCATATTGAAGCAGACAACATCAGCACCTTACTCTTTGGGCCTCACAACTCTCTGAAGAAGGAACTGTTCTCTACTCATTTTACAAGGGGAAACTAAGGTAGAAAAGGATTTATAATAAAAATAACATTCAAATGGACTAATGAACTAACTGCTTTTGTCAAGGTACACTATTACACAACCTCATGTTGCAGTGTTGTCTGTCTATGACAAAAATAAAGTCATAATGATTTTGGATTTACATGTTATAGATATTGATGGCTCAAGTGATACTTTTATTTGAGGAAAGATAATGCAAAAATTCCATACAATAAACTAAATTCAATGTAAAAAATATTTTTATCCAAACAAATATCTCAGATTATCCTTTATAGATGTATTTAAGTGGTTAGTTTGGTATACTAAAATCTAGCTTAGTGATAGGTGAAATTTGATTTATTTGTTTTATCCTTTTTTGTGATGTTGGATACAAAATTGAGGGCTCAGACAAAAAAAGACAAATGCATTACTACTAAGATACATTCCCAGAAGAAAACTTTTCAGTACCTTTGAAAACTCTAAATTTAAAAAGCCATTATGGCAACTATGAAATTTCACTCTTACTCAGTTTTTTTTTTTTTTTTATAGGTTGGCAGAAAAGGAATCAGCTCTCATGAGGGTATTATTATCCTATATTTTTAGCCAAAAAATTCATCATCCACTTATAAATCATACAAATAAATAAAATCTTATTCTCCAAAGCATAAAATAAATGATTTGACTGGCCATAACTTGTGCTTACATTATTTTTTCTTTATTCTTGATTGAAGGATCATTTCCCCTAGGTTTAGGGGTAGATGGTACATAACACTTAATGTAACTCAGAGCCATCTGGAAATTTTCAATGGGATCGTCTTCCTTTGGGCAGTATCATTGCCTTTCTTCACTAATACAATGAGCTGAGAGAGTTTGAACCTACCGTCCCTTGACTTCATGATGAAAGGAGTTTACAAAGAGGTCTTATCCAAGACTGTGGGAGAGAAGTCCTCTCTGAGGCCATTAAAGCCTGCAGGGTCCTGAAAAGATCATACTTGTAATTTTAGACCTTGCACCACAAGTTGCATCTCACTTGCT
This sequence comes from Nannospalax galili, assembly GCF_000622305.1. Lineage (NCBI taxonomy): Eukaryota > Metazoa > Chordata > Mammalia > Rodentia > Spalacidae > Nannospalax > Nannospalax galili. Next base: position 771,093 of record NW_008349353.1, read on the forward strand.
TCACTGTTTATCACACAAACTTGGCTTCTGATTTCCCACTCTGCTCTTTTGTCATCAGCCTTACTGTTTTTCTGTTTTTCTTTTTCTGTTTCATGTTTGTTTTGGAGAGCTTCTGGTCTTCAGTAGATACTGGGAGTCCAAAGAAACCAGATTCTGATCACAGCAGAGGATGTCAGCAGTAATGAAAATGCAATAGACTTGCCAACAAGCAGCAAACGCAGGCAAGCAAGGATAATTGCTTTACTCTCAGTCGTCTTTCCATCTAGACTGTTCTCAGGGTGTTGACTCAAAGAGAGAGTCTTTTTCTATCAATTAACCTTTCCTGGATCCACGGGTATCTCATAGTTGACACCCTATCTAATCAAGCAGCCCATCAAGATTTACCAATTTTGGGATGAAGAGGTTAAGACTATGTACTGCACCTATAGAGGACCCGAGTTTGGTTCCTAGCACACACATGTGATGGCTCACAGCCACCTGTTACTCCAGTTCTTGAGAATCCAGTACCATCTTCTGCCTCCATGGGTGCTGGCACTCACATACATAAACCAATATAGAGACACACATGTACACATACTAACAATTTAAAAAGTTTTAAATAAAAATTAACTATCACAAAATGCAAATTCCTAGAAGAGACATCTGTAGATAATGGCAAAACTCTAACTTGTTCATTTAAAATATTGTAAAGATTGAAAAAAATCATTCATTTTCCTGTGTTGGTGGCCATGTGGTTTAATTTTGTTGTTTTGTGGCTATGGTGTATCAGTAATGATAATAAAAAATTATATATACTTATGCTTTCATTAAGTTTTATGATGTTTTCCCAGAAAAATTTTTCCTGGATTAATGTGTACAGTCTATATTTGTGTTGTAAATAAATGTTGTCAGCCTTCTTTACAAATGACTGGAGTGTGATATTCTTACACCACTAGAAGGATTTCTCTGTATATCTCTAAGATGAGTTACCTGGTTGTTTCTAATGTATTGTGTCTCTAGTTGCTAAGACACCATTTTATTATACAGCATTAATAAAAGCAACTATTTTTGTACTTGAAAAGCAAGTATTTTGTGCAGGAACTCACCCCTTTTTGTTTATATATTTGTCCAGATATAAATCGCATGATATGCATTTTTTATCTAGACCACTTGATATGTAATTTTCCCTACTCTTAAGTTTGGATAGAGCACAAATTCAAGTTTACATGATGAGCATATGTAAAATAGGCTATAGCAATGTTGATAAACAACTCTGTAGTTTCCATTTTCCAACAAGGAACATGAATAGGTGATGAGAAAGCAAGATATAAAATAAAATTATTTTCCATGCTTGTCATTATTCTATCTTTATAAGCAGCTCAAATCAGAGCAGAAACATTTCCTAAGATAATAAAACTTGTTTCACAAACAGGGTGGTTATGAGAAAAGGTCAGATTCTTTACTAATGCAGACTCTAGTAGCTGGAATTAAAGAAAACACATTTTTATGACCTAGACATATGGCATGGAGTAGAAAATGGCCAAGAATGCGTTCTGATTTGCGGGCTAATATTCTAATGAGATATATTAATCAATGTAAAGCACACAGCTCAGTTGAAACTGCCTTTCTAAATTACCAATTTCATTTTCTTCCAGCAGTGAAAATGCCAATCTTTTTCCTATGTAGTGAAACTCTTCTTGTTATAAGAACTAAGCAACTCTGGAGTTACTGTTATTGTGGAACATCTGGTAACTACAAGATGTGGCTCCTTAGAGATCAACACATTGCTAGAAAATAAGAATGTCCTCGACCGAATTGTATTTCATGTTTTGTTATACTCTGGAGTATGGTTGCCTCATAATGCAGTAATCGCTTTCCTTTGGCACCATAAATGAAAGTACAGATGCTACAATTTGCTATAATTTGAGAAGCTTAGCATAAATTAATAATCAAAATAACAACATATGCACAAACTATATACATGTTATAACTTTTGAACTCAATCATTAAAAACGATTACTTAAACCAATGAGGACACACCTGTACCTTCATTCTTTAAGAAAAAGGGAGAATATGGCCTGGGGGTGATGTGATTTCATCATCTTTCTAAAGTGCTTAATTAACACAGCATTCATCACAGCAAGGAAAGTCCAAAGTCCTGGAAATACGTAAATGAATTTACAACACAATTAGTTGGCTGATTTACATATGAGCTTCAAAACAGCCTAATGGTTTGTCACGTTTTTACTTCAGTAAAAAAGAACTCAACTCATTGCCTTTTTTCATCATTGTCTTAATCATGCTAGAATAATGGCTTTCATATCATGCTCCTAAAATTTAATCATATTGTATTTTGTTGTTCCTAATGTTACAGTAGAAATAAAATTAATTCTGTCATTTGTGAACTGAAATATTCTGTAGTTTTAAATAAATATTTTTCTTCAATCTTTGGTTGTTTTGTGAAGACACAAACTTGGTAGTTGCTTTTCTTTGTTTTGCATGGATAGAATATTGAAGTACTGAGCACTTCAGATATACATCAATATTTAAGTACTGACAATGTTCCTCAGAAAAAAATTTTGAGATTAAGTATGCATTGTTTATAAAATTAATATGTTCTATAGCTTGTGTAGACAATACCTGAAATTTTCAGATCTACTTGAAGCCTTTAACATAGTAACATAGGAAAACTAATGACAAAAATAAGTCAGTATCATCTAATATAAAAACTAAGTAAGTCAAAACAAAACAGAAAACTATAGGCCCATATTCTTAATGAACATAGATACAAAGATACACAACAAAATACTCTCAAACCATTTACAGACACAAATCACAAAGGTCATCCACTGTGATCAAATTGATTTTATTCCAGAGATGTGGGATTCAATACGTGTAAGTCAATAAAATGTAATAAAACATATAATGAACTTAAAGATAAAAATCACATAGTCATCTCAACAGATACAGAAAAGGTCTGACAAAAATCCAGCATGCATTCCTGCTAAAATTCCTAAAAGGAACTGGTCTGGAGGGAACATACTTCAACATAATTAAAGCTATATACAGTAAATCCATAGCCAACATAATTCTAAATGGAGAAAATCTGGAAGCATTCCCATTTAAATAAGGAACCAGATAGGACTTTTCACTATCTCCTTTGCTTTTCAATATGGTGCTTGAAACTCTTGTAAGAGCAATAAGACAAGAGAAGTCAATTACAGGAGTACTAATTGGTAAAGAAGAGGGAAAATTATCAGTATTTGCAGACACTATTATATTATATAATAAGAGATCCCAAAATTTCAACAGAAAACTGTGAGACATGATTAATACTTTCAGTAAAGTGGCAGGTTACAAAATCAACTTACAAAATCCATTAGTCTTTCTAAATACCAACAGCCAGCAATCAGAAAATGCATTCAAAGATATCCTCCCATTCACAATAACATCAAAAAATATTTAGGAATAAATCTAACTGTAGACATTAAATATCTCTACATGTGAGATATTCTAAAATGTGTTTACATGGTAGTAATCTACTTCTCACCATAATTACTTTTATTATACTCCTTACTGGGAGGTATAGACATACTACCATTCCCTAAAGACATATCATGTGAGAATTAAGTAGTGATAAAAGTAAAAGTAGAAATATTTTTCTCCAATTTTTTATTGTTGGCATTTTAAAAACTACGTTTATTCATTAAAATATAATCCAGTATGTATAGGCTTTCTGTTCATAACTGGTGAAGGGTTTGGCATCAGTGTTCATTTGATGATTATTTTTTCCCTTTGTGATTATATTTCAAATCTGTATGTTGTCTAAATGAAATTGTTTTTCCTTTGCTTTTTCTTTACTTTGTACTTTAAGTTAAATGCTTTGGAAAGTCCAAGTTTTAAAAAGTTAAAAACTTATCTTGAATAATAACCCAAAGCTGTCAAAATGCTGAGAACCAGTGTGACTGCAACATAGAGCATTTAATATTTTTCCCTGTGGTCTCTACCGATTTCTAACCTTGGCAGCATGGTTGTATGTTTGTGGAAATTATAGTTGAGAAATAAATATGAGCAGCTTTAAAGTTTGGAAAATCATCATGTGTTATAATAATTTTATACTTTCTACAAGCTTAACTCAGGCACATTTCCCAGATGTAGCACACCCCTATAACTTTCTAATTTATTCCTAACTAAAACTTTCTATATGCCAATAGATAAATGACCAATTGCCCTTTGGATGGATTCCCAACTGCATATTTATCTTCGTGATATCTATTTATTTCTGTGATGGGTAGTAACTAGAATATCCATTTAACATATTTCCCCTTTTGACTTTGCAGTAGGTAAATTACATGGACTGTCTTTCATAATATTTTGAATAGAAATTTGATTTAACATTTGGTTTCTCTAGTAAAATCTGGAATACATTTACATACTCATTTTAGTTTTCCAATAACATTTATTTTCTTTTTTCATTTTTACAATGGTATATGATCTTACTAAGTCAAAACTAGGAAAAAAATCTGAGGATCTGGAAAATTCAGCGTGCTGGCTAATTCAATTCCAGTTAAAACGATGTTATCTTTATGCACAGAGGGGAACACTGTGTTCATCTTAGTTACCTACTAGGATTTGGTCCGTGTTATTAAAACTCCTTCAAAGCAAGAGTTGTATTTCTTTCAAATAAAGAAGCAGATGTTGAATTTTTAAAAATGTGAAATCTGTGCCATCATTTTATTGACTCCGAGTGCATGAGGCGTCAGTGAGTTATTATACTGCTCACAAATTTCTTCTTCTGCAGTTATGATAGACATAAATTAGCAAAGCCAGGACAAAGCAGAGCAAGTCATGATCACTTTAAATTAAAACATCTTGAATATTTCTGCACTAAGATATTCTGAGTACAATCCAGCAGGATGATTTTTAAGCCTGAAGGGTGACATCAGATTGTGCTAAGAATATGGATTATGTGTTATCTAGTCTCCAGGGCTCAATCTCCTTTTTCTACAATCTGATTAGTATAGACAGGTTTTCAAGGAGGTGAAAAATGCAAAGTGAACTTTATTTTAAATTTAATGAAATCATTTGCCCCTCCTAGCATTTTTCTATCATATTAGCAGTGTTTCTTCATAATCCATAAATACTAAATTTGTCTAATATAGTACAAAATTATCTTATTAAGGACTCACATGTTGTAATAGTGGAAAAGAGAACTAATGTGATACAGCATTAATTCAATTTGATGAAAGTTTCTAATAGAGAAAAGCTCCTAATTTTCTTATAAGGATGTCAAAAATATCATGTTTCACTGCATAGATTTTCTCCTTCAAAACTAGAAAGGTTATTCATGGCTACTTGCATGAAGATAGACTGAAAATTTAGAGACAGTAAATGAATATACAAGAGTCTATACTTGGCTCTGATTAAGAGGGCCATTATTAGTTTATGATTTTAGAAGTTTATAAACAGAGACAAATTTAAAGAATTAAAAGTAATATGAAATAATTAATGAAGAAATCAAAGAAGGGATGGGCAGTAACTGGAAATGGAAAATGTGTATCAAAGAACTAGAGTGTCAATGACATATTAATTGCTCTGGGAAGTAGTTACAAGTGTAGAGGTTAGTCAAATGAACATATCTCTAATACAGAAAGGAAGTTTTTTTCTGACTATCTTTCACATGCATCCCTTTCTTTTATGCAATTACTTGGATTTAGAATTTTTTTTTAATTTTCAAATTTTATTTTCAAGTTTTTTTTTTTTTTAGAAGCATTTCATTACAGCTTTAACATATTCAGTAACACATTCCAGAGCAAGGATACATACCTTGTATGCCCTTTGTTGCTGACCTTTTATTTTATCTTAGATAGCATTTATTCACGGTAAATGAAAAGATCTTATTCATCTGTTCACCAAACCAAATATTGTTCTTCCTTTAAATTTCACTTGAATGTTTTACCCTTGCCTGAAATCAGAGAATTATTGCTAGTTTGTTAACCAGGGACACAGTAGATTCTGTATTTCTGAGGCTTTCTGTAAGCAAAATGAGAACAAGTCAATATGACTTAATCCTGAAAATATCATCTGTAACTGCAACAAACAAGGATGGCTTTCATAAACAATCATTTAAAGCATGCCATCCTCGCGCGCGCGCGCGCGCACACACACACACACACACACACACACACACACTGTGATATCAAAACACTGTTTCAACTACAGTTCTAGACCTGTTATATACTTTTATTTTTTCTTTATTGTGCATCACTCTCACTTCCCCAACTTAATTCAAATCGCAATTCATTCTTGAAGACCAAGTTTAAACAGAACCCTCAGCATATAATTTTGAGAATCTGAATTAAAATTATATTCTCAATTTATAAAACATATTACGAGAGATGCTCCTTTATATTAAAACAAATTATGAATGTCTCTTTCATTAAGTTATTGTTATCTGAGATAAAACATTCTTTTGTCTTTCTCTAATCAAAATATCTACCGAAATATCTGACAGAAACTATATATTAACCATTACTTTTATCAGATTTTAATTGTCCAGAGTGTCTCAGTGAAGAAAAGAATCAAACCTAACGTATCCGTTCCTATTTTACAAATTGATTTGTTGTACTTGAATAAAGCAGAGGAATATTCTTTTGAACAACTTTCTTCTTTAATGCTTTTCTATATTGCATATGGTTCCTTTTTATCAATTCATACTTGCATTTCATACAATGTGGCTCATAGTAAATGGATGTGAAACTTCCATTCCTATTCAGTTTAATATCTCTATGCATCTTGTAAAATTTTCAGCAAATATTTGTAAGATGCTAATAAACACCTGCTTATTTAGTAAAGGAACTTCTTTGTTTACCTATGACATTTGCATTCTAAATAATTAAAAGAAATTAGTGTGATGGCATTAGCTCAAGATAAATGTGATTACAATTTATTTAGATTTGAGAACAAAAGTCTTCCTTAGATTAAAACAAAATAAAGTGGCTGCCATGGTGGCATATACACCTATAATCTCAAACCTTTGGAGACAAGAAAATTAGGAATTCAATGACATCCTCAGCTACATAAAAAGTTCTAGGATAGCCTGAGGAGCATGGAACTGTCTCAAAATGAATAAACAAACATTAAGAAGTCTTATGACTATCATTGGCCTCATATAGATATCTATATGTGTATTAGTTTCACTTTATAAATTATGACATTTTACTGAGGAAATATCAGTGGTTTTAATTAGAGAAAGAGGATGAAGTAAACATTTCATACAAGTACTTATTCCTCAAATATCTCTTGAGAAGTAAGAAAAATGTTATCATAATAAGAGTTAAGAAGGTGGTCAGGGAGATAGCTCAGTATGTAAAATGCTTGCCTTGCTAGCATTGGGATGAGTTTGATCCTCAGAACCCATGTAAAAATTGCCAGTGTGGTGGGATATGCCCGTGACACAGAGACAGAAACTGGATCCTTGGGGTTTGCTAGTAAGTCTAGCCTAATTGTAGACCTCCAGCCCAAGGAGATACTGTCTCAAAAAATCAGATTAATGGCTCTTGAGGACTGACTTTTGAGGCTGTCCTGGGCGTATGCATCTGCACACACACCTTTACACACATACATATTTGCACACACACACACACACACACCATAAATAGAGGAGTTAGTAAAGTAAATAATATAAGCCAGCTTCTAATTTAAATAATAGAAATTACTCTCATTCATTCTTAATATGAACTTATCTTTTGAATCATATTATACTTTCTTAACTTGATCAACTATATTCAATTATTTCAACAAGAAATCAGAATAAAATATCGAGTGTCCTTAAGCATAACTTAATGACAACTGGCTGATTTTACCCAGACTTTTTTGTAAAAACTTAAATGTGTTAACTTTTGCTGTCATGTGAAAAACAAGGTTAAAACAAGCTGATTTCAGTTCCAAAGGCTTCATAAGCAGAAGAATTTTGTTTTACCTTTAATAGTACTCATGACTGGTTTCAGAAGTTTTTAAAATATGGACTAAAAAGAAATTGTTAAAAAATAATAGGAAAGTTCTGCTGCTTGCAAAATTCTAAGTTTATTCTCCTTTAGAAGATCTAGACTTTCTGTCATTTAAATTCAATAACTGTTCCACTGTAGATCATAAATAACTCACAGCTGCAAATCCCATGTCATGACCCTAAAGATAGATTCTAGGGGAAGATTTCACTGGACCTTTGTATATTTTCTTCTCTGAATGACCACATAAAATAGATCTCAATTTTCTGCTTTTCACTTTTACTTGTCTTTTAATTGGTACATTGTGTGTAGGTATCCCAGCGTAGGTTGTTAGAGTTGCCAGAGGCCAGACTCTGACCATAACAATTTCAGCATTTGATAAAGATTGCTAGTTCTGCGTGCAAACAACAACAAAAACAAAAACAAAGACTAAGAAAATCTCTTGTCTTTTTTCTTACCTTTTTTAATCTTGGGATTATTGTCAGCACCTCAAAAGCAGGTCACTAGAGTGGTGTAGTGCTACTGTTTCCCAAAATAAAACAGATTGCAACTGCATTTCTCTCTGATGTTCCAGTTTTCAGGATGAAGGGCTGGGTCTAGTTTGTTGATTCTCAGAACAATTGAGTCTTATATCTTGGGGTTATGTTAATATTTTTGTACTGAAGCACGCTAGTCTTACAAAGTTGTTTCTAGTTTGAATTACTCGAAATTTTCATTTGCACAGCTTTGGTGTTGATTATAATGTACTTTATTCCTGTATTTTGTTATTATGGAAATTTTTTCTATGTGCACTTGTTGCTTGTCTACCTGATCAATGTGTAGAATTTTTCTCTGTTCATCTTAACATGTTACACTAACGTGTTTTCTAAATTAATAGTGATTTGTACTCCTACTCAGAGAATAATCTCTTGTTTTACTTGATGTTCATGGAGTTTTTGTCTAGCAAGTAGATGATTTTTGTTTCTTCCAAATTACTGATGAAATATTGAGCATGAATCTCCATGCAGCTATTTTTCTATTAATTAAATTTATTCATTGACAATATCATGCATTTGATTACACTTACCCCTAACATTGCCTATCTTTCTCTCATCCCAATCATCTTCTCTTCTTGCTACAAGCCACAATTTCATGTTCATATCTTCCTGTTTTTTTGTTGTCCACTGAGACTTTTTTAAAAAGTTAGTGAACATCACACACAAATATAGTCTTTGCATTTCCATCCCTCCCAGTCCCTCTCCAATTTCTCCCACATCCCTCTACTCCCTCTCTATTCCTTGTCCCCTTCCTTGATTATTATTGTTACACACACACACACACACACACACACACACAAACATACACAAACACACAGACAAACAGACACACACACACAGACACACACACATTTGACTGAAACTGAATCCATTCAGTTGTGCTTCTATGTGACACACTGTGTTTAACCACAGCCATCAATGTGACCATGGGGTAGAACAATCCACTGTATTCCTGCGGGGTCACCAAAGACTACACAATTAAAAAGACTCCTCATCACTCAGATCCATCAACAGCCCATAGTTTTCCAGGTAGGGGTAAAACCAAATGAACCCCTCCACCAATCATGGCTGACTATTGACTGGCTCAGTCTTGTGTATGACCCATTTAGATAACCACAGTATTATTGTTAGATACCTAGTTAGATATTAGCAAGCCTGGAGATTAATGAGGATGGAGCTTTCCCTCATAAGTAGCAGCTTGTAAAACCAAGAACTGAAAGTGGAGGACTTTGAGTACTGATCAAAAACATGGGCTCTGAGTCCTATATGGCTCTGGGAGAATATATAATACTCTATCCTGCTAGAAAGATTATTAATTAGCTATGTAAACTACATAAGATTAAAATTTAGCTTGATACTTTCTGAAAATAACCAAAATATATAATTGTATCCTAAAAAAAGTGTCAACTCAAATGATCTGGACAAATAATTAAACATTGGTCAGGAAAAGCTGCCTGGTCTAGTGATTCTATAAGTAGTATAAAGTGGAGGTGGAAAGATGGCTCAGTGTTTAACAGCATTTGTTTTTCTTGCAGACGACTGGAGTTCAGTGTCCACTCACATTGTAACTCACGATCTCCTGACATTTCATTTCGAGGAAATCCAATGATGTCTTTGGCTTTCTCAAGCACCAGACACATGTGTTGCAAACACAGACCTGCAGGAACTCACACAAATGCATAAAAATAAATATTTTAAAAAAGAAAACATGTAAAGCTATTTAAAATACAGATCAATACAATGGCCCCTTTCGCCATTGTTCATCCACTATTACCCCTTGAGTGTGAGCTGTCTTTAACTGCAGTAAACGTATCTGTTTTGTGTTTCATATTCTCTGTGCTCATCTGAATTCTGTTTATGGAGAACACAAAGAATGGGGAGCCCAGCAATGCCCAGGGCAAAATTTCAATGACATTTTCTTAAAGATTTGTTTTTTAACTCATGGTTTTTCATTCAATTGGGGAAAAGAGCACTTAAGATATTTCAAAAATGACTAGATTTAATGGAGGGAATTGGGTGCTTGCACAACTGTAAGATAGGATAGAGGAGTAATATTTAATATTGGTCCTCAGTGCAACAGGAGTTAACAACATTAGGGAGTTTCAGCTTCCACTGTAAGAGAAAATTATCCTGGAAAGTAAATGAGAAAGAAAAGCAATATTCAAAATTTCTGCAAATATGAGAGAGTATGGAGGTTTGAATCACAATGATCCCCATAGACTCCAAGTATTCAGACATTTTGTCTCCAGTTGGTGGTGATGTTTTGGGAGGTCTTAGAAGGTGTGGCCATGCTGAAGGAAGCAAATCACTGGAGGTCACTTAGAAGGTTCTTAAGCCTTACCGAATTTCCAGTAATTTTCTGCTTCCTGTGCCTGCTTGAAGACGTGAGGGTGGAACTTTTGCTCCTACTCCAGGCACCTCTACAGCCATGCCTCCCCACCAAGTTGAGCTCTTGACCCTTTGGAATCATAATCTAAGTAAATTCTTTCTTTTATAAGTTCCCTTGGTCATTGTGTTTCTGTCACAACAAAAGAAAAGTAACTAATAAGGAGAGTAAGTCAACTCTGAGCCTCTCAGTCAAAAGACAGGAAGATATTTAAATTCTGAGAGAGCATTTCATAAATACTAGAGCATTAAGAAGGAAGCTGGGGCCTGAAGAGATGGCTCAGTGGTTAAGAGCACTGACTTCTCTTGCAGAGAACCGAGGTCTGATTCTCAGCACCCACATGTTGGCTAATAACCAAACATAACTCCAATTCCAGGGGATCTGTTGCCCTCTTCTGGCCTCTTCAGTCATTGCATGACACAAGTGCACTCACAAACATGTAGACAAGACAATAATACACAAAAACTAAAAGTAATAAATAAAACACTGAAAAAAGAAGGAAGTTGGTTGGTATAACTAGGCAAACTGCTGATTGTACCCATCCCAATAAATCTGCCACCCTCTAACTGAGAGTCAGGAATAATATCTTCATGTTGACATTTTTTTAAATATTTCATTTTGGGCTGCTGAGATGGCTCAGTGGTTAAGAGGTCAGGAGCACTGGTTCCCCTTACAGAGGACATAAGTTCAATTTCCAACACTTATCTGCCTGCTAACAGCTGTCTTTACTCCAGTTCCAGGTGATCCAATGCCTGCTTCTGATTTCAACAAGCATGTGTAACATGGATATACTGGATATACTTACACACATACAGGCAATATATTCATACAAATAAAATAAAATTTAAACAAAATTAAATATATTTTATTTCATTGAGAACTTCATACAGCATATTTTGAACATTCTTTCCTCCCCAAATCCTCTCAGATTTACCTCCACCTATGGACACATCTAATTGCTGATTTCTCCTTCCCCAACCTCATTAAGCTCAATATTTATTTTCCAAATACTCTTAGTTGTGGAATCTGCCCTGAATTGTAGTACAATCTACCAAGGTCACTCTCACTCTTAAAGATAAATACCTCTTCCTCTCCCAGCAACTATGGAGTAACAATACGTTCTAAGCTATTGGGCTTTTGTACCCAATGCCTCCTTTCCATGGCAAGATGTTTGTCTAGCTTGAGCTTGAGTAGGTCTTCTGCTTGTTGTCACAATTGCTGGGAGTTCATATGTTCAACTGACTGCCATCTGATAAACAGTGTTTCCTTGCAGTGTCCACCATCTCTGGCTCTTACAGTGTTTCAAAGCCCTTGTCAATAAAGATTACTGAGCTTTGGGAGGAAGAGTGTGTTATAGCTATCCCATTTAGGACTGAGCCTTACACAGCTTCTTAATGTTTGCACACTGAACAGTTGTGTCTGTGTTGATTGATTCCTGTGCAAGAAGAAGCATGTCGGATGAGAGCTGAGTTATGCACTATCTACGGGGACAGCAAGAAGTTATTAAGAATCATTCTAATACTATTTCCACTAGTAGGACACTGGTAGCAAGTTTCCTATGAGACTTATAAGCTACCTATCCATCGCGTCTTGGCCCAATAACAGGGCCAGATATGGGTTTCATGTTTTGTGCATGTCTTTAATCCAATCAGAGCATGACTGGTTACTCTTATAACATCCTTATCACTACTATGCTACTTATATATTTACCATTGCAGTAGTTATGTTGTTTGTAGCATCCACAGCTGGGAAAGACTGATGACTACATTTGTCCTCTCATCACAAGCATAGGAAGTTTAAGTACTTTGAAAGCTGTCCATAAGAGATGAGGCTTCCAGGTGAGTAAAAACTTGATTTGTTTATATTTTATTACTCAAGTATGTGTTTTCTTCAGCAGAGGGTCCTTACAATCAACTTCTAAAGGCTAATCCAGAGCAATGGCAACTCCTTCCAATGTTCGGGGGATATATGGAATCCCACTGGCTAATAAATCAAAGAGAATGATTCCTGACATGGAAATTTTTATTTGCCAGATTGAAGTATCTAATTGAGGTACTGTCCCCTATTATATTTTAATATTTTTATACATATATGAATATGTGTTATAAAAATTCTACAGAAATATGTCCCTCTACCTTACCAACATATCACCCACCATATTAAAGCCTTCCTGTTCCATTATTCCTTATTTTCCATTTATATCACTACATTTTATATCCCTTCCCTTTAAAGATTACTCCCTTTCCCATGGCTCCTTACAAGTTACCTAACCTCATCATAGTATTCCAAATGAAACACATATTTAAAGACTAAAATCTAATATCCACACATTACAGAAAATTAGGCATTTTCTTCTTTCTAGGACTTTGTTAGCTCTAGAATAATTGTGAGGATGAGTGTATGTAGTTCTATCCATTTGTTTGTAAATTTCATTTTTTTTTCTTAATACATTAGCTTATGTTTCTTATCTAGTCATCAGCTGATAGACATTTAGACTATTTCCATTTCCTGGATATTGTGACTAGAAAAGAAATGTACATGGATGAACAATTATCTTTTTAGTATGACAGAGTTCTTTAGATATATGGCCAAGAGTGATGTTGCTCAATCCCATGGTAGATCTATTTTTATTTTTGCGGAGAACCAAAAAACTGATTTCCATATTTCCTGCACCAATTTGCACTCCCACTAGCAGTGAATAAGTGTTTCATTTTGTCCACATTCATGTCAGCATTTCTCATCAAGCTTTTTTTTAGTTCTTGCATATTCTAATTATTAACCTTCTGTCAGACATATAGATGGTAAAGATTTTTCCCCATTCTCTAGGCTGCCTATTCATTCAAATGACAGTATCTTGCTGTTCAGAAACTTTTCAGTTTCATGTGGTACCATTTGCTAATTGTTGATCTTAATGCCTGCAATAATGTTCAAATGTCCATTTCTGTACTTAAAAATTTCAGGTTATTCCTTACTTCCTACTCAGTCAGATTCTGGACTTTAGGTTGTGTTGATTTCCTCAACCCATTTGGAGTAGAAATTTATGTAGAATGAGAGTTTAAAACTTAGTTTTATTCTACATGCAGCTATCTTGTTTGGCCAGCGCAATTCTGTCTTTACTCAGCATATATTTTTGGTCAAAAATCAGGAGGCAGTACATGTTTGAATTTCCAGCTGAGTCCTCAATTCTGTTGCACTGATTTGTTGTTATGCCACTGTCATGCTGTTTTCATTACTATAGCTCTGCAGTATAACATACAATCAAGGATGATGATAACTCCAGTTCTTCTTCATTGTTCAAGATTATTTTGGCTATTCTGCATTTTTTGTGTGAATGCATATGAAATTTGAGATTTCTTTCAATTTCTCAGAAAAATTGTGTTTGAATTTTGATGAGAATTGGGTTATTATATTTGTAGAATTCTTTTGGTATGTTGGTCATAGTCACAAAATAGATCCTACTGATTCATGAGCATGGGAGATCTTTCCATCTGGAATCTTCTTGTATTTCATTCTTCAATGTCTTGAAGTTTTTTAAATTATATAAATTTTCATTTCAGTAGTTAGATTTATTCCAAGATATTTCATCAATTATGAGTCTATAATGAATTTTATCACTTCCATGATTCCTTTCTTAGTATGATTCTTTTTGTGTGTAGGAAGGCTATTGCTATTATTTTGTACCCTATGGCTTTGCTGAATGTGTTTATCAACTGTAGGAATTTTCCAGTGGAGGTGTTAGAATCTCTTCTTATAAAATCATATTATCTGCAAATAAGGATACTTTGACTTGTTCCTTTTTTATTTTTTGCCCATTTTATCTCCTTCATTCTTCTTGTTGATCTAGCTAAGTCTTCAAGACCTATATTAAAACAGAAATGGAGATAATGGCATCCTTGTCTTATCATTGATTTGAGTAGAAATATTTTGAGCTTTTCTCCTTTTAGGATGATGCCTGTGCCAGTTGTACTTTATTTTTATTATGTTGGGGTACATCCCCTGAATCCCTAGGTTCTCCAGGAGTTTTATCATTAAAAGAGTTTTGGTTTTGTCAAAGGCGTATCTGCATTTAATGACATTGTCACATCATTTCTGTTCTTGTGTCTTTTTATGCAGTGAATTGCATTTATTGATTTATGTACATATAACCATCCCTGTATTTCTTTGATGAGGAAAACTGATTATGGTGGAAAATATTTTTGAGGTGTGCTTGTTTTCACTTTGAATGTATTTTACTAAGTATTTTTGTTTCAATCAGAAAGATTGGTCTATTTTTTTTTAACTTTGTCTGGTTTTGGTATAAGGGTAATAGTGACTTCATGTAAAGAATTTAGTAGTGTCCCTTTCTTTCATATCATGGAATAATTTGAAGAGTATTAGCATTAGTTCTCTGAAGGTGTGGTCTACCACACTATATCTATGTGGTCCTCTGCTTGTATTTAGTTTGGAGATTTTTAAAAAAAATATTGCTTCTATTTTATGTGTATGAGTGAATTGTCTGTGTATATGTAAGTGCACAGGTGTTGTGCAGTACCCACAGAAGGTAGAAGAGGGTGTCAAATTTCTTAGTTGGGAGATTTTAAATTACTGCTTCTATCTCCTTAGTATTTTTTATGTATTATATTCATTTAATTTTGGCAAATCACACTCACCTAGATTTCCTGTTATTTTATTGATGTGGTATTGTTTTCTTAGAATTTTTTTGGTTTAATGTTATAAAATTATTTATTCCCTCTTTGGTGTGTTTAATCTTCTCTTTAGACAGATATATTCCTCCTAGCATCCTCTGTAGAGTTGATATAGTGGACACTAATTCCTTAAATCTGTGTTCATCATGCAAAACTTTTCTTCCTTCTTTTGTTACAGAAGAGAGTTTTGCCAGGGGTAGTAGTTTGGCCTGCATCTGCTTTTTCAGAGCTTGAAAGACATTGGTTGAAGCCCTTCAGAGCTTCCAATTCTCCATTGGAAAGTTATTTGTTATCTTGACATACCTGCCTTTATATATGATTTGATCTTCCTCTCTCTTTGTTCCCCACATTTAGCATTTCACTGATGTGAGACAGTTCTATGTTTCTCTAAACCTGTTGTTCTCTATTCTTCTGGCACTTTGATAAGCATTGTTTTCCTTAGATTTGGGAAATTTAAAACAAATATTATTGTTACTTTACATGTAGGAGTGTATTGCCTGCGTGTATGAATATAGACCCATGTTGTGAAATGCCCTTAGAGGTCAGAAGAGGGCATTGGATTCCCTGGCACTGGAGTTACAGATGGTTGTCAGCTTCCATATGGATGCTGGGAATTGATCATGCATCCTCTGCAGGAGTAGCTAGTGCTTTAATTGCTGAACCATCTCTCCATTCCATGAGTTGGGAAATCTTATTTCCTTGTTATATGCCTATAATTCATTCACTTAGGATTTTTATTATTTCCAAGAGATCCTGAATGGTTTGTTTCTTGGTTGTTTTAGATTTAACATTTTCTTTGATTGAGTTATCTACTTATTCCTTTTCTTGAGATCTGATAGTCTCTCTTCCACTTCATTCAAACTTTCCTCTGAGTTTTTGTCTATCTCCCTGAGTTTTTCATTTCATTTTCAGTTTGTCTTTTTTTCAGAGTGTCTTGGTCTTTATGATATTCTAACTTCAAACCTTGAATTGTTTTCCTTTTTTCAGTAAACTATGTCTTCATTCAGTCTTTTATTCATGTCTTTCTTTGAGTTCCTTGAACATATTTACAATTAGCACTTTGAAGAGATTTTCTTGTGCAACAGCTAATTTCCCTTCACAGGAAACATGATGAGTTCACTAATATCTAGAGAAACCATATTGTCTGGTTTAATTTTGTCATTGGTAGTGTTTCTCAGTATGGATTTTTTTAATCTATATTTGTTGAATGAGTGTTAGTAACTTTGTTTGCTCTTATCCGAAATTTGTGATTGATTGGTGCTTGTCCTTATGTGTGTTGGTAGGTGAGGTGGTTTACTGGGTCTCAGGGTTCCTAGCTGGTGTCATGGTCACAAGACAGGACATGGTCACCGAGCTGAGCTACAGGCCAGGTGGGTGTCAGGTAGACATAATATATCTCGGGGTCCCTACCTGTGTTTCTAGGTTGGACTTCACAGGATACTGGAGTGGCATGAGGAGTGGAGTGTCTGCTAAGATGGGTGGTGGCTCTACTGCATCTGGAGGTGCCTACTTGTGGTTCAGATCCACATGTTTCTGGATAAGATGGAAGGTAGTTTCTACTAAGAGAGGTGGTGGCCACACTGGGTATGGATTATTACATTTTAAAGGAAAGAATCCTATACCCTTAAGGAGATAATCCTTGGGGCTAGAGAGATGGCTCAGATCTTAACAGGAGTGGCTGCTATTGCAAAGGACTGGAATTGCTGCTCAGCTCCCACAAGGTGGGTAACAACCATCCATAACTGCAGTTCCTGGGTATATGATGCCGTCTTCTGATCTCTGTGGGCATTGCATGACCCAGATGCACTTAATGTACAGGCAGGCTAATAATGCAAGCACTAATACACATAAAATGAAATTAATAAATAAAACATTTAAAAAAAGACATTCATTGATTGTAGATCTACTCAAAATGCAGAGAAAGATTTATGACTTAAAATTTCTCTAAAGTGAATGTTCTGAAAAAGGAGGTCAGGTTCTAGAGTGGGAAAGGTACCTGTTTCAGATTAGTTGAGCTGGTTATTAAAGTAATCTTGATCATTGTTTAGGTCTGGAAATTTTAGGATAATGTCACTGATGGTTTTAGCTAATCAACATTGCTGACCCAGACACTTCACAGGGAAAGAATAAAGATCTTTGCAAAACATATTTCCCAATAAAACCAAAGTAATGTAAACACTGGATATAAGGTTAACTTTTCCTCTATATTTTCTCATTCAAATCCACCTGCATTCATTGTGGAACTGTTACTAAGTTTTTCTTTGATGTGTTCTTATTTAACAAACAAGAGTTTCCTTATTAATATTCTGCAATTGGTTGCTATTTTTATAATAAAAATGTTCATTTTTATTTAAATTATTTACATCTATTTGGTCAAATATATGCATATAATTGATAAACTTTCATAAAGTACTTAGAAATACAATATTTGGATTTACAATATTCTGTTAGCTAATTATATATGTTTCATTCCCCAATTTAAGAAAATATTATATTATTTTGAAAATTTTATGTGTATGTTTTGTTTCCTGTATGTATGTAAGTGCACCCATGGTATGCAATGCCAGCAAAGGTCAGATGAGGGTGTTGGAAACCTTGGAACTGGAGTTAGGATCATTGTTAGCTGTCATGTGGCTGATAGGAATAGAACCTGGGTCCTCTGCAAAAACAACCAGTGCTCTCAATCACTGAGACCTCTCTATAGCTTGATTTTAATTTTCTTTCTTAGTAATGCATTATGTGTTTCCATGAATTAATATTTCCTTTGTAAAGAATATAATCTGGATTGTTCTTTCATGAAAAATTGCTCTTTTAGTTTTTGATTTCCAATTTTTTTATGAAACATCATTGATGTAGTATCATTTCTCTCATCATGAGATTACAAATTTCTTTAATTTATATTCACCATCTTTAGAAATAATATATAATAGACTTCCATTATCACTAATTGAAAAGAGCTTGCAATCCAATTATTGCTTTATTGTCTCTGATCTGCTATTTGAATTCTAACTATTCTAACCTTTTTTCTTAGCTTAGATTATTGGATTCTTAAGTATCATGTCCAGGGCAGCAACAGCAGCATCACTTGATAAGAAATACAATCATTCAGGGGCTGAAGAGATGACTTGGCAGTTAAGGGTACTGACTGCTCTTACAGAGGCGATTCCAAGGACCCAAATGTCAGATAACAACCTTTCATAACTCCAGTTTCAGGGGATCTGATGCTCTCTTAAGGTCTCTGCAGTCATTGCATGTCACTGATACACACAGAATAAAAAACAATAAATAAAATATTTTAAAAGCTACTGTTAACAGTGAAAAGAAAAATAGAAAATTACTTCAAGTAGTTGTTGGCATACAATGGTCAGGTAGTAATATTCATATGAGGGTTTTTGGGTTTCACATTACCTGAACTAATTTTCAATGATATAGTTTCTTACATTTATAACTGTCAAAGTCATTACACTGAAATTATAGTTCCAGATAACTTAGTTATTATATTCTGTCTGAATATATCCATAAAATCTGAAAATATTAAGGAAAAAAACTATATCAGAAACTTTTGAAAGGAAAATCACAATATAAACAATAGAAAAAGTAAAAAACATCATGTAGTATTCAAGATAAAAAATTGTGTTTTATAAGAGACCATATGTATAACTGAAGGCTACATAGCAAGCAACAATGCCAGACAGACAATACCTCCGTCTGAGTTGTTGGCCAGGGTGGCCAAAGGGATTCCCAGATAGTAACCCAGCAGAGAACTGGGAAATTGAACAGCAGACCCCAATCTTATCCAAAGGAATATTGACAACTGAATACCGCTAGATGAGGAACAGCTGACCCTCCTAAAACAAAGACCTCTAGATAGGCTGCCTAGATTCACCAGAAGGACAAGTAGTGGGGAATGGCTGGGTGTGCTAACAACACAGCAGACAGTAGCAGGGATATCAGAGTATAAGTGCTCTAGCCTGGGGAGGGAGGGTATGGGAGGGTGCTACCTGGGAAGTGGGTCTATAAAAAAAAATTCTTCAAAGCGTAATAATTTGCTCCTTAATAACTAGTAGATGTGAAAAACATTACCATTGAAATCTACCAGATGACTTTATATCCATGCTCAGATGCTAAAGAGCTCAGGAAGTAACCGACTGTGGCTAGTAATAATCAGATATACAGAGATTAGAAACACATATGTATCTTAGTGTCAGTTGTATTAAAAATGAATTTTTCTGTATGAAACTGTTTATTTTAATAATGAAATGGAGATCTCTTTCAAAGTTTAAAACCTCATTTAATTTTATGTCTTATAGGGCTTATACAGAGTACAATATTGTATAACTCTATTAATTCAGCTGTAAATCTAACAATTTACAGCCAATTTTGAAAAACAAGCATCTTAGCTCTGGAAATTTTTATTGAACATATCAATGTTATTGTAATGAAATGCCTCTTCTAATCATTTGATTATGAAATAATTTAATAATAATAATGATAAATTAGTAAATGTGAAAAACATTATCATTAAAATCTACCTGATGACTTTATATCCATGCTCAGATGCCAAGGAGCTCAGAAATTAACTGACTGTCACTAGTAATAATCAGATATATAGAGATTAGAAATGCATGTGAAAACATCTTAATGTCAATTGCATTGAAAATGAATACACAGTTTCTGTATGAAACTGTGTATTTTAATAATGAAATGGAGATATTTTTTAAAGGTTAAAACCTCATTTAATTTTATGTCTTATAGGGTTTATACTGAGTAAAATATTGTATAACTGTAACAATTCAACTGTAAACCTAAAAATTTACAGCCAGTTTTGAAAAAGATGAATCTTAGCTCAGAAAATTGTTATTGAATATGTCAATGCTATTGTAATGAAATGCTTCTTCAAACTATGTGGTTATTAAATAAATAATAAACTGAAAAAAATAAATGAGAAATGAAAAAAAAAATTGTGACTTTACAAATTTTCCCTGTCTCAATGTTTTTAAGTCAAAATAAATTCAGAAGTTACATTTACATAGACAGAAATTGAATCAGGAGAAGCACAATAACTTTTTTTTTTTTTGGTCTTTTTTGAGACAGGGTCACCCTGTAGCCCCAGCTGACCTGGAACTCACCACATAGACCAGGCTAGCCTTGAATTCACAGAGGTCTGCCTGCCTCTGCCTCCTGAGTGCTGGGATTAAAGGTGCACCATAACTTTCTTAAAAACAAAAAAAGAAGCTTGGCATATTTGTACACACTTAAAATCACTACACTCAGGAGGCTAAGACAAAAGGATTGCTAGTTCAAGACTGTTGGCTACACAGTGAGACCCTTCCTCAAAAAGGAGAGAGAAAGGGAAAGGATGAGAGAGAGAGAGAGAGAGAGAGAGAGAAAGACATTAAATATAAGAGACACACACACAGAGAATCATAAGGAAACATATTTCTCAAATTCTTTTCCATTTAACAAAAATCTCATCTCATTGATCACAGCTCCTAAGCACTCATATGTACAAGTCTAAAATATTTTGAGAGGGGACCTTTCTCCATGCATTCAGATAAAACATAATTGTGAAAATCTGAGACAAGGCCTCACCTTCTATTGAACTGGAAGTGGGGTGGGACAGTAGGGATAGTACTCTAGAAACAGGAAGAATGAAGAAGATTTCAGAAAAAAGGATGGCATCAGAAAAATACCTGATGTGTTTCTAGATGTTACACCTTCAGGTGCTAAAACCTGTAGTAAGAAGTTTGGAATAGAGTAATCTCTTTTATTGAAGAAAACTTTAAAAATAGAACATTTTTCTTGCATCTTTGTAAAAGTAAATCTCTACTATTTATATGTTCCATCAGTAATAGGAAGATAACTGAATATTTTATGTTATAAATTTCAGTAATGACAACTTTGGATTCTTTAAAAAAGAAGAAAATGATAAATATTTAAATATAATATTTAATTTAAAGATACCGAGAATTAAAAGATTTTCTCATTGACCTTTAACTTGACACTTTTCACCATATGATAAAAGGACTATGTATAACGAGAGCAAAGCTGACATTTATATAAAGCAAGTGTTATTCCTCATAATATTTATATGAGGTAGATAATCACATGAAGACATCAAGGCAGTGAAAGATTATTTCTTGATAATTCTTATCATATTCATGGTGCATCCTGCCCCCAGGATGTTGGATTACAAAAATACCATTTATTGTTCTCATATTAAGATTTAAAGCCATGGAAATGATGATGCTAATATATAAAATTATAAATTTAAGTATTTTAAAAATTTTATGAGTGTATTGCCTGAATGTCAGTAAGTGCACCCATGTTGTGCAATGCCTGTGAGGACAGAAGAGGCCATCACATCCCCTGGAATTGGAGTTACGGATAGTTGTTAGCTGCCATGTGGGTGCTGGGATTCGAACCCGGATCTTCTGCAAGAAAAACCAGTGTTCTCAACCACTGAACCATCTCTCCAGTCCCTAAATTTAAGTATTTTGAATTGAACATTTGTTGTTATCAAGAGGTCATGATTCTATACCTACTAAGAACAAGTAAAGGAACACACTAAATAATATAACAGCAAGGCTGGAGACATGACTAGGTGATAAAGAGCATATACTATTCTTGCATGTTTGGCTCCCAGCACCCATGTTGGGTGGTTCACAACCTTCTGGAACTCCAGCTCTAGGGGATATGATGCCTTATTCTGGCTTCATGGACACCTGAAATTACATACTCATACTCCAAACAGACACGCCTATACATAGTTACAAATTAAATAACAAATTTTAAGATATTATGGCAAATTAGATAGTTATCAACTAGGAGAAATAAATGTTAAAATATTCAATAAAATGGAGTTGAACAGAGAATACCATAATATAATTTGATAATTATTACAGGTTGTACCATAAGTGTTTCAGACTAAAATTTCAAAACAAACAGCTTCAAAGAGTGCCCAAGCTAAAACAGATGTAGAATTTTGTACTTTTCACAGAACTTGCTAAGTTTTCCTAGTAATTCATACCAATATTCTTTTGAAATACCTTAATTTACAACAGGGATAATTTCTACTCTCTAAATATGTTAAATACATGGTGCTATTTATCTACTACAAGGTACTCATATGTAGAACACATTAAGCGAAAATAACCAAATTAATATGTACCAGCCTGCTACTTAGAGAAAATTTGGTCAGTAGGATGGTAACAAAAAGATATTTCTACTATCTCAGCAGTATTCATAATAGAGGGGATCTATTTGCATAAAAAGAGAATGACCATATATTCATAGGCACATCCAAGAAATATTTAACACCAAAGTCAAGAGATGACCAAGATAAAAGTGCCAATGTCCTAAGTGGAAGGCAATACTATATCCTACACTGTGCTATCACTGTGAAAAATCATAGACCTTAAAGCCTTGCACTTCTGAGATATAATAACAGTAGCAATAATGGATTTTAATGTTATTCATTTTCTTTTATTCTTATTCTTATCATAAACTCAACTAAGATTCAAGAATCAGCTTTTTGTGTAAAATAAAATATCAACTAACATGACAAAAGTCACAATACATAGAAATTCTCCTTATCCTTAAACAGGCACTGATATTTGTCAAAACAAATTTAAAACATGTTAATTGAATGACAGAGAATATTTACTGGTACAATGAGTCCTCAGATTTCAGAGTGTAGAAAAATATTGGTTAATGGAGGAATAATGGGACTTTGCTCATGTCATAACCTGAAATGTCTTGGAGTGTTCCTGAGTGTAAAGGACATGAAGTCTGAAAACATAACAAAGATTTTCCATGAAAACTTTACTTTGGTTTTTGGGTGCTGCTTTTTGCAATTTTAAAACAGTTAATAACTGAATTGGAGTCATCTCAGATATAGTGAGTGTACCTGTATAACATAAGTCACACATCTCAGGAGGGTGTTTGCTTAGTGTGAAACTGACAGCCACAAGGAAGACATACACTAACAGACCATTGTGGAATTACTAAAGTCAGCCATGTGGATGACCTCAGAAATATGAGCTGGTCAGTGTTCAGTCAGCCCCATACAATTTGGCTAGCCAAAAACCTGACATACATAGCAATAAAATTACTGCTTATTTATTTTTGTTTAATATTTTGTTTAAAATTGTAAGATCACCAGTTGTGGTGACTCACACCTTTAATCCCACAAAGCACCCAGTAGGTAGAGACAAGCAGATCTCTGTGAGTTCGAAGTCAGCTTGGTTTCCATAATGGGTTTCAAGCCAGCTGGGGCTACAGAGAAAGCATGACTCAAAGCAAGCAAACAAACCCCAAAACTTAGTATATAATTGCCAATATTACTGACCACAGAAAACTCGGAATTCTCAACAGTCATGGTATTTAAACAGCCATGGTCCCTCTTAAGTGTCTGTCTACTATCTAGAAGTAGAGAATGAAATGGATATGACCTAATCTTACAGACTGCATTAATACTGACTTAGACTGTTTTAGGTATTGCTTGGAAGACATTATTTTTCTTTTTTACTTTAAAATAGTGAAATTTTCTAGGCTAAGGAATAATAGTGAAATTATTGTGATTATTAAAGTGTGAGATTAGGAAGGCATCTTTTATTATTCAAATTCCATTCTGTATGGGCTACCAAACTAAGGTAGAGGGAGCTAACAGGGTTCTTAAACTCAGAAGACCTATCTTATAGTCTTAGATGAACTAGATTGTCTAGTAACATATGCAAATGCGAACAAGCCATTGTAGGAAGGCATAAAACTCAATGTTTACATGTTAGGTGTGGAAGAATCATCTTAAACTCTCAATTAAGAATTCAGTTTATACCAGATATTGTGGCACACTCCTTTATTTCTAGCAATCAGGAGACTGATACAATGCAACTACAAATTAGAGGTAAGTCTAGACCACACAGTGAGCACATAGTGAACGTCTATCTAAAAAAACAGTGTGGGGGGCTTCACATATGAACTATAAAGAGGAAGAAAAACTGATAAAATTTGGATACATAAGATGGAAAAGAAAAAAACAATTCAGTTATGAAGTTTTTGCTGAAACTATCAATACTGTTCATTTCTAATACTTGGTGCAAGGTAGAAACAGTAAAACCAGTGTCTGAAGGAAAAGAAATCTTTTAGAGGTGAAAGCTTATAATTTCACTAGTCTTAACTAAATAACATCAAGTTTATATATTTTTCACTTATATATTTCTCCCACTTTCTTTACAATTCATGCTGGCATATATGAACTAGCCTCTTGAAGTTAATGCCTTGGTATGACTTCATCATTCTGATTTTGACTCTGTTATGCTTTTTCTATCTTACTGGGTTAATATTTAGCTTCAGAGTGGGTAAATGTCCTTTGAACTAGAAGGAATATTTGTTTAGCTGCACTGAAGTTTGGATGCTTGTTTCTCTGTTTACAGGGTATAGCGAGACCTAGAGAATTCAAACATGTCCTATTAAGTCTCTGAGCTCTTTAAGGCATAAGCCTTATCAGACACTTGTAACTAAACTAAATCAACTTCTGAGCTCGTAATTGGACCAGACTTAAACCCAGGGAAGATGGCCCAAAGGCAAATCCTGAAGGGACTTGGTTTATTTACACAAAAACTGAATTTCAGATTGAATAGAAGGTGAAATTATAGTAGTCTTGAATTTCTTTGCTTTTACACTCAAAAAAGGATAAACATTGATTTCAGGTTTTAGTGCCTTCATCGTTTTTCACTAGCAAGATCTATGAGTTATTGAATTATAGGCTTCTTTCCTTGGGGATATTTTTATGGCTTTTCCATTAAAATGTGAGAATAGATAGTGATTGACATTTCACCATAGCATTATTTTAACATTGTGTTTGATGCCTTACAAATTCTTTAATAGAATGTAATGGATGTGTAGTGTGGGAAATTTTGATGGGAAAGAGAAAAGGGTATATGTTTGGCTTTGGATATACACAGCCTTTAAAGAAATAAGCAAATTAGATTTTACAAATTTCAAGAGATATTTTCAATAACATTAAGGAGCTCTACTTAGAAGCACAGAAAGAATATTGGGAAAAAAAAAAAAAAACTAGAAAAGGTTTTTCTTATATACTGCTTTCTCCCTGAGAGAAGAGTACGTATTGCTAACTGTACCATACTGGAAATTCAGGTCATTTGTCTTAGTCTTTCATACAACAAATTAATTGCCAGATCTCATCACAAATATTATAGTTGTATAAATGAAATATGATAAGATATCTAAAGACCATTCACAAAGTGTGATAGGAAGAGTCAAAAGGAGAGTTAAAACTATATAATTGAAACTACCAATGATCACTCTTTAGGGAAATGTCTTAAGTGAATATGTTGGGTTGAATAGCATAGTAAAGCTGTGTATTTTCTTAAATTTATTTGTTTTTTGAAACAGGGTCTCCCTATATCCGAGCTGGCCTATTAACTGAATATGTGGACAATGTTGGCCTGGACCTCATAGAGACCTGTCTGACTCTGCCGCTTGAGTGCTGAGATTATAGGCATGCTCGTCCAAGACCAGCTTGTGTGTACTAAAGAAGTGAATGTTTCATCTTTGAGACATGAAGGTGAGACAGAATGGCTTAATTACAGACAGCAACCGAGTAAATGTATGTGTGGGGGGTAATACTAGATTTATTTTTCACTTTTAATATATTTAAATAATAGTGCTAGTAATTTATACATGATATGCTTAAATACATTTAACATATATATATATAATATTAAGAAAGATTCTTGTGTATTTGGTGATGTTTACAACATTATACAAGTTCTCGTCTATTAACTGGCCTTAAGTTCAATCAGATGAACATTCCACTACTGCACTAGTAGATATTAATTTCTAGACCAGTCACTGCTGTGGCTCATAAACTTTAGATATAGATGGGATAATATATTGTTTTTTCTCTCTTGGCAGCTTTCAGAGTATCTTTTGATACTATGGAGCTAGTGTTCAGGAAGGCTGCTCCCAGATCAGTTCCAGCTCGATTTATCCAAGTTCTGTGTCTAAATTATGTCCTGTCTCTAGCAATAGAGTCTTAATATCAAGTTCCTTGAGGTAATCACAGGCTGAGGCCAAACCCTGTGTAATGTTGGGAGTCTCTTTGACTACCCTGACCAACAACTGGAAGAGATGTTTCCTCTGCATGCCACTGTGCCTTTTGTTATATAGTTTTCAGCTATACACATGCACTTATGTATAGATATTGTATGTATATTTTTAGGAGGCTTTTGAATTCACACATTTCCCTCTGGTTTGTCATACCATCCAAGTTACTTATCTC
Source organism: Nannospalax galili (assembly GCF_000622305.1). NCBI lineage: Eukaryota > Metazoa > Chordata > Mammalia > Rodentia > Spalacidae > Nannospalax > Nannospalax galili. Next base: position 797,990 of record NW_008349353.1, read on the forward strand.
TCCCCTATCTCCCCCTGTATAGTCCTTTTTATTCCACCACCAGTTAAATATTCCCCATTTTTCCCATTTCTTTTTTGATGACGCATATATCCTACTCTCCCCATCTCCAGAGCTCCTTCTCCACATGGTTGGAGAGTTCATAGATCCCAGAGAAATACGTACTTTTGTCACATCCCTTGATCAACATAATTTCTTACAGTATTCTAAGTATATATCTTTATATCAGCAGACAAATATACTTCCCATCACTAATCAAAGAAACTTCCTTTTATAACAGATAGAGCGTATTACAAAGTTCTACAACTGGATAAAAGCAGAAACTAAGTTTCAGTGAGGTGCTTAGCCTTAAGTGACACAACAAGAACACAACCTCTACACCAAAGACTCCAGGAACATAGCAGAACTGAGGGAAGAAAGAAACATTCATCTCTCAATTCTCACCATAGCAAGTTCTTCATGTAACAGATGGTGATTATCTCCAAGAACCACAACTGACCGACATGGAGAGAATAAGTGACAGCAAAGAACTTATGCCTGAATAAGACACTTATTTCAAACTTCTGCCACCCAAGACTCAAGGTGGGCAGAAAGATTTTAATAGGCAGAGGTGGTTAGTGACCACAAGAAAACAGTTTTCCAAACAGCTGGGAGGTTATGAATATAAACTTACATCAACGGTAACAGCATGCACTAGACCCATGCAAGCTCAAGCAAGACAAAATCCCAGCATAGAAGTAGGGAAGTGGGTTAGAAGTCCCAACCTTCACTGAGGAACTATTGACAACTGATAACTACTAGAAGTGGGAGCCTGTTTTCCTTAAGGAAAACTGGATAGGTTTCTAACTCAATAGGTTGACTAAGCTCTGGTGGATGAATGAAAAATGAACAACCTACTGACAAATTATGCATGCAACTAGATCAAGGAATATACTATCTGTCTAGCCAAGGTTTATCTGATAATGTTTGTTCTTTGCCCAAGCTTTATCTACATGGAACATGGTAATTAAATTACCAGACTGGTGGAACTAACCTTCTTGGATGTTTAATAGTCATACTTTGAGGCCTGTACTAATTTGATCAGAGGGACATAAAGGACAGTTTTTGCTCTTTGCTCTCCTAGGTCGACTAAGTTCCAGAGGACTATGAGCATCTCTCAAAATGTCCTGTAAGTGGTGAGTCACCTGTCCTCTTGATCAAGAGGGCTGTGGAAACTCCACCAGATGAACTTGAACCAGTGTCCAGTCTAAAAAAAGGAGGGTCAACACAGAGGAAACATTTCCTCCATGCTTCCAATCGAAGCAAGCAATGGTTGAGCAGGACCTTTGACATCTTCACATAGATGGAACTGCTAAAAGAAAGGAGCCAGGGGCTCCTCCCAAGGCCATGTAACCCATGAGAAACAGATCCTCAAACAGCCTTTAAAGTGAAAATAAATTGGGTTTATCTGGGCCAACTGTATCTTTAAACACCCAAAAGGGAAGTATAACCAAAGATTAAAGGGGTCAATATAATTTTTATGAGTCCATATGTATAGCTAGAGGTTAAATGACAAGAAATAATGCCAGACTGGAGATACCTTCCTTTGAGTTGTTGGCCAGGTTGGCCCAAGAGACTCCCAGACAGTAACCCAGGATAGAACTGGGAAAATGAATAGCAGACCCCAATTTTATCTACAGGAATGTTAACAACTGATTGATGCTAGATGAGGAACAGCTGATCTTCCTAAAACAAGGATCTCTAAATAGGCTGACTTGATTCAGCAGATGAACAAGAACTGGAGAATGGCTGGGGGCACTGACAACACAGTGGACAGTAACAGGGATGACAAAGTATATGTGCTCCAGTCGGGGGAGGGGGAACCTCTGTGATGGTGCCATTTGAGAAGTGGGTTTGGAGATGAATAAGATTGTTTGGCACGTTCTGTATGATATACACACACATAAAATCAACAAATTAAAAAAATGAGTTATATTTGAGGAGGAAGCATAAAAATTTACTTCATGTTAATTAGTAGAGGTAATAAACCTTACCATTGAAATCTGTCTGACTTTATATCCATATTTAGATGCCAAGGATCTGAGCCTAACTGACTATGACTACTAATAATGAGATACATAGAGATTAGAGATGCATGTGCACTAAAACTATAGGAAACAGCAATTTTAAAGTGAAATGGAGATCTTCTTTAAAGGATACTTATTCAATTTTATGTCTTAAAGGGTTTATATTGAATTCAATATTGTATAACTATGTTAATTCAACTGTGAACCTAAAAATTTACAGCCGCCTTTGAAAGAGATGTATCTTTGCTCTGGAAATAGTTATTGAATATGTTAAAGCTGCTGCTTCTAATCACATGGTTATTAAATAAAAATAAATAAATAACAATAAAAACAGAAAAAAATATCAAGTGCTGCAAGTAGTGACTATCACTGGAAGCAGCAAATTATCCCCTTTTTATATTGCAAACAACAGGTGGAATTAGATTGAAAACATCTGCTTCTAATTGTGTATGCTGTTCTGGGTCATTAGGGTTAAAAAGGGAAAATTTTTCTCTGAACAGGTCTCACTTTCCTAAGTCATGTCATGCTGGATGCACTCTTTTGATAAAAAGAGAGCAAGTCCTTTGTTTCTGGGAACAGTTCTAAGAGAATGGAGAAGGAACAAGTTCTCAGAGCAGATCATGCTCATTCCTGTTTCTAACTGGAGCCAAGGGGTCAGGCTATCTTTGTTCAGCCACCACTATAATGTGGCATCTCTCCACTGTACCCAACACCCAGTCATAGGCTTTGAATTGACTAATTTTTCATAAAATAGAAAAAAAATGAACACTCACTGAATTGTGCGTAGGCAGTGGTTCTAAATGAAAATGGACACGTGCATGATTTTGAGTATGAAAAAGACACAAGAAATGGCTTAGGAAATTTATGATATATATATATATATCAGTTTATATAGTGACTGATTCCTTGTGAATAACACTGAACTTTGTAATCAGTCGTGCTGTAATGTATTAAGCGAGCGCTTCCTTTACAATCATCACTTTGGAACTTTGGAGTTCATTGTAATAATTTGCTTTTGCTCAGAGCATTTTTGAATGACTGCTTAGAAAGCTGTCTTGTGAGTCACAGAAGAAAGTCAGCATGATTATTTTATGGTTAGATTTCAATTTTAGGCCCCCAAATTAATATTTAATCATCACTTTCTATGTTATTGATGTGCTTTATCTCAAAATGACTTTTGTTTATTTTCCATAAACAAATAAATCAGTATGGGACAAAGGAAAAAAAAAGAAAAATGATGAACATTTAGGGAAACAAACTTGACTCAATGGGCTTTAATGTGTATGATAGAGGACTTGAAATCTGGTGGAGGACTGTAAGAGGCATGTAGATAAGGATCAGGTCTAAGTATGATCAAATTATATTATATGAAATTTGCAAAAATTGAGTAAAATGACTTGTTATTTAAACACAGTCTATAATAAAACATGCCACTTAGTTTTCAATATTATTATGTGTAAATAACATATTCTGACAGTATTTAGTACTGAGAAGATTTGTCCAAACCATGAAAAAGACATGCATTGATTTTAAGTACATAGTACTGAATAAAAAGCCTATCAACAAATGTTCCTCTTTTTAGAGGAAAATAAAACAGTACAGCAAAGAAGACACAAAGTTGAGTGAACAGGGAAAGGAAGATGGCACTGGGAGAAGGTGGAGCAGGGCAGTGCACAGGAGCAAAATGAATTGTATGAAATTCTCAAGGAACTGATAAAAAAACAAGGAGACAAAACATATAAAATTAAATTTTAAAAAAGAACAGGGCTTCACGAGCCATTAGAGTTTCAAATGTAGTTTGAGAAAATATGTAAACTAAGACATCAATTTTAATTGACCATCAATTACCTCACATTTATTCTCAGTAACAAATCATAGACTGCATAGCTTTGCTTAAAACCTGAGGTGATTATATCATTAAGTACTAGCAGTGAAAGTAGAAAATGTGTAAAATTCAGAAGTCCTGATTGAAAGGAGCTGACTCAAGTCTGAAGCTCATAGATTCTTCCACCTACTGTTGTTATAGGTGTGGGATTATTGGGGCTGTATCAGTCTCTCTGTATGATAAAGTAGTTTAAAGAAGGCTATCAGTACCAAAGACAGGAGAAAAGATGAAACTACGCTCTGCAAAGCACAACTGATTTTTTTTTTCTTCTTCAAAATTCAGTTTATTGAGAAAAAATGAAGTTTTCTTTCATTATGGACATGCAAGCTTTTTTTGTCTATATTTGTGGAAAAATGATTTGATTGATATCTTAATCACCCAAAGTAAAAGTGGAGAGAGCATGGAAATTATAGAAATAGAGTGTGGAATATCACTCTGTAATGTAGAGAGAGACTGGAGTGAACTGAGAAAAGATGCCCAGAACTGGTCTTCTATATTGGAATAACTGGGATAGAGAACATATAGGAGGACAAGGGAGAGCAGGATGTATTAAATGGTGAGTTGAAAAGTCAGTTGAAAAAATAACTCTGTGTCTACAAGCCAGTTTTATATGAGCAAACTCTGAAACCCAAATTTGTATTAATTTCCTTGAAGAAATTATGTTCAGTTAATTTACACAAAAAAATCATCCTATAAAACATGCCCTAATATTATTTTAATCATATTTAGGCTTACATATTTTATATGGATTTATGAGGCAAAGTTATAAAGTAAAAGATAGCTGCATATCTATAGTGAAATATAGGAAATAATAAGTAAATTTAGTTATGTATCCATTAGTAAAATAATTGTTCTTTTCAGGATTTTTGATGGACATACTGAGAAGGAAATAGTGTATCATCCATTTTCAAATACCCTGGAATGAAATTTAGTAGAAAGAAGCAGCCAAGCACATTTTATAAAAAGGTATATTTTCAGGTTTTATATTTTGAATTTGTAATTATCCTTTTTTTCTATAACTTTGCATTATACAGAGACAAGCAAAAATAATAAAGTGGGAACTGGCAGGTTGATTCAGAGGGTACCAGCACTTGACGCCAAGCCTGAGAAACTAAATAAGTTAAATTCATCAAACCCACAAAGTGAAGGACAGAGCTGACCTCCAAAACTTGTCTTCTTACCTATACACACACAGACACAGACACAGACATAGACAGATGCACATACACACACACATACACACACACACACACACACAGAGACAGAGATAGACAGAGACTGAGACAGAGAGAAAGACAGAGTAACAGAGTAGAGAGACAAATATAATATACTTAAAATTAGAAACTAATGAAGTGGAAGCTAAATTTTAAAGTTTTTAGGAAAAAAGCCTCAGATCAACTATGAAGGTCAACCATAAATAGTTGTGATGGCATTGTCTACTCCCAAACTGTAGAAATTTATGAATATAATTACCAAAAATTATACCCATTGTCATTGCCAAGTATTTATTAATCTGATATTTCAAACAATGGCTATGTTAAAATGTATCAAAGTTTATTTGCTTGCCAGTGATTCTGATGTTTATCTTTGGAATCCCACAGAATAAAATAAAAAAAATAAATATTAACTTATAAAATAATTTTAGAAAACTATTTACAACTTTAACCTTTCAAAAATGATTATAGCTAAAGCCAAGACACAAAATGCCAACCTACTTCTTGTAGTGATTCAGCTGCATAAAGTGTAAACCTGAGGATGTTTTATTCCTCCATCCTTCAGTTAAAATACACCTTGGTTTGTTTCCCAAAAAATACCAAGCACAGTTGAGTAACTCTTTTAGCAAGTGATTTAGTCTAAGTCAATCTTAGAAGCCAATTAAGGTCCACTACAGATATTCCCTGAATCAAATATGGTTAAAAAATCAGCCTGATTATGGTCCACTACAAATATTCCCCAAATCAAATGTGATTAAAAAAGTCAGCCTGGAATCACTTAGACCATCTGTACTCAATTCCATTTCATGTCCTTAAATCTAATGCTTTAGGAAATTATGAGGTGGGGGCAGGAGATTTATCAAAAGTATTTCAACTCATGTCATATAACTGCAGTAAACTCTGCTGCTCATTGTTTTAGCATTTAAAAGAGAAAATTATAAAATGTATTTTAGAATGATGGTGAAAAAAATTTTGACTTTATATCCTTTAGCAATATGGAGGACCCCTGAGATGCCTGGCACATATGTTGAGAACTGCTGATGAAGACACTTGTTACAAAGAGTACAAAGGTAATTTACTGAGTAGATAATGAGATAGGGACAGATATTTGCAATGGAAATGTGGTGTCACAGGTGTGTGTGTGTGTAAGGGAAACAAAACAACCCTCCCCCGCAAAAAACAACGTATGAGCTTTTTGTCTAGACACCAGTCAAATTACAATCAGAATCTCTTCAAATGCTGAGAAATCTCTTTGCAGGAACAGAAAAATAGTCAGTAAATTGTTATGGAATCCTAGATGAATGAAAACTCACATGTTGTAATTATAAGCATTATAAAAGGAAAAAGAATGATTAGGTTGTTATTTGTGCTAGGCTAGTGAATACAAAGAAATAATATAGTGAATGTACTTTAGGATTTGAGCTATTTAAGTTCCAGCCAGAGCATCAACATAACGTATAAGCAGGTATGCACAATAACATAGCAAAGAAAAACTAAAGGAAATATGAGGGAGTTTTCAGCACAATTTAGAAAACTGTAGAGCTTAAGATATCCTACGCTGTGAAAAATAAAACTCATCATTTGTAACCACTACTTTCACTGCAAGCTTTTTCTAAAGGTGAAATAAAATTGTAGGCAACCCATGTACAAGACTCACATGTAATTTTTTTCATTAATATCATTAAAAATGTTAAAATGTTATACTTTCTCAAATCAAATGTTTTCTAGAAAGTTTGAGGGTTTTGTCTCAGCAGAATTCCAAGCAATGGCTATCTGTCAAGGTGCAGGCCAGGCACAAGATCAAAGGCTTGTAGGGTTTTTGACACATAGGACAGAATAGATTCAGCCTTAGTGGAAACATATTTTTTCAAGGAATCTTCCATAGCAAAAGCACTGTCAATTTAGTTTAAAAGATACAAAAACTATTCAAAATGAAATGTTCCTTAGGGCCCTTAATTTCACCAGGGTATAAATACTGTAAAAACATACAACTCAATGCCTTATTCAAAAGTGAAGGGAAAGAACAAAAAGAAGGATATTTGAAAACAGATGTAAGATTTGTAGAGAAATACACAAAAGGTAGCAAGTCAAGAAGCAGAAAGGAATTAGGGAAAATTTCCTACCTCGAGTTTGGAGTTTGGATTCCTATCAGTATGTACCTGTTGCATTGTCAAATGGGTCTGGACCGGCATTTCGATTTGCTTTGCCTTTCTCTATCACTTACATTTTCTATACAAACATTCTCTGTCTTTGAATTTCGGGTGTGTTCAGAGCAAATAAATGACTTTTTTATATTCATAGCTACCCTGACTCAGAGCAACAGCATCCCTGAAGCTAATATCTGGACCAAAATAAATCACAAGATACTGGACTCCAGTCAAATTTCATAGATTTCTAGGACCGTCATAGCCCTCATAAAGCTACTACTGATAACTACTAAATATGGGGGGTGGAGATGGGGGATTGTTGCAGACACAATGCAAAATTTAGTGAATTAATTATACTGGATATTTGATTTTTGTGCAAAACGTGTGATTTAGAAAGTGGGAATGTTGGGGCCTGCTGCAAGTTTCCCAAGTTCTATGCTAGGTTTTGTCTGATTGAATTTGCATGGGGCTTGTGCATGCTGTCACCATTGCTGTTAGTTCACATAAGCAAAATCCCAGAGGCCTGGAAGACCCTGTTTCCTTATGATCATGTACCAACCCTGGCTCTTATTGTGTTTCTACTCCCTCTCCCACAATGGTCCCTGAGACATGGGTCAGTGAGGCAGTTAATTACTGCTAGGTGAGAGAGAGTTGAACTTCTTTAAGGGAGTGACTCTAGATAGGCTGACTTGACTTCAGTTGATGAACTTGCATGAAGGGAAATCTGGTTACACAAACTTGACTGGATAGACGGTAACATATATAAAAGAATGCATGAAATCTGGTGGAGGGGACTATGTGGAATACAGATGGGGGAGGGCATCTAAATATGTCTATAGGGGAGGGTGTTTAAATAAGAATAAGATATATGCAGTGCAGAAAATTGCATTGAGAAAAGAAAAAAAAATTGAGAAACCTCATTAGCGTGATTTATTTTTTCCCAATGAGAGTTTGTGAACAGTGACATTGTGATAAACTTAGAGAAATTTTCCTAACTGGGAATTCCATCTATCATATTTTCCATTGCTATATCCATGAGGAAATTATTTGATGAAAAGCATGCATATATGTAGAAGAAAGCTAAAACTGAATTTTGTAGCATTTATTATTCATAAAAACAAATGTTTAGAACACTAAAATTAAAAATACATGACAAGGTTTTACACTTATGAACTCATAGCAGGTGGAGTTCTTTGCACAAGCCCTTCACAAGATCAAGCCAGTTAACATTCCACCACAGTTGAGGAAGGGCCCAGGAGGCCTCATTTTTACCTGACAAACTATTGTTCCTTGATGGCTACAGAGGGAGGGAGCATCATTTTCTTCAGGTGTGTTTCCCTAGTAGGTTAATCATGCTCCAGTAGATGCACCCAAACATTTATATATGGGTAGCACTAATTGCACTATGGTCTTTAGAAAAGAATGCGAAAGTTGGACAGGGACTTGGGGTGAATTTAGGGGAAGTTAGAGAGTGATAATGAAGGGTGAATGTAATAAAATTTTGTTGTATACAAGTATAAAGTTCTTAAAGAATAAATAAAAACGTATTTCAAAAATATATACTACTGTAAATAGTAACAAGTATTAGTATTTATTAGTAACAATATTAACTAAGAATAAAATTGATATTATATGTGATCTTATATAGAAATTTGCAAAGTATGCCCCCATGTGATGGCTAACAACTCTCCTAAATGTACCTCCAGTTTCAGGTTCTCGTGGCTATGACACATGTGTGGTACACTTACATACATGGAAGCAAAAACACTCATATACATAAAATGAAAATGTGAAAAACAACAAAATTTGGTTTCCACCTTAAACTATTGTGATGGCTAATCCTGGGTGTCAACTTGATTTGATTTGAGATTAACTGAAATGAAAGAGAACTTCTTGATTGGATCATCTAAAGCCAGAAGACACATCCTAAATGTGGGCATTACCTTCTGATGGCAGCTGGTATAAAAGACCAAGGCAGAGGAGAACATGGGGCTTTTGGCGGCTTGCCTTCTCTCTCGCTGGTGAGTTCATCTTGCTGCTGTAGACTGAAGACTAGCTGATACTTTGGAATTTGTCAGACCTTCAGCACCAGATTGGGACTACTGAGACATCCAGCCTTGTGGACTGAGCGACTACAGATTCTCAGCCTCTCCAGTGTGGTGCAGCCATTGTTGGACTTCTCGGACTCTATCCTGTGAGCTAAGCTGATAAATCTCTATACATATATTCATTCTACTGGTTCTGTTTCTTTGGAGAACCCTTATACAGATTGTGGTACCAGGAGTGGTTCTAGAGAAACAGAATTGAAAGGATGAATTTCTTTAATGGGCTTATTGGTATTTGGAGCAGGCACTCCAACTCAGAGTCTTCAGATAGCATGGAGAGCACTGACAATCTCATAATTAGTATGAAGTGGCCTCTTTATCACTATGGCTACTTTGATTTGAAGTCTTTTTTGCCAGATATTAGAACAATGACACTTGCTCATTTCCTGTTCTTTCGTTGGGATACATTTTTTCATTCTTTTACCCTACAATAGTGTCTGTCTTGGATGATCAACTGTTTTTTCTGGAGGTACCAGATAGATGGATCCTATTTCTTCAAATCTGGTTTTGAACGCTGTGTCTTTTGGTTGGAAATTTGAGATTATTAAAATTCAGAATTATTGAAATGCAGGTATTGAGCCCTGCCATTTTGTTGATTATTTGGTGTTTTCCTAAGCCTTGTTTGTTTTACTCTTCTAGCATGGTTTATTCTGTCTTATAATCTCTTGGATGTGTCTATATTTATCTTCAGCCCAAAGAATTCCTTCCAGTATCCTCTGTAGAGCTGGCTTAGTGATCATAAATTACTTTAGCTTATTTTCATTATTGAAAAATTTCTTTCTCCTCAATTATGACAGATAGTTTTGCTGTGTATAGTAGTCTGGATTGGCAGCTGTGGTCTTTCAGCCCTTGAAATACATCGTTCTAAGCTTTTCTGATTTCCAACTTTCTATTGAGAAATTAGCTGTTATTTTGCTAGGTTTACCTTTATATGTAGCTTAGTGTTTCTTTCGGCTTTCAGTGTACTTTCTTTTTGTTTTATAGATCCAGTGTTATAATTCTCATTTTACATGAGGAGTTTATTTTGTGGTACTTTCTATTTAGTGTCCCGTATGCCTCTTGTACCTGAATGGAGCCTCTTTTTCCCCAGATTTGGGAAATTTTATGCTATGATTTTATTGAAAATGCTTTCTATGCATGTGGCATAGAATTCTTTCCCTTCATCCCTTCTCATAGTTTGTAACGTTGGTCTTTTCAGAGTGTCCCAGCGATGTGGCGTGCTCCAGCTATGCATTTTATTAAGTCTTTGAATGTTCCCTTTCCTCTGCTTTGTCTTCAAGCCCCTGTCTTGTCCTTCCATGATCCATTCTGCAGCTGAGGTTTCCGCGGGGTTTTTATTTGACACTCAGATGTTTCATTTCCAGCATCTAGGTCTGGCTCTTCCAGCATTCCTGTGCTGAATCCCTTACTTTACGAAGCTGCTTTGCCTTTGTCCAGGTTCTCTTGGAATTCATTCGTGTCCTCTGATTTCTTCCTTCCCTCCCTCCTTCTTTCCCTTCCTTCACCCCACCCCCTCTTTCCTTTGTGTACTGAATGAACTCAGGGCTGTGTACATGGGAGGCAAGCACTCTAGTACTGTGCTGCGTTTCCAGTGATTGCTCTTATTTCTTTCACCATCCTCATAATTGTTCTGTTGAATTCTTTGGGATTTCTTGTCAGTCACACTCATTGGTATCATTTTTGGAGGAGACATGTTGTCTTGGTTTTTCTTGTTACTTGTGTTTTTGTGTTGGTAGGTGTGCAACTGGGACTAGGTCATTGGTTGAATTTCTTTTTTAAAAAATGTATTTAGGCCACCTACTTCCAGTAGAAAGGTTTGTAACATTTAAGGGGTATATTAGTCAGGGTTCTCCAAAGAAACAGAACCAGTAGAATGAATATGTATAAAGATTTATCAGCTTAGCTCACAGGATAGAGTCCGAGTAGTCCAACAATGGCTGCACCACACTGGAGAGGCTGAGAATCTGTAGTCACTCAGTCCACAAGGCTGGATGTCTCAGTAGTCCCAATCTGGTGCTGGAGGTCTGACAAATTCCAAAATATCAGCTAGTCTTTGGTCTACGGCAGCAAGACGAACCCACCAGCGAGAGAAAAGGGAAGGCGCAAAAAGCCCCGTGTTCTCCTCTGCCTTGGTCTTTTATACTGGCTGCCATCAGAAGGTAACGCCCACGCAAAAATTTTCGTAGAGGGTCACCAGGGGTGATAGTGAGTGGAATCATTCCCACTTCCACCCCTTGATTCCTGAACCCATGAATCCTGGCTATAGGAGAAACTGTACCATATATTGGACGCTGATTCAAAGCATACACTGCCTTCTGGAGGATCCTGCCCCAGCCCTCCAGGTTATTGCCACCTAATTGGTGCTGTAACTGTGTTTTTAAGAGACCATTCCATCGTTCTATCAAGCCAGCTGCTTCAGGATGGTGGGGAACATGGTAAGACCAATGGATTCCATGACCATGGGCCCACTGCCGCACTTCTTTGGCTGTGAAGTGAGTTCCCTGGTCAGAAGCGATGCTGTGTGGAATACCATGACGGTGGATAAGGCATTCTGTAAGTCCCTGGATAGTAGTTTTGGCAGAAGCATAACATACAGGAATGGCAAATCCATAACCGGAATAAGCGTCTATTCGTGTAAGGACAAAACACTGTCCCCAGTGTAGTCAACCTGCCACCAGATTGCAGGCTGGTCACCACGGGGAACAGTGCCACATTGGGGACTCAGTGTTGGTCTCTGCTGTTGGCAGATCTGGCACTCAGCAGCAGCTGTAGCCAGGTCAGCTTTTGTGAGTGGGAGTCCATGCTGTGGAGCCCTTGCATAACCTCCATCTCTGCTACCATTGCCACTTTGTTCATGGGCCCATTGAGCAATGACAGGGACAGCTGAAGAAAGAGGCTGACAGTCCACAGAGCAGGTCATCCAATCTACTTGATTATTGAACTCATCTTCTGTTGAAGCCACTTTTTGATGAGCATTTACATGACACAAGTATGTTCCCATCCTTTGCCCATTTGGAGAGATCTAGCCACATACTTCTTCCCCAAATGTCTTTCTCACCAATTTTCCATTCATGCTCCTTCCAAGTCCCTGACCATCCAACCAAACCATTGGCTAGAGCCCACGAATCAATACACAATGACACTTCTGGACATTTCTCCTTCCAAGCAAAATGCACGACCACGTGCACTGCCCAAAGTTCTGCCCACTGTGAAGACTTTCCTTCCCCAGTGTCCTTCAGGAATACAAATTAGTAAGAAACGGGTTTGTGATGGCTAATCCTGGGTGTCAACTTGATTTGATCTGAGATTAACTGAAATGAAAGAGAACTTCTTGATTGGATCATCTAAAGCCGGAAGACACACCCTAAATGTGGGTGTTACCTTCTGATGGCAGCCGGTATAAAAGACCAAGGCAGAGGAGAACACGCTGCTTTTTGCGGCTTGCCTTCTCTCTGGCTGGTGGGGTCGTCTTGCTGCTGTAGACAAAAGACTAGCTGATATTTTGGAATTTGTTAGACCTCCAGCACCGGATTGGAACTACTGAGACTTCCAGCCTTGTGGACTGAGCGACTACAGGTTCTCAGCCTCTCCAGTGTGGTGCAGCCATTGTTGGACTACTCAGACTCTATCCTGTGAGCTAAGCTGAAAATCTTTATACATATTCATTCTACTGGTTCTGTTTCTTTGGAGAACCCTGACTAATACAACTATATAATAAATTTAAAAGATATAACATTGATCTTGAGTATATGAGAGTAGAGAATTGACACTTTACTTGAATTAAGAGTAGCATTTACAATGTCAGAGAAATTCTCTTAATCATATACTCAGTATGCATACATCCTAATACACCAAGAAATTATAATAACAAATGCCTTTAAGAAAAAATATTCAAATATACTCAAGAACAAAATCACACTTCAAAAGGCAATGAAAATAAAAATATATGAAAACCAAAATTAAAGATAGGATACAACGTAATATTTGAGCAAGATAATTAACATTTTATAATTTCACTGATACACATTATAGTACATGATAATCTAGTATTTGTGGATAGATGCTTACTGGGATAAAGTCTAAAATTATTATGTAATTAAGATTAAAAGAGGAGAATGGAAAGTATCTTTCTAGTGGATCTAGGTCCAGAATTATAAAAATTTCTTCATGCCTCTTTTTAAGAACAACCTCAGTTTTATAGCAATTAGCAGGTTGCAAACTAATTAAAATTTTAAGCTATATTGCTGAATTCTAAAGCACTCTTTTAAAAGGCATACTTATATGAGTTAAGAAAATGTTTGAATTCAGAACACTCATGACTACTAAACTACTGACATATATTTAGAATAAAATTTGATGTAATTACATGTCTCCTTGGGAAGAGCATGTGTACACTAAAATACTGTGTCTACAATAATTTTCAGTGTTCTGATTGCATACTTTATGATCTGCCTTTCTGATTCACAAGATAAACACATTATTTTACCATGTTAATTAATTTCTCTTCAATAATCCAAATGTTTTGCTTATGTTATTAAATCCTTGTTGTTAACTTTTTAGAATAAGATTTATCTGTCTGATATTCCTCTTTCTAGTTAGATATTATGTACTTTTAAAGATTTTAAGAAATGGGATTAATATGCTTTTCTTTCTTCTTCAAAGGTCTGAAGATTTTTAAAGGATTTTACTGCACCCTCATCTTAAAATTGTAAAATAGTTCAATATTTTTTATGTATATGAGTGTATTGCCTGCATGGGTGTAAGTGCAGCTGTGTTATGTAATGCCCACGGTGTTAAAAGAAGGCATTGGATTCCCCTGGATCTGGAATTACAGATGATTTTTAGCCATACGTGGGTCTTGGGAATCAAACCCAGGTTGTTTGCAAGAGCAGTCAGTGCTCTTAGCAGCTATGCTACCTATTCAGCCTCTAAATTTTTAAAACAAATATATTAGACAAAATAATAAACAATAATTTTTCTGCTGCAAACTAGTGAGATATTCTGGCATGTAATTAAATAATGATACAAAAACATTGTGTAATATGTGCTATTTCATTGTTAGTACAGAAGTATCCACTTGCTATTTATTCTTACTGTATGGCCATTTTAGCATTCCCATCTTTTGCTTGTCACGAGATTCTGAAGCATCACCTACATCATAGATGAGTGAGCCAATTTTGATTTTCAAATAACTACTCATTTACAATATTGATTTACTTTAGTTGTTATTTTCAATTTATATGTAGTGCTAGAGTACTTTCAGTCAGTGTTTAAATCTATGATTATTATGGGACTATACAAAATGTGATTATAAACACATATCTAACAAACAAAAGCTATTTGAATTGGAGTATGCTCTTATGAAAACAATTTTTTTATTTATTTTGATTTGCTGTGTATGAGTGTTTTGCCTGCATGCATGTGTGCACACCACATGCATGTTGCCCACTGAGGTCAGGAGAGGAGATCAGATACACCATAACTGGAATTATAGGTGGCTCATAGCTGCCATGTTTGTGCTACAAACTGAACTGAACTTGGGTTATCTGCAAGCATAGCCATTGTTTTGAACCACTGTGCCATCCTTCCAGTCCCTGGAGCATGTTTTTTTAAATGTTTTCAATGTTTAAATGTTTCTGTCAGCATTGGTATAAAAAACATCCCTTAATCAATTTATTCATTGGCATTCAATATTCCATATTTAGTATGACTTTATAAGGCAGTTACTTTATTTCTTTCAACCTGAAGTTAATTAATGGGGAAAATTACAAAATAAAGCAAGAGTTTCTTATCCCTCTGTTTTCAAATATAATGCATATAATTATCAAAAATAGTATATTATTCTTTCCTAGTATATTCCTTAGTTACTGCATCATTATACTACATATTACTTCATATACTTTACATTTTAAATATTACAGTCATATGTTATATTAGATACACAATGCTTTTCTAATAGAGCTCTTTAGAAGTACCAACAATAGTTGGCCAGGGAGAAGAGATATCAGATTTATGATGAGTAATTTTTTAATGTAGTCTGGAGGATCACAAGTCTCAAGATCCATAATTATTAAGTGGGAGACCTAGAAAAACCAGTTATAGCAGTCAGTCAAAAATTCAGAAAAATGAGTAGCCTGTGCAAAGGCAGTCAAGATCAGAGATTGCCTCAATTTGGGGAGAAGTAGCTTTTGTTACTCAGTTATTTACAGAATGGAGAAACATTCACATCAGGGAAGACAAAGAACACAATGGAGTCTTCATTTAAACGTTAAACATATCAAAAATATATTTACACACTTGCCACAATACATGTACATATTTTAGTCCAGTCAAATGACAAATAATATTTAAATTACACTCGCAAAGTTGTGTTATTCTATAATTAGCAGGAAATCATTTGATCACAGATCTCTCTACCATCCCTCCCTCTTCCCTCTCTCCCTCTGTCTCACCCTCCTCAAGGGGAAAAGAAATATACCCAAGCATTTAATGTTACTTTTGAATGTGCCTGATACTTTTTTTTTATCATTTTATGACCAATTTTATATTTTAGGACATAATACACATCCTATATATTTTAGGAAGGCTTACTAAAAATTAAGCTGAAAGAGGAGTCCAAAGTAAAATGGAGAACACAAATATCCTCAATGCTATATTGAGAAATAATACTACAGATATCTAGTGGAATGTCTGTTTATAATTTCCTTGTTTGCTAGGCTGCCTATGATAAATTTCCATGTTGAATAGTGTCTTGACTCCTGCCTTTAGCATCTGCTTCTGCAAAAATGCTTAAGCACTTAACCACTGAATTTTAACTCAGTTTTCTTAGAACATGTAAGCATTTATGCTGGTAATCTACATGAGTGCAATTTAAATCCACCAGTGTTGAAACAGGTAAATAAATTGTAAGAAACTGTAGTTTGGATGCCCAGAACTTCAGAGTGCCAGATCATCTGAGTCTGCTGGCATCAACAAACTTGCTTTTTCCATCGGAGTTTCTTGGGTGCCTTCTCTGTTTATGACTGGTTTTATGCCTCAGTTTCCCATAATGCAAGCACTCTCTTTTCTCTCTAAAACATATCAAGACAATTTAAAAATATTCCTCTAATTTAATATTTCTATTATGCTTTCATAAAAGAAATCACATGACAGATATTTTAACTCTTGGTGCATGAGTGAGTGAAAGAGACCGAGATAAAGTACTGAAATGCTTATTGTACACATTTAATTTGCTAGGCAATTAGTTTATTTGTTTGGCCATATACTAATTGTATATGTAGCTGTGAACTTTATTCAATGTCATTAATAATAAGAATTTCAATCAGGTTACCATATGCAAGATGTGCAGACCTCATATAGTCAGTAAATGATCTCTAGAGCAAAGGCAAGGTTTCTTAATGAAGAACAAGGTCTAAGAACCATAACAGAAATTGTCCTTGTCCTTGTAGTCTGTGGACTTTTCTACTCACAGCTTATAAGATATTGGCCTCGAGACTTCAGTGTTAATGAAATTAATGCCTTGAGCTAGATTTGAAATTTTTAATCATGACATTTTTCAAAATTAAATAAACAGTTTCCTAAAGTTTAATATGTTTCCTTTCTATGCAATACTCTCATGTTCACTACAGACAGAATGACAATTGTCAGGGTTCTATCTTGGTTAGTTTATTACTGTACAGAAAGGTCCAAAAGAGTAATACGTAGTATGGCTATTTGAAAAATACTTTAAAATAGTAAGCCAAAATTTATTATTCTTGAAACATAAAGAAAATATATTTCAGTGTAAAACAAGTTTGGATCAATACATTTGATAACAGGAAAATATGAACTTTCCTTCAGCATTGTAACTTCTTTAATAAGAAATTGGCATATTTATAATATTTTAAGTTTTATAGTTATTTGCAATTTCGAGTAACAATTAATTTCTGATGGTAGACAAATTTTTCTGCATTTTGACTTCAAAGATGGCAATAAAGCTTTAAATTAGTAGCTATAATTAAATTATAGATATAACAGCTTAAAATAGCATCAATATCATCTTTTCAAAATATTAAGTATTTTACCACATGATAATATTACTGAAATGCATTACCTGTAAGATGTCAACCCACATCAAGAAAGATCATATTTTTAGAAAATAGAAACTATGCTAAAGTTTGACATAATATTTGTAATAGCCATTTTTATAAGGTTATTTTCTAATTGAGATAAGAGTAAAAGAGAATCTCAGCAAAGAATTTACAAAATGATATAATATGTGTGGCAAAAGAGACCATGTATTCATATTAATAAAAGCAATTTTTTGAGGAACTTGAATGATAGGAGTTTGAATAGAGATAGAGTTGTAGAATGACCCTAGACTCTCTGTTGGAACCCTTAAACCACCATGCTAGCATCAGAAAATTGAACTAGACAAAACAAACTGAGATGTACCATGAGAAAATTGAAAACATACTAAGGAAAAGTAAATACTCATGCTTAAATTTGACAATCATAGAAAAGAAAATATAAATAAGCACACAGATAAGAACACATCTGGGTAGAAACACCTGTAAAATTAGAAAAATTAGATTTGAGGAGATAATGAAAGTGAAAAATTTGCCTATTATTTAAATCCTAAGAAGGAAGGGGGAGAGAGTGAGAGATAGAGAGAGGAAATTTGAAAAGATAGTGCCTAATATTTTGCAAAATCAAAACAGAGAAGTAGGCAGTTCAATGCAGTGTACAAATATCAAAAATAGAAATACAATGCAATGACAGGCGAGGAGAACTGATTAAACAAAATAGAAATGATTAATAAAATAGAAAAGTCTATGCCACCCTAAATTAAAAAAAATAAAGTTGAAAGCTAACTTCCAAAAATGTTGAAATCTGAAGCTAGTAATGGAAATTTTTACTTTGATTAATGAGAATTCTCAAACCAGAATTATATACCCCACAAAAATATCCTTCATTAAGTTACATCTTCTGCCAAATATAGTGTAAATGACAGAAAACCTAAAGTAAAGAATTAGAAAACATCCTTGAAGGAGAAAGAAATCTCATTCCAGAGCAAAACAAGAAATTGAAGGAAGGTGCACAGAGTACCCAAACGTCTGGTAAATGTAAATAAACATTTAATACAAAAATAATAAAATTTCTAATGTAATTTTGAATAAGACAAAATTCAAATTAAATAATAAAGTAATGTTTGGAATTGACTAAAAATTATACTATTATATTTTAACAAATTAACAATATGACAAAAATATTCTAAAAACTGGAATAACATGTATAGCAGCAAGAATAACAATAATATTTTTCTAAGTTATCCATAATTTCAAAATTATTGAAGTGTATGTATAACTTCTTCATAACTAA
>NW_008349353.1:818376-833857 GCF_000622305.1 Nannospalax galili
AACTTATGAATTCATTTATTAGTCATTCTTAAACATGTATCTGTGACAATCATATTTTCCTATGATTAACATTAAGAACTTTTGCCTCTTGAAGTCTATTTTAATCACCAAAATTATCTTTTTATCCAATAGTTTCCCTTCTAATATCTTTTAAACTACAATGTTATCTTTATTAGAATGAATAGCTAAAATGGATCCTATTATGCCAAGTTTTCAGAATATCTGACAGCTGATAACTTGAAAAAGATTATATTAATTTACTTGCCATAGGTTTTTGACATAATTATTCCTTTAGCATTTTACCTATTATCAAAGTTAGGAAAGGCAAAGTTGAATAATGGAGCTTTCTTTGATTTTTTTTTTCCCTAAGACCAATGACAAACTCGTGTAGTAATTTCACTAAATTTTAAAGTTTATAGAAGTCTGATTTCCCTCCCAGGGTAATACAGATGAATGACAATTTTACTGTATTATAGTAATAATGCATTAATTTGTCAGATTACCTGTCTAGAAAAGCAAATTACTATTCAACAGAATTCTAATATTTTTATTTTGCTTTATTTTAAAGATATTTTTATTTAAAACAATTTCATGCAAGTATATATTTTGTGTTAAGCATATTTCTCCACACAGCTCAGAGGCTTAATTTTCTAATCTCTATTAGAAATCCTCTATTTAGTCCCCTTTATTCATATAGATAATTTCGCTTTGACATTTATGTCCTATATATGACCTTTTTACACCTGTATAAAATCTAGGGACCAAAAAGCAGAGAAAACATGATATTTGTCTTTATGAAATGGGTTTAATTCACTGAATTTAATTAGTTTTATTATGAAAAATTGCATTCATTTTCTTTTTTAGTTTCGGTTTTGTTGTTTTTATTATTCAATTTTTTTGTTTGTTTGTTTTGAAATAGGATCTCCTTGTCTCCCAGAAGGCCAGATCAGGCTCGCCTTGATCTCAGAGAGATCCTCCTGCCTCTGCCTGACAAGTGCTGGGATTAAAGGTGTGCACCACCATCACCTACACTAACTGCAACCCTTTTCCTGCAAAAGACATAATTTTAGCATCTTTTAAAGTAGAAAAAATTTCCAGAGTATGATATACCATTTTGTATATTACATTTTTGAACCATTTCTCTGATAGTGAACACATACATTGGTCCTTTAGTTTAGCTATTGTAAGAATTAATTTGTACAAAACAAAATAACTATATGTTTTAACAACTGAAACAATAATATCAAAGAATATGTAAAAGTATAAAACATGCATATTTTATAAGAAGGAACCTGATATGACATCTTACAGGAAAGCATCAACTTAACGAATAAGGGATCTCACAAGGTCACTTTTCAACATTTTTCTGTTGTTTTAATCTTTAAAAAATACATATATTTCATCGTAGCATGGATAAAATAAAACCATTTGTGCTACATGCCTTTAATCCCAGAACTGGGAGGTGGCAGTGAGAGGATCAAAGAGATGAGGTCACATTCAGCTACAGAGTGAGACCCCAAGCTGAAAAACAATATACTCACAGGATACACTGAAAGATATATTTGAAACTTCTACAAGGTCATATAGGCAATTTATTTATATTACCCTGGAGGAAGGATTACATCCCCAATAAATGCTCCAAAGACAAAAATCTCATAAACAAACAGATTGGAGTCTTAAAACACATTAATTTAACTAGTGCTGTTTTTATTTCTCTTGTCGATAGGAGTAAGTAAACGACATTTAAATGCGCTTTTCAGAGAACAGTTTGTTGGTCTAAATATTTTGGACTAGCGATTTCTTCAATTCATGACGTTATAAACTACAGTAAGAAAAGCTGACTATATTCCCAATATAGTCACTGTTACTTTGATTTAGTTTTGTGATTGTGTCTTGCTTTATAGCACAGCCTAACGAAAAATCATTATCTTCCAACCTTGGTTTCCAGAAATTTGGGACTACATGTATGTTTCCAAAACAGATTGTTTTTTTCAATTTATTATTGAATTTTTATGAATTTGATTCAATATGTTTTGATCACGTTTCATCCTCCTCCCCTATCTTCAGCCCTCTTATACCCCACTGCCCATTTTCATTTTTTTATTTAAATAAATAATTTATTGAGAATTTCATACATGAATATAAGGTGTTTTGATCAAATCCATGCCCACTCCCTCCCTTCCAACTCCTCCCATATCTCATCACTTTTTCAGATAACTTCATGTACTCTTTCTTCTTCTTTGATTGACTTATTTATTTTTATGGGGCTTTTGGCTACTCTAACATTCCCCCCTCTGAAGAGGTATCCCTTTTAAGGATTAGATACACGCTCCCAAATACTTTTGACATTTTTGGCCTTTGGAACAGAGTATGTTGCTGGGAGGCCCAAGGACATTTTGACTTTTAGCCAAGAAACTGGCTACTTTTCTTTGGGGTCTTTTTACCCTAACTGCCTAGTCAATTCCTATTCTTATCACAGCATCCTCTGAAGAGGTAACCCAAATTGCCAGTAGGGAATCCAGATGCAGACCACTCTGGCTTCTTCCATGCTGAACAGGGATGCAGGGCGAGGCAATTGGAGTACCCCTTCAGTGGGTCTGTCTAAAAGAGTCCCAAATTGCATAACTCTTGCCTCTAGGGGGAAAAGAAAGTCTTTGAATCAGGATTAGGAGATGTGAAGGAGAAGTAAAGGCAAGAGTAATTAGAATTATATAGTCTAGACAGGGAACTAGAAAAAGTCAGAACATGGCAATTTTCAAATGTGCATATGAGAGTCCATTGGAATTTCTTGACAAGGGCTTCCAAAAGCATCCCTCTATTGGGTTCCTCCTCATTTTTCTTTTGCCTTCCAAGGCTGGTCTCTGAAGTGATGGATTCAGGATTTGCTTTCAAGTATTTTGATAGCTGTTGAAATGGTTAGAATCAGTGTTAGTTCCCTCTCAAAAGCTTGTAGATAGGGGGAGAAAAATTTATCCATCATTTTAGAACAATAGCTGGATGTCTCCCTTAGCTACAGGTGGGCACTACAGTATTGGAGACCAAGATTTTAAATCTTACATTGAGAAGCACTTTCTGATTAGGAAGAAAATCATCATGAGAAATAACTGTTTAAATAGCATTTTATATAAACTTGAGTCTATGTCTTGGAAATGTAATTCCTTTAACTCTTAAAGAAATATAATGATGACTTTACTCTTTGATTATACTTTTCTTTTGGGTGTTTAAGACCATACAGTTGGCCCAAATAAATCAATTTATTTTTATACTTAAGGTCATTTGAGGGTCTGTTCCTCAGGGTCAGAGGTCACATGGGCTTGGGAGGAGCTCCTGGCTCCTTTCTTTTACCAGTTCCATCTATGTGAAGATGGAAAACATCCTGCTTAACCATACCTGGCTGCACATGGAAGCACAAATTAGATGTTTCCTCTGAGTTGACCCTCATCATTTTAGACTGGACAGTGGTTCCAGTCCATCTTGTGGCATCTCCATGTCCTCCCTGAACAAGAGGAACTTAGTCAACCTTGGAAGGCAAGGGACAAAAACTGTCATTTAAGTCCCTCTGATCACATTAGTATAGGCCTCAAACAATGGCTGTTAAACATCCAATAAAGTTAGTTCCACCAGTCTGGTACTTTTAATTATCGTGTGCTGTGTAGATAAGGCTTGCATAAAAAAACAAATATTCTGAGATAAACATTGACTAGATAATATATTTTGTTCCTTAAACTAGTTGACTATACTATGACCATAGAAATTTTAAGATTATGTGTTATTATTTTTGTCTTATCCTTTATATATAATAAAACTAAATAGAAATTCATCACTTGCTTAAGCTCTCTCATTTTTTTCTGTCTAATTTGGAAAATATCTCCATTCTCATATCCTTTTACCATCTTTTACATTCTCATTTTTGAAAAAATAATTATGAGATATAAGAGCATTAACAAATAAAGTTTCCTTCGGTTGTGAAATTTCTTTTCCTGGGGGTAGTAAGCAATGCTTATTCTCTTTTAAGGTTCTAGTGTCAAGCCAATGTTGCATTACAGTTTTACTGGGGAACCAATGAATTTATTGAGCTTACTTACCAAGGTAACTGAGGAGTTGTGAAGGTGTATGTATGACCTGAGGGTATGAACACTTGAAAGCCTTTACCCAGCATGGTATATACTTTATAATATGTATTAGAGCCTATTGCACCAAGTGTATATCCCCAAATGTCCATTGGTGTATTTCCATCCACTGGAGTCTAGTTAACATATCTACCCTCACATTTTTAAGAGATACCCACTTTTCCAATCAGACAATAAGTCAGTATGGAGGGGGAAGCAGGCAAGAAGTGCTACTCCTAGCTGAGGAACTATCGGTAAGTGATAGCTGCTAGAAGAGGGAGAGTCTGTTTCCTTAAGGATGTTAAGCTAGGTTTGCTGAACAGGCTTTTGAAGGAGAATCCATACCCAAGAATATTCCAGAACACAAATTAGTATCAATAGGCCTTAAAGAAACAATAACGAAGTGAGGAGGGTCAGGAGGTGAGGGTGGATTTGAGAGGAAATGGAAAAGGGAGCTGAATACACTCAAAATACATTATATTCTCAAGCAATCAATAACATATTTTTTCAACAGTCATGGAATATGCTAATACACTTTGAAAGGAAGATCTGTGTCTAGAAGAAAGAAAATTATAGTAAAAGATGCCAGAATTTAAAGTCTAAACTTACTAAAAAAAACAACCAACCAACTAAACAAACAAACAAAAAAAACAAAAAAGAGTGCCTTTTGACACTGAGTAGGTGATAAAATACAGAAGAAAATCTAATAAAATTTTAACAAAATTATTTTCTCTTCTCTCTTGGAAAGGTTAATAAAATTGATAAACTTACATTAATGTTCATAAAATATAAAATAAAATGGAAATTAAAAATAGGTAACCTGAGAATTGAAGAATATTGTTTTAATATAGATTGTAGAAACATGGTTAAAAGAGACTGCAGAAATAAAATAATACATCGATAAAACTGAAAATTTAGATATAGATGATTCAAGAGGCTTAGGTTATTTTAATAGTGAACTTTCCCAACATTCCTGGAAGAAATAGCATCATTTTTCTAGACTGTTCAAAGTTCAACAAAACAGACTTTTAACACTTCAATACTCATTCATAGTAAAATCAGACAAAATAGAATTTAAAAGAATAATTGCAGAACAGTCCGCATGATAATAGCGTCACAAAATTTGTGCTTATGTCTACATGAAGATATAAACTTATCATTACTTTTCTTTCACAAGACTACAACTATAGAAATACAGGTATTTTAAATTGGAATTGGTTAGCTTACTGTAGAGCCTACAATGAAAATCACTGTAAAGTTCCAAAGAAGCAAAAGCATCAGAATACATCTTCTGATGGACAGAAAGCAAGAATTCACAACAAATTCAAAATAAAATAAAGAACAAAACTTTGCATGTAAGCATTAATTGAATGAAAAGTCACCTATACATTAAATTAAGAGAATTTGTGGTCAATGTATAAGATATTGATTTAAATCTAATTATTTGAAATCTATGGATATGTGGAAAGAGTAGTAAAAGAAGAAAGATCAAAATTTATTTATACAAGTGTCATAGAAAATTAAATTCAAGGCAAGAATTAATGAATGCAGCAACACAAAAAGTAGAAACTAAAAGGATGATTTCATGTATTAAGTATTTAAATGCTCAATGATATAAAACCTACAGCCTTTGCATCCCCAAATAGGAAACCTATATTAAACTTCTGCATGCTAAAGCTCAGCAGTCATTGCAAAAAGCAAGCACAAAAACTAAAAGACTCAGAGAATGTAGATGGCCACAAGGAAGCAAAGTTTTCCAGACAGCTAGACAGTTATTCATATGAACTCACACCAATGGTGACAATATCCACCAGCCCCAAGTAGCTCAAGCAAGGCAAAATTTCAGCACAGAACTTCAACCCTACCTGAAGAACTATTGGCAACTGATGGCTGCTGGGAAGCCGAGAGTTAGTGTTGCTTAAGTTTGAGAATTGACCAGACTCCGGTGGATGGATGAACCCACACTGAAGAGCAACTGGGGACACAAATCTGACTAAATAGGCCCAGATACACACACACACACACACACATGCACATACATGTAATAGAAAATTAGGTGGCATAGGGTAGTAAGGGAAGGAGTAGATAGGGGAAGGATGTAAATAGGATCAGTATATTATATGAAAATTATAATAATATAATTTTTTAAAAATGAAGACAAAAACTAATAAAAGAAAGAAAAAAAGAAATATTGACTGTGAATAAACAAGCTTAAAAATGATCTGAACATTTAAATCTATATTAAGAGCAAATATGCTTAAAATAATTTTTCAATAGAATTTTAGTGATTTTCAAATATTTTAGTTATATTTAGAACTCCTTGCATACCTGCACTCCTCCGTACCTTATATATTAAGGTCTACTAAGTGAAATTTTTGTACCCAAGTGTCCTTTACCAGTTCCATCTATGTGAAGATAAGTCAAAGGTACTGTTCGACTATGGCTGGCTACCCTTGGAAGCATGGAGGAAATGTTTCCTCTGTGTTGACCCTCCTCTTTGTAGACTGGACGCTGGTTCATGTCCATCTGGTGGAGTCTCCATGGCCTCCTCGATCAAGAGGACAGGTGACTCACCACAGTTATAGGACATTTCGAGATATGTTCATAGTCCCCTGGAACTTAATTGACCTAGGAGGGCAAGGAGCAAAAACTGTCCTTTATGTCCCTCTGACCAAATTAGTGTAGGCCTCAAAGCATGGGTGTTAAACATCCAAGAAGGTTAGTTCCACCAGTCTGGTACTTTTAATTACCATATGCCATGTAGCTAGAGCTTGGGCAAAGACCAAACTCTCTCAGATAAACCTTGCCTAGATATATATTACATTCTTTGATTTGGTTGTATGTATAATTTGTCAGTAGGTTTTTGGCCTAATATGGTTACCTCTGGTTTTTTAAAACTAACTAGGCATTGTTTATCTCTTCCATTGTGTAACCCTTCCACCATTGTTTCCCCATTTAACACATCCCCAATTTTTCCATTTCTCCTATACCCTATGGCCCCACCTCTCTTGATGCCCCTCTCCATACCCTATGGCCCTACTCCTCTTGAGTGCCTTCTTTCCCATTATCCCCTAGGTTCCTTGTAAAACCTTCCCTCCCCCTCCTCTTAAAATAACACCATTATTATCCATATCTCCCTTATTAAAATGTTTTCTACTGTTCATCTCTTTCAGATTCTTTCTTTTCCTTTACTTTCCTGGTTCCTCTTCATTATCCTGGCTCCTGTAGTTATGTCTGGATAAATATTCACTTATAAGGATTTGGTGCTAGGATCCACAGATGAGGGAGAACATACGTCTTTTTTTTTTTTTTTTCTGAGTCCGTGTTACTTCACTTAGTATAACAGTTTCTATTTCCATCCATTTACCTAAAAAATTCATGATTTCATCTTTCTTTACTGCTGAGTAAAATTCCATTGTATAAATGAACCACATTTTCATTATCCACTCATCAATTGAGGGACACTTAGGTTGCTTAGCGATTGTGAAAAGAGCAGCAACAAACATGAATGTATAAGTGTCTCTGCAATAGGATTAGTTCTTGGGGTATATGCCAAGGAGTGGTATAACTGGGTCAAATGGTAGGTCATTTGTAGTTTTTTAAGAGTTCTCCACACTGCTTTCCATAGGCATTGAACAAGGTTGCAGTGCCACCAGCAGTGGATGAATGTTCCCCTTTCCCCCATCCTCTCCAACATTTGGTATCGTTTGTTCTCTTGATCTTTGCCAGTCTGACAGGTTCAATGAAATCTTAAAACACTTTCATTTTGCATTTCCCTAATTACTAGTAATGTTGAGCACATTTTAAGATGCTTCTCAGCCATCTTTATTTCTTCTTTTGAGAACTCTCTGTTCAGTTCCTTAGCCCATCTTTTAATTGGGTTACTTATTTCTTTATCCTTTGTTTTTTGAGTTCATTATATATTCTGGATGTTAAACCTCTGTCAGATGTGTCACTGGTGATATTTTCTCCCATTCTGTTGGATTTCTCTTCACTGCCTTGGTTTCTTCTTTTGATGTACAGAAGCTTTTCAGTTTAATGATGTCCCATTTGTTGATTCTTGACCTTGTTTCCTGAGGAATTCATGTCTGGCTTAGAAAATCCTTTCCTACACCTATATCTTGTACATTATTGACAATGCTTTCTTCTAACAGTTTCAGAATTTCGGGATTCACATTGAGGTCTTTGATCAATTTGGATTTGACTTTTGTACAAGGTGAAAGATAGGGGTTTAGTTTCATTCTTCTACAGGTGGAGATCCAGTTTTGCCAGCAGCATTTGCTTAACATGCTGTCTTTCCTCTAGTGAATGTTCTTGGCCCCTTTGTCAAATATCAGGTGCCTAAAATTGCAATTACTCCTATTTGGGTCTTCAATTTTGTTCCATTGATCTATGTATCTATATTTGTGCCAGTACCATGTTGCTTTTATGACTATAGCTCATTAATACGGTTTAATGTCTGTATAGTAATCCCCCCAGCATTGCTCTTAGTGCTGAGGGTTGCTTTGGCTATCCGAGGTCTTTTGTGCTTCTTTATGAATCTTAGGATGGTTTTTTCCCATTCTTTGAAAAATGTCACGGGGATTTTGATTGGTATTGCATTGAACCTATACATGGCTTTTAGTAGGATGGTCATTTTCACATTAATTTTTCCAGTCCATGAGCATGGGAGGCCCTTTCATCTTCTGATGTCTTCCTCAATCTCTTTCTTTAAAGATTTAAAATTTAATCTCTTTCTTTAAGGATTTAAAATTTTCATTGTAGAGGTCTTTAATGTCTTTAGTGAGGTTTATTCCCAGATTTTTTTTGCAGCTATTGTGAAGAGGAGTGTTTCAGTTTTCTCTTTCTCTGATTGCTTCTTATTAGTATATAGAAACGATACAGACTCTTGTAGATTAATTTTGTAACCTGCCACTTTACTGAATATGTTAATAACTTCTAGGAGATTTCTGGTAGAATTTTTGGTGTCTCTTTGATATAATTTCATATCATCTACAGAAAGGGATGATTTGATCTCTTCCAATTATTACTCCTTTAATGTCTTTCTCTTGGTTTATTACTCTTGCAAGAATTTCAAACACTGTGTTTAAGAGATCCACAAATGAAAGAGAACATACGTGGCTTGTTTTTCTGAATCTGTGTTACTTCACTAAATATAACATTTTCTATCTCAGCCCATTTACCTTTAAGTTTCATGATTTCATCTTTATTTACAGCTGAATAGAAATTTGTTGTGTATATGTACCACATTTTCATGATCCAATCATCGGTTGAGAAATTTTAGGTTGTTCTCATTTCTTAGCAACTGTGAAAATAGCAGCAACAAAGATGTCTGTGCAAGTATGTCTACAGTTGGATGGGTCCTTTGGGTATATGCCAAGGAATGGTATAATCAGATCATATGACAGAGTTTTTTAGACTTTTTAAGAGTTCTCCACACTGATTTTCACAGTGATTGCACCAGTTTGCACTCCCCCCAGAAGTGAATGAGTGTTTCCCTTTCCCTGCATCCGTCCCAGCATTTTAGGCCATTTGTTCTCTTGAACTTAGCCATCCTGACTGGGTAAAATGAAATCTTAAAAGTACTTTTGTTATTCATATCCCTGATTACTAACGATGTTGAAGATATTTAAAGGTGTTTCTTAGCAATTTTTATTTCTTCTTTTGAGAGCTGTCTGTTCTGATCCATAGCACACTTTTATATTGGGTCATTTATTTTCTTGCCTCTATGTTTTTCAATTCTTCTTTGTTCTGATTTCTTGCTATTTTTATTTTTTTTTCATGTGTTCTGGATATTAATCATCTGTCAGATGTATTTCTCCCACTCTTTTGGGATGATTCCCCCTTTTTTTCTCTGATTTATAATTTGGATTTTTTCTTTCTTTGGTTAGCTAGACTAAGGTTCTATTTATCTTGCTTATATTTTCAAAGAATCAGATTTTAGATTAATTCATTCTTGGAATTGTGTTCTTTTTTCTGTTTAATTGATTTTTGCTATGATTTCATCTCATATGATGGGTTTTGCTTTGTTCTTGTGTCTCCAAATTCTTGAATGGTACCATAAAGTGACATATTTGTGCTCTGATTTTATAATCAATTACTTGTAACTATAAACTTCACTGTGAATTTCATTTAATGTGATCTAGAGGTATTGTTGTTTTGTATCATCATTTTCATTTAGTTCCAGGAATGCTTTTATATTGCTCTTGATTTCCTCTTTGACCCATTTTATATTCAGGAGTGTGGGGATTAATTTTCATGAGTTCATATAGTTGCAAGAGCTTCTTTTACTGTTGATTTTAAGTTTTGTTGTATTGTAACCCAATAGAATATATGGAAGTATTTCAATTATTTTATATGCTGAGGTTTCTTTTGTGCCCCCGTATGTGACCTATTTTAGAGAAGCAAGCTAGGGTTGCTGAGTACAGTGTGTATTCTTTGGTTCTTGGGTAGAATATTCTGTAGGTGTATGTTAGATCCATCTGATGTAAGGTAGCATTTAATTCAGATGTTTCTCTTTTTATTCTTTGTTGAGATGTTCTTTCTCAGAGAAAGTGGGGTATTGTAGTCACCTGCTGTTACTGAATTGGGATTAATCTATGTTTTGAAGCCCATTACTGCACTTTTTATAAAGTTCGGTGCCCCAGAGTCTGTTAAATGTATCTTCATGATTATAATTTCCTCTTCACTGATTTTTTTCTTGATCATAATTAGTGTCTCTCTTTATATCTTCTATTTGATTTTAGTTTTAAGTCTATTTTGTCAGATTTTGGAATTTCAACTCCTGTTTGTTTCTTAGTGGTATTGTTTTGAATATTTTTTCCAACCTGTCACCTTAAGGTTGTACCTATCCTTGAAGGTAAGATGAGTTTCTTGTAGATACCAAAAAAAATGTTATTTTGTTTCTTGACTTTTTGTTTCTTCATCTTAGCTATTAATACCTATGGTGTATCTCTATCCTGGATCTTGTTCTAATTCCATTCAACTAGCCAGTGTCTTTTGACTGGGGAGTGTGAATGCACAACTCAGAAATAGGAAAAATTCAAGCAAGTGTTTTTATTCTGAATAGCTAAGCAGCATAAACGTGAGCCCTGGAACAGTGTAAAAGGGGCTAATCCCAAAGTGGCGTGTTGTTTAGCAAGCGGGTGGGATTTTACTAACTTGGCCAGGCTATTCCAGAGCTTTCTGGCAATGTGAATGGGCCTAATCTCAAAGCAGAACATCTGTTAAAAATAATTTTAAATGAAAGAGAAAATTAAAGAAAATTTGAAGTTTCACATTTACACTATAGAATATTTGCAAAATAAATGTCTATGAATAAATTTAATGTAATGAATGCATTATTTAACAGATAGAATAGTGTATAATATTATGTACTGTATGAAGATATTCTAATATTGGAGTGTGAGAAGCAATTTTTTCTCTTTATTGTCTTAGCATATATTTATGTGTGTCTCTCTTTTGTAGGTGTATAGGTGCACCTTTTGCAGCCATGCACATGTGTAGATCAGAGTGCAACTTGAAAGAATTGGTACTCTCCTTTTACAGGCTGGGTTCTGAGGGTCAAAAGCAGGTCCTCGGGCTTGACATCAACCACCTTTACCTACTGAGCCATCTCACTGATGCTGCATCTTTACTATTACACTTACTGTTACTTAAATCTATTTATTTACCATTCTCTGTTTCAGTTTGAATCAATAAGGTTTTATTTGTTTATTGATGTGCTGAGCAAAACCAGTAACCAAGAAACAAAAACATGCAAATTGTAGGGTGTAATGTCACTAGCAAAGAGAAGTGAATGAACAAGGTAGTTCAGCAATAATACATCAGTGAAAGAGAGAGATGAGGCTAGAAAGAGAGGTAAGGAAAGATAGGAGAAAAGGAAAAATAACATGAACTATATTTGTGGTGTGATTCAGAGAATAGGGCAGGACGAGAGAGTGGGTACAAATTTAGGTCGGTTGTATAGTTATTACTTAATCCATTTTGCCAGTATTACTTAATCAGTGAAAATAACTGAGAACACATGGTTGTAGAAGGAAGCCAAATACAAAGATTTGACAAACAAACAAAAAAAAGAGTTTAATTCAGTTGAAGACTAGAAAAGCACGATTTGAGGTCTGACTCTAGAATGGAGGAAATCAAAAACGGTCTGGTCCATTCAGAAAATATAGAAATTATCCTAGTTATATTAAGTCATAGAAGCATACACATTTTTTGGTCTTTTTGAGACAGGGTCTCCCTGCAGCTCCAGCTGTCCTGGAACTCAGTAGGTAAACCAGGCTGGCCTTATAGAGATCCACCTGCCTCTGCGTCCTGAGTGGTGGAATTAAAGGCATGTGCCACCACCCCCGGCGAAGCATACACATTTTAAAAAACTATTTCTGGTTTGTTTTCATTCATTTTACTTAATTATTAAAAGTCTTTAATTATGCAAAGGAATTTCAAATACATATTATTCCAAATGTGAAAAATGACCTATTTTATGTAACAGTAAAAATTACAGTAAAATATTATGGTGTCCATCATAGATAATTAAAAACTATTTAAAAATATAATGAAGGAAAAGGTTGTTTCCCAAAACAAAAAGATTTCTACAAATTTTTACAAACTCATGTGCTCAGAGTGCTTGCTTAGCAAGGATGAAGCTCTGGGTTGATTAGCAGTGCTGCATAAATCATATGTAATAATTGATGGAATCGGAAGAGAGCAAGGGCATCAGAAGTTCAAGTTCTTTCTCAGCAACATAACTAGTTTGAATGCAGCCTAATAGACATGTCTTTTTGAGAGCCTGTCTCAAAAAGAGCAGCAAAACCAAATCTTTGCTATATAACAGAAAACATTTTTAAATTTTTAACACTCCACTTCTCCTAATGAAGAAACTGAAATACCCACACTGAGTCTTTCAAGTGGCTAACATCTTCTGCATGGCAAATTTCAAGCTCAAGGACAAAAGAGGGAAAATGGTCAAACTATAACAACTACTACCTTGACTGAGAAAAAGCTTTTGATAATGTTTCCTAGCTTTGGACATATTTGATGAATTATCTATTCAGTATTTGAGGATTTTGTTCATCTATGATTGACTAAGAAAGTGATGAGCTACAGATGGTTTAAATTTTTCTAATGGCATGGTGGCAGAATGCAACAGTGTGTTTCCTTTTGCACATGCAAGCAGTTAAATTTCACAAGTAAAGTGTAAAAATAACTTCTGTGCATAGATAACACAGTTCATCTGTTAAGATACAAGGCAAAACTGAACCCAAAGGGCATTTTGGTGGAACAAACATAGAATTATAATGAGTAAAATTGCTACCCTATAACAGATGTAGGAAAATGACAGTCTGTGTGATGCAGAAAATGAAACTATCTCAGGGAGGAAGCCACAGGGCACCATTCAGCCTTCCATTATTAAAAAAGAATATAAAATCGATTTGGTGATACTTCAGAACTGATTCCCTCTTGTCCATGTGTCTTTGTGGGTGTTTATTGTGGTAAAAGCACATAGCACAAAATTAATCATCATAATTATTTTGAGTGAGAAATTTACTTGTTTTATATATAGTCACATACTTGTATAAGAAATCTTCAGAAATTTTTCATCTGTTGAATATGAAACTCAGGGTTCTTAAGTAGCACTTCTTCTTTGTCTTTTACCCTCTGTGGAACATAGTTGGGATTACTTTTCTTCCTTATTTGTTGAACTTTAGATTTAGGGAATAGGAGTTTTGAAAAGTAAAATCTTGTCTTCTAAATAAAATGAAGCTAGGGTAATCTAATATTTATCTTCAATTCTTGTGAAGACACAATATTTAATGTATAAGACACATTTGCATTTTGCCTTAAAGCCTTTGATTACAAACATAGTGGTTAGATAGTTATATGCTATTCTTTTATATATTGTCATAAACATATTTTCAATAGGAAGGGAGTAGTTAATGAAAATAGCATTAAGAATTGTGTCTGTTTTATTGGCCCCTACAAACTGTGCATTAGAATTATGTATAAAGATTAAATAATTATTTTTGACTTGAACAGATATGGGAATTATGATGTAACCACTCAATGTTAACAATTTATTTATGATATTTTCAAAAATTTAAATTATTTGTATCTCTCTTTGTGTCTGTGTGTGTGTGTGTGTGTGTCTGTGTCTGTGTCTATGTGTTTCTGTGTCTGTGTCTTCTTCACATGTGTAGATGCATACACTTGTACCTAATCTGAGAGGCCAGAAGAAGATATCAGATCTGGAGCTGGAGTTAATGATGGTTGTAGACCACCTGGTATGGATGCTGAGAACCTAACTCAGGTCCTCTGCATGATCAATATATGCTCTTAATCACTGAGTGATTCCTTTAGCTCCTTTTTTATGTTATGATATAAAGGAATGAAACACAAAAATACATTATGAACCCTTTTAAAACTAGTAAATACAGAGAAAATTAAGAAAAATAAAAATAAAGTTAAAACTATTTACAGTTTGAGAACTGGAATGCTTATATTCTCTTAACATTACTACTAGAATCTTGAACTGCAATAATTTTTTTAAATAATAAATGTTTCCACAAATATAAAGATGTGTAAACTCTATGAATTCTCACCAAGCAAAAAAATACTTTAGAGCTTACATTACTGTTATGTAATTCCCTAAGCATGATGACTTATTTTATTAACTGTGACTTCTAAAAAATATATAATTTAATATAGTGAAACAAAATATTGCAATATATTTCAAAATAGAAAACTTCTTATATAAATATGATTTTTAAATTTTAATTCACATTTTGTCAAATATACTTAAAAATTGGATTTTGGTTATTTTTATTTTCCATTAAAATAGTTTGCTGTTATATTTTAAATATTCATATGAAAAAATTAGATAAGAATACTTAGAATTTATGTATACATGCTGTCTTAGCTTGTCTTCAATTGCTGTGATAAAAACATTAACCAAAAACAACTTGGGAAAGAAAAGTTATATTTTACCTTACATCTTCTAAGTCACAGGCATAACTGAAGGATATTAAGGTAGGAACTCAGATGGAACCTGGAGGTAAGGAGCTGAATCACAGACAACAAAGAACAATGTTTACTAGTTTGCTTCCCTGGACTATGCCCAGCCTGCTTTCTTATACAACACAGGACCACTGACCCAGGGCCCAGTGATGACAATGCCCATAGTGGGCTAGACCCTCTCACATCACTCATCAAGAAAATGCCCCACAGACATGGCTACAAGGCCAATTCAATAGAAGAAATTCCTCAATTGAGGTACTGTCTTCCCTGGTGTGTCAAGCTGACAACTAAAACTATACAGCATTGAGAGGAGAGAGAAAGAGAGAGAGAGAGAGAGAGAGAGAGAGAGAGAGAGA
>NW_008349353.1:833895-851776 GCF_000622305.1 Nannospalax galili
TCTTTCAGGACACTAGCTATTCCTGCTCATGATGTCTTAGAAAACACATCTTTCAATTAGTTCTATATATTTTTTCCATCAAACCTCCCTTTTATTTTACAAGATTTTCTTTACTGGCTCAAGCATAGATTTATTTTATTTTATGTATTTTATTTTATTTTTGAGACTGGGTCTCTTGGTAGCCCAGCTGCTGGAACTTGCTACAAAGATTAGGCTGGACTCAATCTCACAGAGCTCTACTTCCCTCTGTCTTCTGAGTGCTGGAATTAGAGGCCTGTGCCACCAAGTCATTTACAAGCATATTTTTGGAACACATTAACCGTAACTTTAAAAATTATTTTACTTTTCATTGAATTTTTGCAGTTTTCATACAATATAGTATGATGGTATTTATATCCCTTCTCCTAAATATACATTAGCCAACTGCTCCTCATTCACTTTTATGGCCTATAGAGTTTGATTTGTATCCCAAATGAACTTCAGTCTGGGTCGATTCAGTAGGCCCACCAAAGTCCTATCCCTATAAAACACTGTTTCTTTCCCTCCAAGCAGCTATCAATTAACCAAAGTTCCTTAGATTGGTTTGGGATTACTTAACCACTTCATAATAATGATCCTGGGATTTTGTGATGATGATGATGTTTATTTTGGTTTGAGCTTGCATAGCATGCTGTGAGCACTGGTTGCTCTCACAGAAAACACAGGTTCAAATCCCACCACCCATGTGGCAGACAACAAACATCTGATGCCCTCTTCTGACCACTGTGGACATTGCATAATGAGTGCAGTTACACACATGTAGGCATAACACTCCTACACATAAAATTTAAGAAAATATTGTAAATAATTTTTAAAAAGATGTCCTGTTCATGAATAAGCACCTTGGCCTCTCTGGGGAAAGTTGAGAGATGCATGCATCCCATGTGTAGAGGTTGAATTTTTCCTGTGTCAATTAGGGTTAGCAACTAAAAGAGACTTATCCTCAGCATTTTACCAGTTCCGGGAGTCTCTGATAGTCTCCATCTGTTGCATAAACAAGTTTATTTGATGAGGAGTGAAAGGTACAGCTGTCTGAAAATATGGGGATGTATGTTTAGAATTAGGTAAGAAATATGCTGATCTAGAGACATGAAAAAAGTACACTTTTCTCTAGGATCTATGATCTCTCCAGTTATGAGTATTTTGCTATGTTTACTGTACCACACCTGAGTTCCCTCACATTAAGGAGACCTTAATTCTAATTAGGCAGCTGTTGATTATTCCAAAATTAAAGTTCCAGTACTGCAACAATAACAATAATTTGCTGAATCATGCACTATTAGGCTTTATAGCTGGGTAAATCTAACATATGATCCTGTCAAACCACCGCTCTTCGTCCTATATTCAACAGATTCATACAGCTACAGAAATACTTGCACAGTCATGTTTGTTGCTACTCATTTCACAACAGCTAAGAAATGGAAACAACCTAAATGTCCCATAACTTGTGAATGAATAATAAAATTGTGGTACATTTACACAATCAAATTATACTTAGCATTAAAAAAAAGATAAGGAACCATAAAGAGGACTAAGATGTATATGAAATGCACATAAATTCAATAAAAATATATTTAAAAATCACCAATGATAAAGACATTGCAGAAAATAAAAGAAAAATGAAACCATGATATTTACAGGTAAATGGATGGAACTAGAAACTGTTATACTAAGTGAAGTAACACAGACTTAGAAAAATATGTGCTCTCTCATTTGTGGATTTTACCTCCACATCCCTAAATGTGAGTATGTATCTTTTGATGTAACTGTAAGAGCTAGGAAAGTGGAGAAGAACCATGGGGATAAAGGGAAAGAATGAGCTCAAGAGAGGGGAATAAGAGATAGTTATTAGTAAGGGGATGACGGGGAGAGAAGGAGGAACATTAACTGAAGAGGAAATAGGCAGGGTTGTACAGGGGGGATCGGAAGAAAGATAAATAATGCTTAGTTGGTATGATAAACCAAATGGAAATGTATTAGTTTAAAGTTTTACTGAAAAATAAATATGTGGTAAATATATGAGTGCATATGCATAGTTAAAAACTGGAGAAACTTCCCTTCAAGTTCTTGGTCTAGGTAGTACAAGTACCCCAAAACTAACACAGACTATTGCCATGGCCCTTGATTGCCTCCTAGAACTTGAAGGTAATATTTAATTGCTGAAGACAAGATATACTTCGGATGCAGGACTTGGAGATATGGAGCTGGAACTGATCTGAGAAACTCCTCCCTGAAGACTAGCTCTCATGGCATCAGAGAATACATACTAACAATTCATAAAAGACTACAGAGTACTAATGTTTTTAAACGAGACTTTCCTTTGCACTGTGGATTCTTTATTAACATACTCATTTAATAGACATATATTTATTAATGAATTATCATGCATTATGGATTCTGAAGATGTAAATCCCCCCACAGGAAATTTACCCAAAGACTTAGCTTCTTAAGTGTACTTCTGTAATTAGCTGTGCTTTTTAAGACATATTCATGATTATAATGTACATTCGTCTGCACGCAGAGATCACCCACAGGGTACCTATTCATTTATAATTCATATAGTCAAATAAAAATTCACTGTTAGCAAATATACACCATGCACTTAAATATATTCCATGAAAGAGAAATTTATCAGTCACCATCCTGTCCAGAGAGCAATCAGCATCTACAATTTCTGTGCCCATTACTAATTTACTTAATGAGTGTTTTTAGGATATACATTGTCTGGCCAACTCGGAATATTTTTAGACCACAGCCCTTAGTATCCACATTCAAGAAAGCAATTGAGATAAACTTCTCCATAGCTCTGAAGACTGTTTTCATCAGTCAATGCTGAACTTTAAAATATAAATCCTCCACTTACCAGCCTCCTTTTACCTTACCATCACTCACATTTTGATAAGTGCTTTTGTATCTTAGACTTATCATTATCTTCTGAACTCAAGTCTATCAAATTTGTCCCCACAATTAGTCAAATTTCTCCTTTATCCAATTTCTCTTAATATTTCCTTTGCCAAACTGGTCTTACTGAAATCTGACTCACACCTGATGATGTTGCTGCCTGTGAGGCTCCTTCCCCACATTTTTCATAACTGCTTCCTTTAATAAATCTTACTATACTGAAGTCTAAACAATTGTGCAATTTGGTCCTGACCCCTGACTGGTTTGCTCACTTCTTTTCCTTACTTGACCTCCTTATAAGTCATGCTCTCACATGAATCTAGCAACTGACTCTAGCCACACACACACACACACACACACACACACACATATATATATTTTCAGACTCATTTCAAAATGCATTCAGATTCCTTCTTAAATACTTAATCTTAGTTCTTGTTCCTTCTTCCTTTCAAGACCTGTCATCACTTCAGCTCATAAGTCCTTTGATCACTTTTTTATATATAGAATTCTCTACATATCTAATATTCTTAATATTCTTCATCTGATCACAACTTCATTTAGTTTTCTGTCATAACTATTTACACTAAAGCCATTTTAAAATCTATAAATATTTTACAGTTTTGATAAGATAAATGAGCCTTTATAAAGTCAACTGTTACTCTCAAAATTCAGAAATATATAATAAAAGGCAAGCAGTAAAAAAATAACAAAGTAGTTGAGAGTCAGTTATCTAAGAATTCTGTATACACATATGCATATATATGCACACATACATGTATAAATACTAACTGTCCATGTGCCTAGTCACATTTAAGTGATAATAATTTTAAGAATAAAATTTTAATACAATAAAGAAGAGTTTTAAGAATTTGTTTTACTATGAACTGACAACATTTATAGGTAGAAAATAGAAACAAGATACATAAAGATGTGGATTAGTCACAGCTTAGTTTGAATTCTTTGAACACAGTTTGAATAGTTGTTCACCTATGATGAATGATCAACTACTGTGATTGAATGACAGGTACCTATTGGTTACAAAACATGCTCCTAAATTAGGTTTTCAGTTAGTTTACATACCAAGTTATACTCCAGCATATTAGAGATTCAGTGTACCAAATTTTGTTTAACTGCTTTCATCATGACAAGTAATTTCCGGAGTTGAGCAGAAGAATGCAGAGAACCTGCCAATGTATTAATTTGCAGGATGTCATTTGATAGCTCAGTCATTGCATTGTAATAGAATGTAAGAAAGTCTGTTTACTTTATTAAAAGGATGATAAGCAAATACAGATGATGTATGTCTTTTAAGTTCTCATGAAGTTCAGGATAGAGAGAGCTGTAGTTCACATGGAGGCCTGGTTGAATATCGTTGAATAAGGAAATCTTGAGACACATTTTTATGTTAATTATAATGATGCCATATAGAAGAAGAAGAAAGAACAGATGCTTGCAATGATAAAATTGGTAGAGAAATTATGTCATTCAGACTTATAACAGGACACTGTCTTGATCATTGAAAATTACTTACCTTACAATTAGAACTAGAATTCTGTTTGCAGTTATTACAAATGAGAGAGTAGAATTGAATGGGGCTATTTCATTAGCAAAGAGGAAGTGCAAAATTAGCCGACTGAAGTCATAGAATGGGAGTAGCAAAGATGAAGAGTTTTGAATGTCACATCAAATAACTTTTTCAGATAATATTTTCAAGATATCAGCCAAACTGCTGGAATAAACTCTGAAACAAAGCAACTTGAACAAAACAGAATTTTTTTCTCTTTTCATTTAATATTATATTTCTGAGAAGATAAGAAGACTCATTGGCAGACCTGCAAAAACTCGGGCTCAAAGTATAGCTCTGCCATGCTGTACACATAGCTCTTACTATTGTCTCAAAGTAATCATTTCTCAACCTGCTAGAGAGTGGTATGAAATTCTCGTCTAGGTAGCTTGTTTTTAGAAATGAGTTTATGCATCACTGCCTACAAACTAGTACATAGATAATATAGCAATAATGCTGCTATGGAAATACAGCCCATGTACAGACAGCATTATTCACAATCATCTTATGACAAGAATTCCAATAGTATAAATAAGGAAAGACTTCATATAAAAGTGGTCCTTCCACAAAGAGATTATGAAGTAGAATTATACAAGCATTATGAATTCACAGGAATGTCTAGGTCCTTTTGATCAGAACAGTCGTGAATTGATTCAAATTAAACTGAAATCTGTAGGCAAACTCTTACTAGTTTACTTAGAAACAATTATAGACTAAAGAATGCTGCAAACACTAAAGACAGAACAGTAAATAAGTTATAAAATATATTTTACTTCATAAAGCTTTAATTTAGGTAAAACATGATAAACCAAAATTCAATCAATTAAGTATATTGTAAGAAAAGTACAATGAAAGGAACTTAAAAGGTGTGATTTGAGGAAGGTGAATCCTTGGGCAAAGAGAGCATTAAGGTGAATTTAAAACAAACAAGAAAACAAACAAGCAAAAAGGGAAATCATACAAGGATAGGATGGCAGAGGGTTCCTGGAAGAGATCTATTAGGCATAAATTCTCTCTCTCTCTCTCTCTCTCTCTCTCTCTCTCTATATATATATATAGGTATCTGAGCTACTGGGTAAGTAGAATATAGATAGATAGATAGATGATAGATAGAGATAGATAGATATAGATATAGGTATAGATATATTCTTTGAATAGTACACAGGTCATAATTTGAAAGCAAAGCATAATGAGCAGGCTGAAGGGCTAGAGACAAAACCTACATCATTTTGTAGAATGAATGAAGGCTGGAATGGTATACTCACAATACTGGGAAGGGTAAGACAAGAAAACTGTCTGAGGTCAGCATGAGTTATATACAGAGACCCTTTCTCAGAAATACAAGAAAATAAATAACAAAAGGGGAGGAACTATATCAATGAAGATTTTAGAATTTATGTCATGTTAAAAACCTTTTTAAAAATATTTAGAGTTTAAATGATATAACTCTTTAAAAGAACAACCAAGTATAAGTTTTACAAAAACAGATGGTGTATGTGGAGTTCACCCTTTCTTTCTTAGAGACATTCACTCAAAGGAATGAAAATGTCTAAGTATATGTGAACACCAATATTTATAGCATATTTATTCATAAGAACCCTGAACTAAAATCTTCACAAATGCCTGTGAGCAAGAAAATTGATGCACAAATTATATTTTATCCATACAATAAAGCACTACTCAGCAATAAAAGAAGTTATAGCTTATTGATATACAAAGCAGAATGTCTGAATCTCGGAAGTACACTGAGTGAAAGAAGTCAGATTTAAAAGAACACTTACTATATTATTCAACGTAAATAAAAACGTCAGAATATGAATCTGGGTAAAATAACATAAAGTAGGTCTGAAGTTACCTGAAGGCACTGTGAGAGTAAGGAACTTTATAAGGCAAGAGAATATTCTGTGTTCTGACTGCAGTTGCTAGAAACAGATGTGAGTGCTTGTCAAAAGTCCTTAAACTTTGCACTTTAAAAACCTATATTCCACTGTAGAAAAATATATCTTATTAAAGCACAGTTTGGTGGGTTTTTGTTTGTTTTAAATGAGAATAATCAAGGGAGTTCATAATGTTTTGAAGTCCTTAAGAATCCTTTATTAACATCCTATTTCACTTAGATGAAACATGGTAAATTTTTAATAGAGAAAACAATCCTCTGAATACTGTGATTCATGCCTAACTCTCCAACCAAAATTAACTTACTCAAATTATCTTTTCAACCCTAGGGCTTTTGTGGATGTTATTCTCTCCAGGAGGAACCTTGCCTAAATCCCTTCTCATCTAGTTAATTCCTCCTCTTTCTTCATGTCTCCTATCAGTCTTCACTGCTTCCAAAACACAGGCCCAACTTCTGTTCATGTAAAGTTTTCTAACTACATTTTCTCACAATTTACTGATGTAATTTCTTTGATCAAGGAAAATTTCCATTAATAGATAATAAACTCAAAAACTGTTCATTTTATTTTATCTTCTTACAATATCATCAGAAACTAACAGGAATTAGAAATATAAAACCAGTGAATATCACTATGAGACATACACAACCACTGGCACACAGAATCTTACACAAAACATACCACTTGATACTTGGGCAATAGCTTAAATTACTCATCTTTCCTAACATATATTAGCATAGAAATGTCGACATGGATTTTAAATATCTCAATAAAATGAGATGTGGGTCAATTAATTGATGAATAGAGACTTCAGCAAAGGAAGAGCTAAATGGAAGTGAGCAGATGGATAATTAGCTGAGAATGATAGCAGTTATGTGCATTGATGAATTAAGGATATGAAAGAACAGTGTTAGGATATGATTTAACACTATTATAGATTTCACAGAGTGAAACATTACCACTTTAGAATCACTGAAGAAAAGCACTTTGAATTAATCATATTCTCAAAGACTTTCTCTATAAGTCATTTGAGAGTTGTAAATATCTGAAAATAAAGCTATAACTGAACAGATGGCAGTATTCAGAGAAAGATTCAAGACCATGTCCAAAATCAAAACTCAAATGCAAAAGAAGAAAATAGCAGTCTTTCTCCTTGTACTATCCAGCAGAGGAATTTTTAATTAGAGAATACAACTGAAGTCTGGAAAGGCTTTCTAAATTTCCTACTGTCTCCAAACTTGTAGTTCTCTAGTGGTAATGGATGACTGAAAAAAATCCATAAAAATATTTTTCTGTATCCATGGAAACCTTTTTATGATGATGGTTGAGATAAATATGGCTGTCTGTACTTTGGTGGTGGATGAACATTGCTACCTGTAAAAGCAATATTAAAAGTCCCCTAGGGAGAGATAAACAGAAAGAGGGATTTTATTTTGTGTGGTAAGATTATAGACATAAGTCTTTTAGCTGAAAATAACCCTATCTTACAGGGAAGTAGAAAAATGCACACTCAAGTACTCCATAGTTGACAACAATTACATAAACATTTGAAGGCTGTTTTGTGCACCTGATGCTCCTTCTCAAGTGAAATCTGTTTTTCTCATTTTGTTATG
The DNA here is from genome assembly GCF_000622305.1 of Nannospalax galili. Lineage (NCBI taxonomy): Eukaryota > Metazoa > Chordata > Mammalia > Rodentia > Spalacidae > Nannospalax > Nannospalax galili. The sequence continues at coordinate 841,911 of NW_008349353.1, forward strand.
TTTTTACTTCTTAGTGCTTTCTTGGTAATTCTCAGTCTCTTTACATTTGATATAACTTGTACATTATATTCACTAAATATCAATTTGTGTCACAGAGCTATATGTAAAAAAAAAGAGAAGAAAAAATGGAGAATTTTATTTTTAGTCAACCTGGGAATTAAAATAAGAATTTTGAAATGGACTTTTTATTTTTATATTTTTTTGAGAATTTCATGATTGAATACAATATTTAGGACATTTCTTCTCCCTCTTCCCCCTCCAACTGTTCCCATTTTATGCTCCCAAATCTCCCTCAATTGCCAGACCTCTTTTAAATATTATGATTACGTATATATGTATAACAACCTACTGAGTCCATTTAGTTATGCTTGTGTGTACATGTGCCTTTGGATGAGTACTTGGGATTAAATAACCTATAAGAAACCCCTCTGTAGAGAAAACTTATTCTCCCTGTCTCAGCAGTCATTGGCTATTAATTACCAGTATCTCTTCATCAAGATGTTGGACCTTGTGAAATTTCCCCCATCCACATTTGAAAAACAATCGTTGGCATAATTATGCAGCTTAGAACAAGACATGGGAAACCCTGCTGTCCAGGGTACTCCAAGCGTCTCCCAAAACATTATAGGTTAGCATCATAGTCCTTGGTTGACTCTCAGAACTTGAAGGTATCACCCTATTGCTGAAGACACCACACACTTCGGACCCAGGACTTGGAGAAACGGAACAGATATGACCTGAAAGCCGCCTCTCTAGGGCCTAGGTCTCACAGTATCAAAACATACTATGCAAGCTGCCAAGGGTAAAAAAAAAAATCAATAGTCTTACTCTTCTGTAAAACCTACAAATCACAAAAATGACTAGCTCAGCAAAATACACCTGATATTGCAAGTAATGTCACCTTTATCTTGGTAGTAATCAAGTGTTGTTTAATTAAACTTAAGTCCCACTATATAGGAAGGGATTCATGCCTGATACTGTAAAATATGTTCAACTACCAGTATCTGGAAATGTCATAAACCCTAAAGGAGAACAAATTATTGTCACATTCCTAAACCAATATAATTTCTTAGCATATTCTAAGTGCCAATCCACATACAAATAAGTCTGGCTGTCATCACTCAACAAAGAAGCTTCTTTTTGTAACAGGTAGAGGCTTCCAGAGATCAACAATTGCTCAAAAATCAGAGAATAAGTGACATGTTGTACCCAGCCTGAACTGATACATTTAAAATGCAATCCCTACACCTATCAGGAATATCACTGAAGAGTGGAAAAAAGATTTTAAGAGCCAAAGGACCAGGTCACCTGCTGCTAGATAGGCTTCTAGGCATCACAGGTAAGTAGATCCATGGAATGGGTACAACAGTATGTTTTCCTAAGTGAGGGTATTTTGAGCATATATTCTTCTTGGGACATACATTAGGAACATCTATATTTCAAAAATAGATATATAGCAATGAACTGTTTAAAAATGCATGTTCTAGCCAGGCATGGTGGCGCCACACCTTTAATCTTAGCACTTGGGAGGCAGAAGCAGGCGAATCTCTGTGAGTTCAAGGCAGCCTGGTCTACATAGTGAGATCCAGGACAGCTGGGGCTACAGGGAGACCCTGTCTCAAAAAGAACAAAAAAATGCATGTTCTATGAATTTGTATGATTAATATTTTAAAAGCCACTGACTTAGCAGATAGTAAATACTATTCCTGGGGGAAGGACATACAGTACATTCATTGTTAAATTCTAAAAGGAAAGTGTATTGTGGCAGACTATACCATATTCTGTCTTTCTTTTTGTTTTTAATAAAAGAGACAATAAGTTAGATAATTGTTAAGTGACTGCTTACCCCGCACCAAACATGTTCTGAAGTTAGGATTTAAACACTGCTCAACTGACCTTGGAAGTAGAGTTTCTTATATCACACCATCCAGTCCTAGGTTTCTGTCCTCTGGCCATTTATATATGGGATTAAAATACATCTCTGACTGACCCTTATGCATGCTGAAAACATATATGTATGGAGGAACTCAAACTTTCTATTTCCAAGTGACTTTGGCTTAGGGGATACAAATATATTTTATCTCCAGTGGAAATTTTAAAATACAGGATCTGGAAATGGTGACTGGCAATGTAATATCTGCAGTATGGTTTCTGTTCAAATTATCCTGAAATATTCTATCTATATATGAACAATAGTTATTTTTGTAAAATAATGATTCGCTGGTTGGAAGATTTTTTTCAGTGCTCCTATATCGTTCATTACAAGGAAATTGTTGAAATTTACTGCTTATCACCAGTTAGAACTCATGAATTTTGGGATCAACATTTTATATTGCAATTATTCCTAGGTAAATAGTTGGCCAATTCAATGATGAAATCACAATATATTGGAAATGTGTAGGGTAGCCTTTGGGATTCACTTGTCTCCTGCTGGCTGCGTACCAGGGACTCTATAGTTGTTCCAAGTGGCCCAGATTGAAGTTTTTGCAAACAGCTTGCATACCATTTTTCTTGGGTAAATCAGTCCCTGAACACCAGGGACTCTACAGTTCCTGATATTGCCCAGAGTTGGACGACCCAGACTTCTGAAAATAGGCAATGAGAACCTCCTAACTCTAGGAAGGTTTGTTCCTGAGCTCCAGAGTACATATATCCCCAGCTATGGGGAGAACACACCTGACATTCCATCCACACATCAAAGGACAATTACTATCAGATTGAATACTAAGCACAATTCAGTTGGTTCACATCCTAATAAGAAAAAAAAAAAATCTAAACACCTGCTCAACAAGGATGAGACAAGATATGCATATCAGGGAATAACACAAATGATCTAACTCCAGATGCCTAGGTTCAATGGCTAAACCATAGGCAATTTGAATAACTAAAGCATGATAACTCTAGAATTCTGTACACCCACTGAAACATCCCTAGAGAAAAACAACTTTTTTGATGCAAAAAATAATGATTTTAATATAACAATTGAAAATATGTTCAATGAACTCAAACAGAACATGCATGAATTCTGTAATGAAGAATGTGGAGGCACAAACAGGTGAATGAAATAAAGAAAACAGAACAAGTTATGGAAATGTGTAAGAAACTTAAAATATTTATACAAGAAAAATAGTATGCAAGCTGTTTACAAAAACTACTTCAACTTTACAGAATAAAAGACTTGATAAGAGGTGAGTACTTTAAGTAACAAAGTATTCCAACTATTTCAAATTTAACTTCTCAGTATGACACCACACTATTTTTCAACACAGTGACTTTCCAGAAATAAAATAAAAAATAATAGAATCAAAAGTCTTATAATTATTACTTTGATAATTGATTTTAAATATTACAAGTTGTGAATGATGTAGTATTATAAAGGACAGATTTTAATTATGTAGGTATCAGTTGGACAAATTATTAACACATTGTTTCTAACTTATTGTTACTAAAAAAGTACTAACAATGTATTCATACATCTATTTCTGAATAATTCAGTTTTGATAATATCTATCATTTATTCAAATTAATTCCTCTGTGTCCAGTCGATTTATTTTTACAAAAGCCAGAATAATTTCCTACATTCTTTCTTAATCAGAGGATTTTTTTTCCTACCTTTCATTTACTCTTCTAGCACAGGCATACATTTTTTTATTGTTGTTTACATTTTCCTGAGTATAATAAAATTTAAAAATTTCCAAGTTTAACACAATTTTATCTTTGTACTACTATTGGGGCACTATATCATACTCTAGGTTTGTGTCACTCCCGGAATATCTCACCTTTGTTCTAGCAGGTAGCTTACTGAAAGTTAAGCTTTGCTCTGTTGAGGTGTAGATTTGTCTTTTGTCGGTGCTGGTCCTAGGATGCCTGCCTAAATGGTGACTCAGTGCATCTTCAAAGACTGTAAAATTTCTGTCAAGCCCTCTTAGTTTGGTAATACTCAGACTTCAAAGTGTCTTTCCCTTATAGCGACAACCAGTTCAGTAGCATCTGTACTCTTACATCTCCTAACTTTGATTCTGCTCTGGGATCCTTCATTTCAAGATCAGAGATTAATAAAATAGAGCACTTTTATGTCAATTTTCACATTTCCTCTTATTATGTTTGCTTTAGTTTTACATAGCTCATTTGGCACCAAAGTCTAGCTTCTGACCTTTCATACCACCAAAGCTGGAGCTTCACACTTAATCTCCACAGTTTTAATAAGACAGAATTTCTTTAAAATTATTTATTGTATGTGTAGGTAATAAATAAATCATTATAGTCCATTTTTGAATATGAAATGCATTTAGAGCTCACCAGAGAATCACAGATAAGCAGGCAGTAATAAAAATCTGGTGCCTGCCTATCTAGGTGCCCCCAGTTTATCATAGGGTTGAAAAGTTATGGGCAGTCTGATAACCTGACTGAGTTTCCATAGTATTAAGCAATTCGACAGTCCCAGGATATATTTTAGATAAAACTTTACATTCTAAACTAATCAGATGAGAACTGGACAATACTTAAAAAATATTGTAACAGTCTAGATAACTCCACCAGTGAGAACAAGGGGGCTAGAGAAGAATGAATATGGATATGAAAAACAGTATTTTGTCCAACATCAGTGTGTCAGGCATTTTTGTCTGTGTCAAGACTGACACACAACTTCAGGCACAGACAGAACTCAAAGGACAAATTACATGACCAAGTACTTTTATTCTAGCATGTTGGTCCTAGGAACCAAATTAAAATCTTCAGGTTTGGTGGCAACTGCCTTTACCCAATGAGTCATCTAATTGGCCCATTAACATTATTTTTCTTTTCTGTTCCAGATTAAAGTTTATTCAATGATCTCATGAAAAGAGCCAAATAGTGTAGATTCAATATGTTCTTTTTTATGAAACATATTAAATACACTACCTTCTTACCTCTGTCCACTTTTGCAATGCCCTCAAAAACCATATGCACCATGTTCTCTGAGTTCACCACTGCAACCACGTGAATCACTAGGCTTTTCCAAACAAATTTATCACCAGTACAAGTTTGATTCATTTAGAAATCACTGTTTGAATCTATCTTAGTCTTATGAGAAGTTTATAATATCTTCATGTTTATTAATAGAGGTAATTATAAAGGTAAACTAAAATATTAGGATATTATTCTTCAATAAAAATATTATTCAAAAATCAAATTCTTATGTTTTTTCTCTTCTCACTCCTCCCTTCCATGATCCAGAGTGCTACAGTGTCAAATTTTTTTCCATAAATGAGAAAAAAATAAAGCTCATTATTGTAATATGAAGGTCACACATGAACAGAAAAAGATATGTAAGGAATTAAGAGTCTGTTTTCAATTACAACAGTGCTCAGAAATAAGCCAAGAGCCCTTTGTTCCCTGGGCTGCACAGCCTCAGGAGTCCTGGTGCCAGCACCTTTCCTAGGTAAGTCCGGTAGTGCCCACTGTGCCTTCAATCCTCCAGCCTCATTTACCTTCCCAGCTCTCCATTCCATCTCTCCTCCTAGCCTGGATACTAGTCCATTTCTTGTCTTGACACCCCAGACACCTGGACTGACCTCTTGGCCCACAATTCCCACTGCTTCCTGATCCTTTGGATCCAGACCACACCATTCATACCAGCAGTCCCCAGGAGCCCTCCGGGCCTCTTCCTTCCCCCACCTCCCTTTGCATCCTTGGGTAGCACAGCCACCAGCTTCCTGAGAACAGCATCTTTCCTAGGCTATGCTCCCAGGCCAGCCCATCCCACAAATTATTAATGGCAACATCTTTCCTGGAGGGATCCAGATGTTAGGAGAAAGCCTGAGAGCATCTGATCCTCATCTGACTAGGTCCTCTGTGGGAACTCCTGAAGACAAAAGCAATTTGTCCACCCCAATATAAAATCAAAATAGAGAAGCTGAAGTCTAGACCAACCAGCTTTTCATGACTAACAAGTAAACCACAATGGTACATAAAGTTTACAGAAACAGACCTAAATTAAACAAATAAAGGCTTGAGTCTCACACAAGAATAAGAAACTACAAAAGAAATCCACATGTCAAAGTCAGAGGAAAAATAATAATATTAAAAGCAAAAATAATATATCCCCACCAAGTACTAATATGCCTCTAGAGGAGTACAATGAGGACCCCCTAGAGATAATGCAGGACATGGAACTCAAAAGAACAATTATAAACATAATAAAAGAATTCAGTGAATTTAAAGAACACACAAAGAAATCAAAAAATGGAGGAAGATAGGGATAAACTTCTGAATGAATTCAGAAAAGAGTTGGAAATATTGAAGAATACTGAGGCTGAAATGAAGAAGGAAATGAAACAGTAAGCCAATTAGAAATGACAGGAGAAATCATCACCAACAGGATGAATGAAATGGGAAACAGAATATCAAGACTGAAAGATAAAGTGGACAAATTAGACCACTAAAGCAAATATTTAGAAAAATTTAAGAAAACATAAGAATGGAATGTACAAACATTGTGTGACATCATAAAAAAATACCAAACTTCTGAATCATGTGCATACAGGGAGGAAAAGAATTTCAGGATAATGGTATGGACCAGATCTTCTTCAGGATTGTAGAAGAAAATTTCCCAAAATTAAAGAAAGACATGCCCATACAATCACAAGAAGCATACAGAACACTAAATAGACAGGAACAGAAAAGAAATTCTCCACGGCACTTCATAGTAAAAATACTAAACACACAGAACAAAGAGACAATACTGCAAGCTGCAAAATAAAAACAAGTCACATAACAGGATTACAGCTAACTTTTCATTGCTAACTATGAAAGTCAGAAGAGCCTGGACCAAAGTATTCCAAGTTCTAAATGACCTCAGATGCCAACCCAGAGTAATTTATGCAGCCAAACTGTCTATTATAATCAAAGGAGAAAGAAAAACTTCCATGACATAAATAGGCTGAAGGAATTCATGTACACAAAACAAGTCCTTCAGAGAGTTCTTGAAGCAATACAAAGAGCTAAAAAAAGAACAACTATATCCAAGGGGTTACAGAAGAAATTCAATGAAGGTATAACTGTGGGAATGCAAAGCTATATCAAGAATGTGAAGAGAAATACACAGAGAGAAATACAGATCTTTCATTAATAACTTTAAACATCAAAGGACTGAACTCTCCAGTCAAAAGACACAGATTAGCTGAGTGGATTAAGATACAAAACCCATATTTTTGTTGTCTGCAAGAAACTCATCCCATTTTCAAGGACAGGCACTACCTTAAGGTGAAAGAATAGAAAAAAATAAAGCATATGATACTAAGAAAAAAGAGGCATTGTAATTCTAAAATCTGATAAAATATCCTTGAAACTAAAACTAGTAAGAAGAGATAAAGAGGTCTACTTCATTTTGATCAAAGGAACAATAAACCAAGAAGATATTCCAATCGTGAACATATATTCACCACACTCTGGCACACCCAACTTCAGAAAAAAGTACTGCAGGACAAACAACGTATATTCTCCCTCATATGTGGATCCTAGCACCAATCTTGATAAGTGAGTATGTATCCAGGCATAACTACAGGAATGAGCATAATGAAGGAACCAGGGAGCTAAAGGAAAAGAAAAAATCTGAAAGAGAAGACAGTAGGAAACAGGCATTAATAAGGGAGATAGGGATAAAAATGGAGCTATTTTAAGGGGAGGGGGGCTGGAAGGATATACAAGGAACCTATGGGAAAAAGGGAAAGAAGGAGCTCAAGAGACGTGGGACCAAAGGAGAAAGGTATTATTAAGGGAGACATGGGAAAAATGGGGCCACCTTAAATGGGGAAACCATGGTGGATGGGTTAGACAATGTGAGAGATTAAATAATGCTTAGCTAATTTCAAAAAACATGGGAAATCATATTATTCCAACAACCTACTGACAAATTATACATACAAATAGATCAAGGAATATAATATACATCTAGGCAAGGTTTATCTGAGAACATTTGGACTTTGCCCAAGTTTTATCAACCTGGCACGTGGCAATTAAAAACACCAGATTGGTGGAAATAATCTTCTTGGATATTTAACAGCCATACTTTGAGTCCTATACTAATTTGGTCAGAGGAACATAAAGGACTTGCTCTCATATGTTGATGAAGTTCCAGGGGACTATGAGCACCTCTCAAAATGTCTTGTAACTGTGGCGAGTCACCTTTCCTCTTGATCAACTAGGCAGTGGAGACTCCCATCAGATGGACTTAAACCAGTGTGCAGTCTAAAAGAGGAGGCTCAACACAGAGGAAGCATTTCCTCCATGCTTCCAAGTGAATCCAGCTCATGGTTGACCAGGAACTTTGACTTATCTTCACATAGATGGAACTGGTAAAAGAAAGGAGCCAGTGGCCCCTCCCAAGCCCATGTGACTACTGAGGAACAGATCTTTAAATGACCTTAAGAATAAAAATAAATTCATTTATCTGGGCCAATAGTATGGACTTATGCACACAAAAGGAAATTATAACCAAAGATTAAAAGGGTTAATATACTTTTTTAAATAGTCCATATGTATAGCTATAACAAGAAACAATGCCAGACAGGAGATACCTTCCTTTGAGTTGTTGGCCAGGGTGGCCCAAGAGACTCACAGACAGTAACCTAGCGTAGAACTGGGAAAATGAACAGCAGACCACAATCTTATCCAAAGGAATATTGACAACTTATTTCTGCTAGATGAGGAAAAGCTGATTTTCCTAAAACAAGGATCTCTATGTAGGCTGATGGTTCAGTGGATGCACATGCATTTGGGAATGGCTGGGGACACCGACAACACAGTGGACGGTAACAGGGATGACAGAGTGTATGGGTTCCAGTGTGGGGAGGCTATATGAGGGTGCCTTTTGGGAAGTGGGTATATAGATGAATAAGACTATTTGGGATGTTCTGTATGATACACACATACACACACACACACACACACAAATCAACAAAAAATGAGTTATATTTGAGGAGGAAGCATAGAAATTTACTTCATGTTAAATAGTAGAGGGGATAAACATTACCACTGAAATCTACCTGATGACTTTATATCCATACTCAGGTGCCAAGGATCTGAGTAACCAACTATGACTGTAATCATCAGATACATAGAGATTAGAGACACATGTGTAAACATCTATGCATTAGTAGCATTAAAAATGAGTTTTTCTACAGGAAATAGTGTATTTTAAAATGAAATGGAGATCTTTTTTAAAGGTTAAAAACATTGAATTTTATGTTTTACAGGATTTATACTAAATTCAATATTGTATAACTGAATTAATTCAACTGTGAACCTAAAAATCAGAATGGTCACTTTTCAAAGAGATTTATCTTTGCTCTGGAAATTTTTATTGAATATGTTAACTCTGTAGTGAAATGCTTTTTCTAATCATGTGACTATTAAATAAATAAAAAACATAAAAAAATAAGCCAAGAATACTGTTGCTAATTTAGAAACTGTTGGGGACCCCTGCTGTGTAAAGTAGCAGTCTCTCCATGTCCGGATATCCCACGAGCTCGGCTTCATATGCAGAGACTCCTTTTATCAGCAGGGTGCCTTCCCGGCATCTTCCTGACTCATCTTTTGAAGTAGCCGTAACAGAAACATGGCCTCCAGCTCTGAAACTGCGAGGTTTTCCTATGTGATTTTCAGACAATGTCTGGCAGCCTGGCAGGAGCCCACCACCACATGTAAATGAGGCATCCTAAAAGTACCTATCAATTAAGGCTTTTACCACTGCCCCCACAGTATAAAATATCCTGGTTTCCCCTAATTAATCGAAGCTGGATCACTAAGGCCTGGAGCCGAGCTGAGTCACTGAATAAAGGGGCTGTACCACTGACTGAGCTGAGTTCTGTGTCTTACTGCCTACGATT
>NW_008349353.1:852500-855152 GCF_000622305.1 Nannospalax galili
AACCAAGCAAAAGCCCTGAAATCTTGATTTCAGGCACGTTTTCTTGGGAACCATCACTTCACCCCACTTTTTCTATCTCAACACTGCTAGAAAAATCCCTAAAGTTCTAAGAAATCTCCACGTAAGCCTTGAAATCAGCTTCTAAGGTAAAACTTCCCTAGTCAGTTTCATTATCCGCCCCCCCCAGGGCATTCAAACCACTGCTAAAACCAGTTGAATGAGAATTTAAATTAACTAGCCCCTGCCGAGCACCTGGGAGTTCAAGGTGGTTCGCGGCCAGAACAAAAGATTTAAAAACGTCACTTTTTTTCTGCAGTCTAGAGGCTTGTAACTTGCCAGGGCGCTCCAACCCCCTAGTGCCAGACTGCTGTAAAAACATCTTCCTTTTATAATGGGAAATTCCACATCACGCTAGAAAAAACTCCAAATTCCTTCCCTTAAAACCCTGCTTAAATCTAGAGGACTTAAAATTTCCAAAGAAGAAAGCTCAAAATTTTGGAACAATCTTTATCAATTTGCACCCTGGATCCTATCAGCAGACATTTCTGATCCAGAGGTCTGGACTAACATTGCATAACTGGCCCGTAAAAAAGAAATCCAGGAAAAACATAATTTCCCTCTTTCCTTTTCCCCCATAATAACAGCCATCCAACAATGCTTAGGAAAAGTGTCAGAAGATAATAAAGGGGAAGGTTCAAACGATAAAAAAGACCCTAAAAATTGCCCAGTAGCAGATTCACCAGAAGTCAGACAAAACCTACTCATCAGCAAAATTAATCTTTACTCCCCCTCTTGCTGATTTAACGAGCCCAGATATTAACACCCAGACTTCAAAAGCTCCCAAAGATCCTCAGATAAATTACCCCCCCTCTTCACCTCAGCTGCCACCATGCCACGCCTTACAGCCACAGAGCAACTATGTAATCTTAGAGATAGTGGAACTTGCCAGCCTCAGTGGTCTCAGGACTCCCAAACCCCACCGATAGAGGCTTTTCCTGTTAACTTACAAATATCAAGGCAACGCCCACTGGCCTGGTATCCGCTCCCAGCAGCGGAACTTAAAGAATTGCGCCAGGCTGTCCGTGAGGATGGAATTCATGGTCCATGGACAAAATCCATATTACAAACATTTAATACTAATCTGCTTACCCCCCAGGACTGGAGGGACGTCTGTAGATCTACCCTCCCCAGTCCATTATTTGTACAATGGGAAGCTTTATTTAAAGATGAATGCCTGATGAAGGTTAAAAGAAATGACACACATAATCAACAGCTGAGACCACAGCAAGGACAAGATCCACCACCTGGATTCATAGATTGGAACTATGACCAGCTTTTTGGCCAGGGCAACTTTTCCACAGGAATCCAGCAGGCTGTGATTCCTCCTGGCTGTTTTGAGCAGGTCCGCTTATGTGCACTACAGGCCTGGGACACCTAACTCCCTTGTCCACCGGGCCTGGAGAGACTTCTTCATTAACTTTCTTAAAACAAAAACCAAGTGAAGCTCTCCCAGACTTTATACTAAGAGTGCAGGGCAGTTTAGATAGAAAAATAACAGATCCTGCAGACAAAGCAATGCTTTTAAACAGCCTTGTCTGGGAAGAGACCCTCGGCTGCCGCCACTGCCTGTGGTGCCACACCCTATAGCCACAGAGCAGCTGTGTAACCTTAGAGATAATGGGAGTTGCCAGCCTCAAAATTTCCAGCCTCAGTGGTCTCAGGACCCACAAAACCCACCGGTAGAGGCTTTTCTTGTTAACTTACAAATAACAAGGCAACACCCACTAGCCTGGTACCCGCTCCCAGCAGTGGAACTTAAAGAATTATGCCAGGCTGTCTGTGAGGATGGAATTCATACTCCATGGACAAAATCTGTACTACAAACATTTAATACTAATCTGCTTACCCCCCAGGACTGGAGGGACATCTGTAGATCTACCCTCCCCAGTCCATTATTTGTACAATGGGAGGCCTTATTTAGAGATGAGTGTCTAATGCAGGCGAAAAGAAATGACACTCATAATCAGCAGCTAAGACCCCAACAAGGGCAGGATCCACCAACAGGATTCATAGATTGGAACTATGACCAGCTTTTTGGTCAGGGCAACTTCTCCACATGGATCCAGCAGGCTGCAATTCCCGCTGGCTACTTTGACCAAATTCACTTATGTGCATTACAGGCTTGGGACCACCTAACCCCCTTGTACACCGGGCCTGGAGAAACTTCTTCATTAACTTTTTTAAAACAAAAGCCAACACAGGATTCATAGATTGGAACTATGACCAGCTTTTTGGTCAGGGCAACTTCTCCAGATGGATCCAGCAGGCTGCAATTCCCGCTGGCTACTTTGACCAAATTCACTTATGTGCATTACAGGCTTGGGACCACCTAACCCCCTTGTACACCGGGCCTGGAGAAACTTCTTCATTAACTTTTTTAAAACAAAAGCCAACTGAGACTCTCCCAGACTTTATACTAAGAGTGCAGGCCAGTTTAGATAGAAAAATAACAGATCCTGCAGCCAAAGCAATGCTTTTAAACAGCCTTGCCTGGGAAGGGATGACCCCTGAGCACAGACAAGCATGCCAGGGACTAAAAAATGAACATTATGACAAATGGATTGTGGCCACCCATGACATTGGGACTGCCAC
>NW_008349353.1:855710-856797 GCF_000622305.1 Nannospalax galili
TTACCCAGGGAGAAATTACTCATTTTACAGCAACTTGTGAAAGAACAGCTACAGTTGGGTCACATTAGGCCCTCCAGGAGCCCATGGAACACCCCAGTCTTTGTAATAAAGAAGAAGACAGGGGCATGGAGACTGTTGCAGGACCTTAGAGCTATAAATAAAACCATGAAAATATGGGGATCCCCCCAAAGAGGCCTACCCATGGTCTCTGCCATCCCTATTAATACCCCCCTGTTAGTGTTAGATATGAACGACTGCTTTTTCTCCATCCATTTGCACAAAAATAGTTGCCAACATTTTGCCTTCTCAGTTCCAAAGATTAACAATTCTGGTCCAGCTGATCGATATGAATGGCAAGTTCTGCCACAAGGCATGGCAAATAGTCCTACAATATGCCAGGAGGCTGTTGCTAATGCATTAGCACCCCTCTTAAAAAAGAGGCTGCATGTTTATCATTATATGCATGACCTCTAGACCTAAAAGATGCTATGATAAACACCCTAGAGGCTAAAGGTTTTGTAATAGCAACAAATAAAATACAATCAGTCCCCCCCATTACCTTCCTGGGGACTGAAATCACGCCCACTACTGTTAGGCCCCTCAAACCTGTCATGGATGTCCCCCATCCACTTACCCTTAATTCACTTCAAAGCTTTCTAGGCAATATTAATTGGCTAAGGCCCTGGCTTTCCATCCCCACAAGTCAATTACAGCCACTCTTTGATCTCTTAAAGGGAGACAAAAACCCAGCCTCCAGATGGTATCTAAACCCAGATGCAAAAAGGGCCCTCCAAATAATTAATAGCCACTTCCAAAAGGCATCACTAGCCAGATATAACCCCAAGCTACCTGTCCAACTCTTAATATTTAATTCCTCCCCCACCATGGTAGGAGCAATTCATCAGCCACACAGAGTACTAGAATGGCTTCACACGCCAGTAGGGGGCGCTCCTCACTTCCTTACAGAAGTGGACACTCTTGCATCCATGGTCCAACAAGGGAGAGATAGAGTTATACAGATTATAGGAAAAGAGCCTGATACTCTTATTATCCCCTTCCCATTATCAGATGTACAATGGCTCTTAAA
>NW_008349353.1:858936-862707 GCF_000622305.1 Nannospalax galili
GACAGCAGCTACAAGCCCAGCACCTAGCGAGAAATCTCCAAGACAAGGTAGACCGAGCAATGACACCCATGACTGAAGCCTGGAATCTCTCCAACAGCGAATGAACTTTCTCGCCAGGGCTGTGCTTCACAACAGAATAACATTGGACTTGATAACTGCTATATGGGGAGGGTATATGATATTGAGAAAAAATACTGTTTCTTTGTAAATGAATCAAATGTTGTTGAAACTGATGTTAACACTCTCAAAAAACTTTGTAAACCATTTTCAAAATTTCACTCACCAAACAATTAGGTTGGCTTGGCAATCCCTTGTTTACATGGCTCCTATCCCTTGTTGCCCCCTGGTAATACTGTATATTATTTTGATACTTGCTCACTGTTTTATAAGATTTCTTTGCTGACAAATTACTGCCATTTGCTAAAATCACCATGGAAACAGATCATGGTCAATTATCAGACTTTGGATTCTCCCGAGATGAGATCAGTTGGCCCTTAGGGCTGGTGATGGCACTTCTTCATATTTAAATCAAAGAGGAGGAGATGTTGAGGACCCCTGTTGTGAAGTAGTAGTCTCTCCATGTCCAGACAGCCCATGGGCTCGGTTTCATATGCAGAGACTCCTTTTCATCAGGGTACCTTCTTTCAGGCAGTCTGACAGCCTGGGAGGAGCCCACCTCTACATGTAAATAGGGCATCCCACAAAGTACCTATCAGCTAAGGTTTTTACCACTACCCCCACAGTATAAAGTATCCTGGTTTTCCCTCAATAATCGGAGCTGGATTACTAAGACTTGGAGCTGAGCTGAGTCACTGAATAAAGAGCTGTAACACGGACTAAGCTGAGTCCCGTGTCTTATTGCCTACGATCCAGTCTCTCCGGAGAAAGCTGTTTCTTCGTAAGCCACGACTCACGGAACCCTAGCTTTCGCCGTCCTGCACCTTCCCGTGTGATCCGGCAGCTGACGGATCTCGCATCTTGAGGAAGTGCACGGGTGAAATTAGTACGGGACTCGACTGGGCCAGCCCCGGTAGCAGAAGCCTCAGCAGCACGGAGAGCCAGGGACCCACCAGCAGCGTGGAGATCTGGGACCTAAACGACAGATGCGGTGCAGGACCCTCCGCACTCCTAGGTACACGCAGGAGACCTGAACCACGTCGCACCCAGCGGCACGAGGGAGACCGGTGCCACGCCCAGCAGCTGGCTGGGTGAAATTAGTACGGGACTCGACTGGGCCAGCCCTGGTAGCAGAAGCCTCAGCAGCACGGAGAGGCAGGGACCCACCAGCAGCACGGAGATCCGGGACCCAAACAACAGATGTGGTTCGGGACCCACCACACTCCCAGGTACACACAGGAGACCTGAACCACGTCGCACCCAGCGGCGCGAGGGAGACCGGTGCCACGCCCAGCAGCTGGCACTCTGCAGAACCCCGCACCCCCATAAGAAACTATAACATTTATAAATTGTATTATTATAAAAAATAGTAAACCTAATTTTTAAGTATTATTTACACTAATAACTGATTTAATTTCACAAAAATGTTATTGTTATATGGATGGCCATGCAGGATTAGTAAGTGTATTCTGAAGTAAACATCATTGCTTTATGTTCAATAAAATAAATAGTTTTTCCCTTGCAACCTGATCAACTGGACTCTTTCCCTATACTCATCTACCTTCTATCCTTGGGCCCAGGCCCACTTCTGCTCTTTCAGCTCCAGATCTCTGGACTGCACTCTTAGTCTATATCTGTCAGCTGCATCCTGATCTCCTGCACTCAGAAAAGCTCAATTCCCCAACAGTTTATTCGACATGCTACAGGATATCCCCACCCTCGTGTTGCCCCTAGCCTCTTGATCTGCCTGCCAGAGACCTGCCTACTTCCCTGGTAAATCGGATCCTGCCTTTTTGATTCCCCTGCATCATGAGCAGCTATACTCATTCCAGAGCTCTGTCCTTCTTATAGCCTTGTGTCCAGGTTCACTACTGTTCTGTTGCTTCAGATCTTAACTCAGATTATCTTAATACTGTAGCATAGTTTTTTAGAACCTCCATAGGCTGTCCCCACCCCATCTTGCCCTTGACTCACTCCTGATCTGGCTACCAGAAATCTGACTACCACGCAGAAATACCTCCTACCCCATCAGAAGCTGAAACACACACCAACTAACTTTTCATGCTTGAGCATTTTAAAAATCAAGTAAGATGCATTAACAATGTAAACATAACAAACTTCAACTAAAAAAAGGAAAACTAGAATTTCTTATTAGACACACAACAACAAAAAAGATATCCACATACCAAACAGCAATATAAAAAAGTAATAACATGAAAAATTAGAAGAAAGACCCCAAAGTCCTAGAGGAGTGTACTATGAGAATCACCCTGAGGAAAAAAACACAACACGGAATTTAAAAGAACAATCATGATTACCATCAAACGGCATGAAGAACACACAGAACAACTCATAACCTAACTTGTGATGGAATCTCAAGAAAATACAAATATGTGACTGAATGAAATAATGAAACTATTCAGAACCTGAAAAGTGAATTCACAAAAGAGATAGAAATATTGAATAAATCCCAAGCCAAAATGAAGATGGATTTGAAAAACTGAGTAAAGCAATTTCAAATAACAAGAGAAAGCCTCACAAGTAAAGAGATGAAATGAAATGGAAAACAAAATATCAAGATGGGATGATAAAGTAGAAGAACTGAATTTGTCAAGCAAAGACTATTAGAAATTTAAAATTTTACAAGAATGGAATATGCACAAAATGTGGGACACCATGAATAGACTGAATCTATGCAGCATAGGCATAAATGAAGGATAAGAATCTCATGATAATGGCATTCACCAGATCTTCAACAGCATTATTTAAAAAATTCCCTAAATTAAGGAAAGACATGCTTATACAGGTACAAGAACACATAGAACACTAATTAGTAATGACCAGAAGACAAATTCCCCAAGGCATAGTATGATACGTAAAAGCACTAAGCATTCAGAACAAAGAGAATAGCTACTGAAAGGTGATAGAGAAAAACAACAAAGTATGCTTAAGGGAAAGTTAATGAGAATCATAGCTGACTTTTCAATGCAAACTACCAAAGCCAGACAAGCCTGGACCAAAGCATTCTCAGTTCTAAATGAGCATGGATGCCAGCCCAGAATACTTTACCCAACTAAATTATCTATCATAGTTGAAGGTGAATGGAACATTTTCCATGGTACAAATAGATTGAAATAATTGATGTCCTCTAAACCAGAGAACACTAGAATACAATGGACCAAATATGGGAATGACTTTACTTAAGAGGTTACAGAAAGAAAACATAAGGTATAATAACAGAAACACAATTAAGGCCAAGAACACAAACTAATTAAAATTACAGTAACCAATACATTTCTTTCAGTAATATCTCTAAATATCAATGGCCTAAAATTTGCAGTCAAAAGAAAGTCTAGTGGAATTGATTAAGAAACAAAATCCATTTTTTTCTGTCTTCAGGAAACTCATCCTACCATCAAGGATAGGCACTTCCTGGGGGTGAAAAGATGGAAAAAAATATGCCAAGCAAATGGAACTAAGAAGTAAGCAGGTGTTGCACTTCTAATATCTGACAAAATAGTCTTCAAATTAAAACATATTAGAAGAAATAAAGAGGGTCACTTCATTCTAATAAAAGGAACAATTGACCAAAAAGCTATTAGAATTCTGAATGTGAAACTCTGGTGTACTCAATTTCATCAAAACAGCATTACA
>NW_008349353.1:862794-889402 GCF_000622305.1 Nannospalax galili
ATAATAGAAGATAACTTCAATACTCACTTTCTCCAGTAGACATGTCAACAGGCAAAGAATAAGCAGAGAGGCATCTGAATTAAATGATATCTTGCATCAAATAGAATGAACAGAAATCTACAGAATAGTGTACCCAAATACCAAATATACACATTCTACTCAGCATCCCATGCGAGTTTCCCTAAAATTGTCCACATACTGGGGCACAATACAATTCTCAAAAAATACAAAAACATGAAATAATTTCATGTATTCTATTAGGACACAATGCAGTAAAACCTATGATCAACAGCAAAAGAAGTTCTAGTAAATACAGGAATTCATGAAGATCAAACAAAATTCCTGAGTGATGAATGGGTCAAAAAAGAAATTACAAAAGAGATAAAAGGATTCCTGGAGTGAAAGGACAATGGTAATACAACAAAACAAATCTTCTGGGACACTTTGAAAGCATTCCTAAGACAGAAGTTTATGGCTGATAGGGCCTACATTTAAAAAATCAGTGGATCTCCATGAGTTCAAGGCCAGCCTGATCTACGAAGCGAGTTCCAGGCCAGCTGGTGCTACAGGGAGATCCTGTATCAAAAGACCAAAAAAAAAAAAAAAAAAAAAAACAGAAAGAGCACATATAAATGACTCAACATTGCAGATGCAACTCAAGACTATCGAAACTCAAAGACAAACCAATCTGAATCCTAGTATGTGTAAAGAAATAACAAAAATCAGAGCAAAAAATAATGAAACAGAAAAAAAAGAAAATAATACAATGAATCAATGAATCTAAGAGCTGGTTCTTTGTAAACTTAAAAATGAAAAAGAATTTTCCCAGTTAAGCCAAAGAAAGAAAGAACAAATCCAAATTAACAAAATCAGAGGTGAAAGGGGAAACATCACAACAGATACCCTCCAAATCCAGAATATATTAGGGAATACTTTAAAATATCCACTCTATTAAATTTAAAAATCTAAAAGAAATGTATGAAATTTTAAATTCAAAGAAATAACCTATTGCACTACATTTCCCCCTTTTCCCTCCCTGGGTACCTGCACAGGGTCTCACAGTCCCGACTGTACTGAAAAAACTAACATGATACATTCTA
Source organism: Nannospalax galili (assembly GCF_000622305.1). Lineage (NCBI taxonomy): Eukaryota > Metazoa > Chordata > Mammalia > Rodentia > Spalacidae > Nannospalax > Nannospalax galili. The sequence continues at coordinate 863,895 of NW_008349353.1, forward strand.
TTTGGGTTTTAGCATGGTTTATATGACATCCAGGAAAGGGTGACTTACACAGGCATAAACTCTCATAGTTCATCTTCTACGTTTTGGCTAAGTTTTGGGATCTGTGCTGCCAACACCATGTTCAGTCTGTCTGGGTTTTTTTCCCCCATGCTTCCAGCTCCATTTCTTGTGTCCAATATAGTGATGGTTCCACCCCTTTTCCAGTGTGCTCAGTATCTCTTAGGGTAGGTCTCTAGACACGCCCCCAATAAATTCTAGCTTTCAAAAGGAACTTCTGGGTTATACCACCCATGATAAACTATGAAGAGATCAAAAATTTAAACAGATCCATAACAAATAAGGAAATTAAAATAGCAATAAAAATCTCCCCCTCCCAAAAAAAACCCAGTCCCAGATGGATTCACAGCCGAATTCTACCAGCTATTCAAAGCAGATGTACAACCAATACTTTAATTTATTTACGAAGATAGAAACACAGTGTGCTGGACAGTTTTAGTGTCAACTTTACATACCTGGGTTGAGGGAGCCACAATTGGGGAATTTCCTTCATTGGAATGGCCTGTGGCCATGTTCATGGGGCTGAAGATAGAAACACAGTGTGCTGGACAGTTTTAGTGTCAACTTTACACACCTGGGTTGAGGGAGCCTCAATTGGGGAATTTCCTTCATTGGAATGGCCTGTGGCCATGTTCATGGGGCACCTTCTTGATTGTTGAGTGATGTGGGAGAGCCCAGCCCACTGTGGATGGTGCCACCCCTGGGAAGGCAGGCCTGTGTTACATGAGAAAGCAGGCTGAGAAGGGGCCAGGGGAGCAAGTCAGTAAGCAGTGATCCTCCTGTGCTCTAGCTCCTACTTGCAGTCCTGCCCTAAGTTCCTACCTTGGGATCCCTAATGAACTGTGACGCAGGATATGTAAGCTAAATAACTCCTTTCCTCCCCAAGTTGGTAAGTGTTCAGAGTGTTTTGTCACAGCAATGAAGAAACAAACTAAGACAGAAATTGGTACCAGAGAGTGGGATATTGCTGTGACAGACCTACCTTGGTATTTTTAGGAGGCTTGTGGAAGCATTCTGGACTTTGGGCTGGAAAAGCCATTCCATGCATGGCTTTTCATAGTTTGTTGCTGTGGAGCTTGAAACAGTTATGTTGAAAGAGGTGAGGGTGATGGAGGCCTGGCTTATGAATCTTCAAATGGAAGTAGAGTCTATCAGGGCTTTTTGTGTGAGATTTTGAATTGAGAATCTGTTAGTTCTGGTCTGCTGGGCTTGAGGAATCAACTGTGATTTAGAAGAGACCAGAACCTGAAGTAAAACCTTTGCTTTACTTGTACAATTGTCACTGCTAAGCTGGGGCTGAAAAATCAGCTATAAGTAACAAGAGACCAGCATCATTGTGATGAAGTCTTCTGGGAGCTATTTCCTCTGGGTCAGCACACCAGAGGGAACCCAAGCTGCTATCTCATGCTGGAAGCAGGACTTGGTAATGTGTAAGAGTTTCCTGCATGGTTCTGGTGTTGAAAGTGTCAAGGGGTCACAGATAGCAACTGAGGCTTGGCACTCTGAGAGGCCAGGAAAGGCCACAGGAGAAAGTGCAGCTTCAGTTGCAATGAAGACCCCAGGATTGAAGGGGTCATGGAGAAAATCTGAGGCTTTGCACCACAAGAGACAAGAAGAAGCCATTGGTGAAGGTGTAGCCTCAGTTTCAGTTAAGACCCCAGCTTTTTGGTGATGCCAGGACCATAGGAAAACCACCAAGGAGAGCAGTAGGTGTGGAGGAGAGCTTGCCTGGGTCTGTGAGACAAGCTGCATGTGCTGTTATTGGCAGAGTCAGAGAAGTGTAGCTGCCAGAACACTTCGGAGCCCAGAAAACAGTGAGTGAATCCCAGGTGGCCAGCCTTGAGGTAATTTGCGGGACTTTGGTTTTGCTTAGGTGTGCCCAATTCTTCCCTTTGAAATAAGACAGTATTTGTTTTGAATTTTACAGAAGCCCACCCATGTTGTGGAAAATCTCGTGGCTGATTTTGCCTTTTGCCTTACATACCTATCATGCTGGAATGCAGTGCTTCCTATTTCTTATCAGAGAGAAAACTATGTAAGTCAAATGGTTTCCAGAAACCCGAAACTTAGAGAAACTGAAACTTATGCTAATAGGGCATCTGGCCCGCTAGATTGTAATAGGATACTAGTCTGCCATACTAATAAGGGATCCCATGTGCTGTGTTATGATTGGACTATTACCCCTATATATTTCCTGCAATAAAGCAGATCTTTGTCACTGAACCTGGTCTCCTGTGTCTGAATGCAGTGACGCTGGTGCAGACTCCTCACCATCCCTGGTGTCCAGACTGGACAACTGATTGGAGGAACTGGGAGAGTAGGAGAGCGACCATAGCCAGAGGAGAGCAGCCATAGCTGGCAACCACAGCTGGTGCCCAAACGTGTGGCTGGGACCCCCCCTCTCCACAGAGTTGTAACACTTTGAGCTGTAACACCTTGGGCTCCCGATGCCCCCCTTTTTAGTGCTCTTCCCATGATTGTTCACCGCTTTTGTTTTCTTCTGCTTTTTCTTCTGGCTCGTGATCTTCAGTTGGGCGTGCCACTCCTGTCTTCGTCGATCATCTCCTTGAATGGTTCCTGAGTCCCTTTGGGTACGTCTTGCAGGGTGAGTGACCTCCGGTATGGGGAATAGTCATCCAGCTGCTGCCAGCCCCTGTACTGCTGCACTTGTTCCTCTCCTGAGGAGTAGGTGTATTAGGGTAATAGAAAAGGATGTAACTAAGGTTTTAGATGAAGTACTAGCTCTTGCCCCCTGGTTTACAGATTCTTGTTTCTGAGATCCCGAATAATGGGCTGGCATTCTATTCTTGGCCTGGCGTAGAGAAGTCAGGGAGGGACACCCACAGTCTGGGCTGTTCTACCCCATTGTGACAGCCATTCTGGCCTCCCTTCCGGTGGTTCCCCCTGAAGCCCCGGAACAGGACAATCTCCTATTAAAGGAGATAAATGAGCAACTACAACAGGACACTGGGGACGGCCTGTCCCAGGCATTTCCAGTTAAAACAAAACTAATGAATTTTTGTTCTGATGAAAGAATGACTGCTAATGATGATATAAAAAATGAGGAACTGAGGTTTGAGAGCTCCCTCAATGAAAAACAGGAAGTTAAGACTGCCTATGCTCCACCATTATGGGATGGTGGCTTCCCTCTGCCATCTTGTACTGGCTTTAAGGAAGTTTCCCGCCGTCCATCTACCCCTCCCTCCCGGAGAAGGACTGGAAGCCCCTCCTGCCTAAGCCCCTCTTCTTTGATACAATGGGAGAGTTTCCACAGTTCTTCCCAGTTGCTGTCAGTCAGGGACAATAGAACCCCAATGTCTGGAATCCATATTCTCTTGATACCTTAAGGAAGCTGTGTAAGGCAGCAGTTGAGGATGGCATTCACTCCCCTGGTTTGGTCAGTTATTAGATACAATCAGTCATTCGGCCAATACCCCCTATGACTGGCAGAATATCGCCCGTGCCTGCTTACAGTGAGGCAATTTCCTTTTATGGAAAGCTGCTTACCAAGATGAATGTGAACAAAAGGCAGAGCACAATAGAAATGCCAACATCCAAAACATTGGAATTGATTCTCTAGTAGGACACTGCAATTTTGAGACCCCTCAAGCTCAGGTTCAGGGACTTGCCCACTACTTTGAACAAGTACGGCTTTGCGTGCTTCGTGTTTTTTGAAGTACGCCGACTTGCAGTGACACCAAATTAACCAAATTGATACAAAAACCAGGCGAGTCTTTCTCTGATTTTGTTGAGAGATGCCAACATAGTATAAATAGAAAGATCAGCCATCAGGGAGCTGCCGATGCCTTGCTCAAGGATCTTGTGTATGAAGGCTGCTCTACAGAGTGTCACATTGCCATAGGACCCGTTAGACACATGGATGTCTCTGAATGGATTCTGGCCTGCCGAGATGTGGGTACTTCTTGAGCCCATCCTGCGGCCCTTGCTGTGGCACAGACTGCTCATCAGCCACAAGCTGAGATGGACAAAGGCAAATGTTAGGCCTGCAGGGGACAGGGCCATTGGTCACATACCTGTCTTAATAAGATTATGAAAGAGGCCAAAAGGAGCCAGGTTCCCTCTTCAAAATGCCCAAGATGCCACAAAGGCTTTCATTGGGCAAGAGAATGCAGGTCTAAGGTGGATGCAGATGGTAAACCCATACAAAAGGTGCCTTTAAATGGGCAAAGGGGTGCCTTTCAGCCCCACCCTAAAGAAAGGAAGTAAGGTAATACACCCCCACCCCCATCCAATTGACAATACTTATTCATTTGCATAAGCCTAGGATGCAACTTTCCCTGGATGGCCATAAGTTTAAAGGCCTAGTTGATACAGGGGCCCATATTACTGTAATCAGACAAAAGGAAGCATTGTCTCATTGGCACTGTAAACCTGGACCCCCATACAAGGAGTTGGGAGTTTACAGAATCCCCAACAGGTCCAACGTCTGGTAATCTGGACTGATCTGCATGGCAACACAGGAGCTGTTAGACTGCTCTTAGCCTTGGGGCTTCCCCAGAATTTGTGGGGAAGAGATATTCTTCATGACATGGAAGCTGTTTTAACTACAGATGACAAAGCCTTTTATGATGACTGCTTTGAGACCAGCAGTTAGGTAATGCCCTCCACCCTGACCCCCAATTGTAATTCCGTCACCCCCCATCAAACTAATGTGGGACACTAAAGCTCCCATATGGGTGGTGGAGCAGAGGCTTCTTCCTTTACATAAATTAACTCACTTAATCTCTTTGGTCCAGGAACAATTATCCTTGGGTCATATTGAGCCCTCCCTTAGTCCTCATAATTCTCCCATTTTTGTAATAGAAAAAAAAAATCAGGAAAATAGAGACTTTTACATGATTTAAGGGCTATTAATGAGCATACGAAGCCTTTACAAACCCTTCACCCTGGACTGCCTCACCCTACGGCTGTTCCCAAAGAATGCACAATTATTATAATAGATATTAAGGACGGTTTCTTCTCTATTCCTCTTCATGATGATGATAAGCCCTATTTTGCCTTTTCTGTACCTGCCACTAACCATAGCTTTCCAGTTCAATGCTATCAATGGAAGGTTTTGCCTCAGGGCATGAAAAACAGTCCTACTATCTGCCAATATTATGTGGTCCATGCATGCAGACTTTTGCTGACTGAGGTTTATATTTTACATTATATAGATGCCATTCTTATCGCCCATAAGGATCCTAAGATCTTGCAAGGAGCTTTTCAAAAATTCAAAACAAACCTCCAGGAATTAGGTCTTACTATTGCAGCAGATAAAATACAGCCACAAGCCTCTTATACCTTTTCGGGCCACTCTATTCAAGATGTCATCTGGCCCATAGCTCCTGTACTTACCTTACCAGATGAGTTTAACCTTTCAGAGGCACAGACCCTCTGTGGCAACATCAATTGGATATGGGTCTTCTTACCCATGTCCACAGAAGAGCTTACACCACTCTTTGACCTCTTCCGGGGTACTGATATGGTCTCCATTTCCTGAAAGGTCTCTCTGGAGGCACAATGTGTTGTCACAATGATCAATTCTCACCTGTCCCAAGCGTTTGTAAATAGGATACAGCCAAAGCTGCCCATCCAAGCACTAGTTATTCCTACTAAAAACACCCCTTTGGGAGTGCTCTGGTAGACCCAGGGCCCCCTGATATGGGTCCAATCTTCATGGAGTCAACTTCACAAGGTCACCCTGGCTATTGAGGCATGGCTGTGCTAGCCCTTAAACTTATCCACACCTCCTGCCTTCTGTGAACCTGAATCATTGGTTCTTCCCCTTCCACTTAACATGCTCCAGCCATTGTTCGTTGACAACTCTGGCTTCAAATTTCTCCTACTAGTCTATCAGGGGAAATATGACAATCATTATCCTAAACATAAACTCTTTCAAGGAATAAGACAGTTTCCCCTGTCCCTATTTCCCCAGGCATTCCCAAAACATAACCCTCTTCTTAAGGCTCCCCTAATCTTTCCTGATTCTAATAAACACAAATTTGGTTATGTAATTTACCAGGAAGGACAACTCTCCTCACATAAGGTTTTCACTTTCCAGGGATCCGTAAAGCTCTGAGAGCTCTCAGCCATGTTACAGGTCTTTCAGGATCTCCCTACAACTCCCTGTAATATTTTTTCTGAGAGTGCTTATGTGGTTCAGACTCTACAACATCTGGCCTTTGCAGATTTCCGGCCCCACCAGAATCCCCTTGATTTGTTGCTCTCCTCATTACAACTACTGCTCGAGCACCACCCTGCCCCTTGGCATATTCAATCCTTGCACTCTCATACCAATCTCCTGAGGCTTCTGGCAGAGGGCAATGCCACCATTGATAAACTTGTCCTGAGTGCCACCCTGGACTCCACCATAATTCAACAAGCTAGAGACTTATGCTCCCCTTTTCATCTTTCTCCCCAAGCTATACATAGGCTTCTAACCACTCTACGAATTCAGAGCTGCAAGCATTAGGTCCATGCCTATTCCTATTGTGCCCCTCTTTTACCTCTGGGACCATTACAATCTACCAGAACTCTTCCTAGAGGCCTTGGCCCCAACAAGATAAGGCAATGGATGTCACTCATTTTTCTCCTTTTGGAAAACTCAAGTATATCCATCATATTATTGACACTTATTCCAATGTCCATTTTTTGTTGGCCTGCTCTGGTGAGATGGCTTCTCATGCCATAAGGACTTTCAAATATGCCATGGTCCTTATGGGAGTTCCTTGGCAAATAAAAACAGATAATGGTCCTTGTTATGCTTCTGCTACCTTTAGCCATTTTGGCTCTGACTGGAATATTAGGCATATAACTGGTATCCCTTACAGTCCTCAGGGTCAAGGGATTGTTGAACATTCCCACCAAACACTCATTAAACAAATACAGAATGTAGGGGAAGATAATGATAAAAGGCCCCTGCTATAAGGCCCCAAATTTGTTATACAACAAGCTCTATTATTATTAAATTTTCTAAAACTTGACTCCAATGGCCTCCCACCAGCAATAAAGCATTGGGGGGGCATTCATTCAGCCCACTCCTGCCCCCATGGTGAGACAGAAGGACCCTCTCACAAGTGAATGGAAAGGTCCACACCTATTATTAACACAAGGGCGAGGCTATGCTTGTGTCTTTCCAGATAATGTTCCAGCCCCCATTTGGATCCCAGCCCAGAACATCAGAATTGCCTGCAACAGAAAACCTCCCTCCACAACCATTGACCCCGGAGATGGCAGCCCTGACCCTGGAGGAAGCAGCACACCTCTCAATTACCGAGAGGCTGATCCAATGTCACAGACCACGAAAGCCACCAAGCTGGGGAGACCTCCAACATCTCTCTCCACAGATACATTAGCAAAGCTAAGTCCTCAATCCAGAGGAAAACCTTTGTCTGTGTTCCTTATTATGTGTGCCACATTACTGCTAACTCCTGATTTTTGGACCCTGCATTGTTAAGGGTCTTGATAATTTTGTTAAAACTCATATTTCTCTGGTTCAGTTAGCTGTTGCCCCACCTCCAGATCTTGCCAGGGATGTCTCTGCAAACAAAGACCCACTGTTCCTTTCCCTTACCAACCTATAATAATAGAGACATGAAAAATAGGCTTGAGCATAGGTGTAAAGTTTTACAGAACAACCATACAATGGACCTGAGAGAACCGCCCAACTGCTGGAGCCACAGGAAATGTCTTGCGATATATACTCCTGTTGGCAGGCTGTGAGACTGATGCCTAGAACTTGCCACTCTCTAATCCCCATCATTATCCCAGATGGGATGACCCCGCTCCATCAGCTTTTATTGAATTCTTAGCCCCTTAAGAGGCCTTTGCACAGGCCAAAGCTTGATACACTGCCTTTCCCACTGCTGGACCATAGCAAGGGACTCACCCTTCAAGGGCTGGTAGTCAATGATGGGTAAGATCCCAAAAGATGGGACAACCTAAGACAGGCACAGTCCATAATGCTGGGTGACCCTTGAGGTGGGGACAACAATGCTGAGGCAAAGAATCTCGACTCCCACTGGTTGGCATGGAGTTGGCCCAGGCTACTCTTGAGAGAACTCGTCATCTTGAAGCATAGGGCCCATAATAAAGGATCAATCCCTTGCCTCCCAAGCCAATCTACCTTGCCTTGATGCACAACAGAAAAATCCACCACATACAGCCCCTGGACTGATATCAGTATGCTATATATTCTGAACTGTACCTCACTCTTAAAAATGAAAAAATAAGGGGAGATGTGGAAAATCTTGTGACTGATTTTGCCTTTCACCTTACAAACCTATCATGCTGGAATGCAGTGCTTCCTGTTTCTTATCAGAGAGAAATCTATATAATTCACATGGTTCCAAGAATCCAAAACTTAGAAAAACTGAAATTTATCATGCTAATAGGGCATCTGGCCTGCTAGATTGTAATAGGATACTCATCTTCCATGCTAATAAGGGATACAATATGCTGTGTTATGATTGGGCTATTACCCCTATATTAGCCCATACTTTCTTGCAATAAAGCAGATCTGTGTCACTGAACCTGGTTTCCTGCATCTGAATACAGTGACGCTGGCGCAGATTCCTCACCAGCCCTGGTGTCCAGACCAGATGGCTGATTGGAGGAACTGAGAGAACAGGAGAGCAACCATAGCCGGAGAAGAGCAGCCACAGCCGGTGACCACACACCCACTGTTAAGAGACTTTTAAAAGAGACTATGGACTTTTTAAGTGTTTGGATTTTTTAAGGACTGTGGGTTTTTTTAAGTTGCACTCTTTTATGCTGTGATATTAATGTTAATAGTGTGTCTTGGGGACAAGAATTGGAAAGGTTATGATTTAATAGTGATGTGTTTATGTTTCAAGTTGACAAAGGGTCAATTGTCCTGGATAGCTTTAGTGTCAACTTGATAAACCTGGGTTGAGGGAGCCTTAATTGGGGAATTTCCTTCATTTGACTGGCCTGTGGCCATGTCCATGGGGCACCTTCTTGATTGTTGAGTGATGTGGGAGAGCCCAGCCCACTGTGGGTGGTATCACCCCTGCTTTCTATTGAATGAGAAAGTAGGCTGAGCAGGGGCCAGGGGAGCAAGTCAGCAAGCAGTGCTCCTCCATGGCCTGTGCTCTAGCTCCTACTTCCAGATTTCTGCCCTGAGTTCCTACCTTGGGCTCCCTAATGAACTGTGACCCGGGAAATGTAAGCTGAATAAACCCTTTCCTACCCAAGTTGGTAGCGTTCAGAGTGTTTTGGCACAGCAACGAAGAAGAAAACTGGGATACAGATGGAGAATCCCTAAAGAATTTCTATGAATCTCATATTATTCTTATAACACAACTAGGTAAAAGAACAGCAAAGAAAGAATAGTATAGGCCCATATCCTTAATGAACATAGATGAAAAGATACTCAGCAAAATACTTGAAAACATATACACACATGAAGAAGATCATTGATGATAATCAAGTTGGCTTTATTCCAGAGATGTGAGGGTCATTAAATATACATTAATCAAAAAAGTAATAAGTCATAAATGGACTTAAAGAAAAACAATTATAAGGTCATGGCCTTTGACACAATCCAACATGTATTTATATTAAATGTTCTAGAAGAAATTGGACTAGAGGGAACATGTCTCAACATCATTAAAACTACATGCATCAAACCCACTGCCAACATTATTCTAAATGGAAAAAAAAAAACAAACTTGAGTTATTCTCAGTAAAACCAGGAACCAAAGAAGGCAAATCTTAGCAAGAATTCCTTATATGTGAATATATATCCTGAGGTGTGAGCAGGAGCCAGGAAAATGGAAAGGAAACACCAATGTAAAGGGAAGGAAAGATCCCAAGAGAGGAAGATAATAGGGAATAGCTATTATACCAGGGGTGAAATGGGGTAAATGGGGATGTCCAACTTAAAAGGGAAGAAGAAAGTACACACAAGAGCCATGGGGGTAAAGGGGAAGAAGGAACTCAAGAAAATGGGAATAATAAGAGAAAGGTATTATCAAGGGGAAAATAGGGCACTAAAATGGGAAAGAGTGTGGTTAGACAAGTAGAGAAAGAGGAGAGGCAAAGAAAATTTAGGTGGCATAAAAAACCAGAAGGAAATTCATTAAAAAGAAACCTGAAAAGTGCAAATATAATATCTGAACTGAGTATATGTGTATATACCCAATAGTTATATAAAAAGGAACATAGCTCTAGACATGTGAAATCTCTTTTTGAGTTGTTGGTCTGTATAGTCTAAGAGACTCCCAAAATAACACAGGCTATTGTCACAGTGCTAGATTACCTCCCAGAACTTGAATGCAAGATTTTATTGCTGAACACAGATCATAATTTTGATGCAGGACTTGTAGCAATGGAGCTGGAACCAACCTGGAGCTTGCTTGATGAAGACTAGCTCTCATAGCTCCAGAGGAAAGTTTGGGTGCCTCTAAAGGAAAAAAAAATCAATCATTAGTCCAAACAAGCCCCAAAGTCTAATAATCACAATGGCTGGCATAGTAAACTATCAATCTTGTTGGAGTAGTAACAACTTTATCTAGGTGTAATCAAAAGCTATGTAATTGGACTTAAAACCCTGTCAATGGGAGGGAGCTCATGGGCCCACTGTAAATATAGCCAAATACACATTGGTGGAGAGGTCATAGATCCTTGAGAAAACCCTTTCTCTGGCATATCTCTAGACAAAAGAAATTTTTTACTGTATACCCGACAACCCTCATCAAAGAAGCTTCTCTTTGGAACAGATGGAGACTATTACAGATTTGCACAACTGGTCATATAGAGGATATATATATGTGTGTGTGTGTGTGTGTGTGTGTGTGTGTAACTGAGAGAGTCCCAGGCTAAGTGACACACCTACAGTAGAGCCTTTACACCTAAGACTCATGGGACATAGTGGAACAGGGGATAGAGAAAATACTAATACATCCCTCAACTTTCACCAGTGTAGCTTCCCCATACAACAGAGTTAATGCACTCAGAAGGTCACAACTGGCTAAGTGTTAGAGAATAAGAGAACACAGACTGAGTGTCCCTTAACAGTACTCCAATATTATACCTCTCCCACACTACAACATTCGTCAATAGTCCCTTGGCTAGGGTTGGGGCTTATTACTCATTTCCCTGGTTCTATACCATGTATTTGTCTGAGTCAGCATGGGTCTTGTGTATGCTGTTATAGAGTTCCACAACTGGTCACACACAGAGAATATATATCTGAGAAATGCCCAGCCTTATGTGACACATCTACAGGGGAACCTCTATACCTAAATCTCATGGAACTTAATAGAACATGGGGTAGAGAGAATATTAATACATCCCTCTAGTCTCACCAATAAAGCTTCCTCATACAACAGAGTGCATTGCACAAAGAAAACCACAACTACCTTAGTTTTAGAGGATAAAATACTGCAGAATGTGTGTCCCTGGATAGGACTCCTATACTAAAACTCACCCACCCAAGTCTCAAGGATGATTGTGGAAGAGGGGGTGAAAAGATTGTAAAAGCCAAGGTTGGTGTATGAACATAAGGAAACAGAGGCTTTCAGGCTGTTAGGATTTGCTCACTCATGTGAATTTGTAACAATTGTGACAGCATGTACAAGACCCATGCCAACTCAATCAGACACAAACCTTGCAAAGAATGAGTGAAAGGGGCAGAAGGGGAAGCAGTCCTCAACATTAATCAAACTATTTGGAAGTGATTACTGCTGGGTGAATGAGAGTAGAACTTCTTTAAGGGCGTGACTCTAGATAGGGTGACTAGACACCAGTGGATAAACTTGCACCAAGAGACATCTGGATATAAATACTTCACCAGAACAGACTTAACGTATATGAAAAAATTCATGAAATCCAGTATACATGATGAGGATGCAGGAGGGGTTCTAAATTTGATTATGAGCTATTTTATGAAATGCACCAAACTCAATAAGAATATAAAAATACATAGTAATCTATTTAAATTATTTTTATTGAATTTTTCTGCATTTCATACATCTTAATCATATTTACACCCCCTTCCATATTTATATCCCTAGCACCCCTCCCCAGGGTATTACATGCATTTTTGTTGTATACATTAAGACCAATCGAACGAATTTTGTTTTCCCAGATATCCCTTAGTGTGTGTTCACCTACAGGATCCTGGTCAATCATTCTAGTAGTCGCTCCCTTAAGAAATACCAACTGTCTCTCATCCAGCCTTGATCACTGTCAATAGCTCCTCAGCGAAATTTGGGACTTCTTGCCTATTTCCCCACTTCTATGCTGGGTTTTTATTTGGTTTGCATTTGCATGAGTCTTCTGCATGGCTATGATTACTGAAAGTTTCTCAGAGAAAGCTCCTAGCCCTCTGGAAAGCTCTGTTTTCTTGTGGTCATCCAACAACTCTGGCTTTTACAGTCTTTCACCCCCATATTTTGCAATGATCCCTGATCCCTGGGTGGCCTTTGCCTCTCCTGATAGGAGTCCTATCAAGAGACATACTCTCTGCAGATTCTAAATCTTTTTATTTTGATGAGATGTGACTTTCTCTGTTACAATCTGTTTCATGAGGAAGCTTTGCTAGTAAGAGTTGAGAGATGCATTAATATTTTTCTGTTTCCTCTCTGTTCCCCAATGTTAGTTTTATAGACTGCATTGTAGATTTGTCACTATGGATGCACTTCTCACAGGTACAAATTTCTTGCATTTGACCAGTTTTTGTACTCTGTAATAGTCACCATATGTGTCAAAAAGAAGCTTCTTTGATGAGTGGTGAGATATACTTCTATGAAAATATAAAGATATATATTTGGAATATAGTAAGAAATTAACTATTGTCTAGGCATAAAATTGGATCTATGAAAGCTACAGGCATGTGTATTTGGCTATGTGTACAAAACCACATGAGTTCCTTCCCATTAAATGGGCTTTAAATCTAATTAGGTAGCTTTTGATGACCTCCAAGACAAAAGTACCACTACCACACCAATAGAGATAATTTGCTGTCCTGGCTTATGTAAAGCCTAATAATCACAGCAATAGCATTTTTGATGTTTAAGAACCTTTGTCTCTGTCCTGGTTAGTCTTGGTTTTCAATTTGTCAGGGTCATCTGAGAGTAGTAGTATCCATTGAGGAATTGATGAGGTCATGTTGAACTGTGGCCATGTATTTGAGGTAATGTCTTGATTATTAATTGATATAGGAGGATCCCAACTATTGTGATTGGTACCATTCCTCAGACAGGGTGTCCTGGGTTGTATAAAAATGCTAGGTAACCATGAACCAGTAAGATAACAAGTAATTAGTGCTCCTCTGTTTTCTCAAAGAATTAATAAACGTAAAAAGGTTTTTAAATTAAAAAAATATTTATTTAATAATCACATGATTAGGGGAAGCATTTCATTACAGCATTAACATATTCAATAACAATTTCCAGACAAAGGTGCATCTCTTTCAATATTGGCTGTAAATTTTTAGGTTTACAGTTGAATTAATACAGTTATACAATATTTAACTCAGTATAAACCCCATAAGACATAAAATTGAATGAGGTTTTAACCTTTAAAAAAGATCTCCATTTCATTTTAAAATACACTGTTTCATACAGAAATACTCATTTGCAATTCTACTAACACTGAGATGTTTGTACAACCGTCTCTAATGTCTATGCAACTGATTATTACTAGTCACCATTGGTTACTTTCTGAGATCTACTTGAGCATGGATATAAAATCATTGGGTAAAAAGATTTTTAAAAATAGTTAAGCGTTTTTATTTGCCCTGTCATGTATTTACACTGAAATATCAAAATAAAATAAATGCTTCATCATCATTTTGGTAGACACTGTAATAGCATCCATTTAACTACCTGAAATGGAATGTTTGCTGTATCACCTTTGGCCTGTCCATAAAAAGGAAAATGCAAAAGCACAGCAAAAATATGAAACTGTAACTTTACAATAGGGGAGGGTAGAGAAAAAAAAAACTCCATGCAGAGTATGAAAATACTCTGGAATATAGTGTAATATAGAGTATAGGGTATTTTAGATGTATCTAAGAGAAGACAATATTTGAATAATAATTTTAATATTGGGATCACAACAGTAAGAATAAAAGACTTCATGGAATTAACTGTCCCTGTCCTTATGAAATATAAGCTACATAGATTTCCCTGGGTTGTGACATATATGGAGTTTTTTTAGGGTAATGAAAAGAATCAGTGTAATAAACATGCTTGGTATAATTCAAACATATAAAATCCTGTGCCATAAACACAGAAGCTTCTGAGGTAAAGTAATATGTACTATTCATAATAATTCATATGCATATATATGTATTTTTGTGCAGTAATATATATTTCATGCATTCTTATCCATAAGCTTTCTATTCTCTAAAATACAGGATTATTGTCATATCAATGACTTCAGAATCATCTTAGCTCATCTCCATCAAGTTCAACATTCTTAGCATCACTGGTACCATACTAGCCTGGTAGCTCTTGTTTTCATTTCCCTCTTATTTTTGAAAGTATGACACAATATTGCATCCTAGGCCTAGAAACAAGGCAATAAAACAACATGTTTCCTAACTCACAATAAATTTGCTCAGGCTAGGAATCAAAACTTAGAAAGTAATCAGTAGCAACAAATTTGCATGTAATCAATTTAGAAATTAGATTACAATTTCTGTACTGTCATCAATATTATGGACAGTGAGAGTACTAATCTCTGTGAGATACTTTCTGACCATTCTAGTACATGCTTTATGGAAAATATTTATCTCTACAGTATGCCATTTAATTAATTTTTGAGACATAGTTTTATGAAAGATGTTATCCTTTGGGGGGGGGAGAGCTTCAGATATGACTGGAATACTCTATTTCCTAATGGTAGAAAAAGAGTGGAATAGTCAAATTAGTCTATAACCCATTTAATCTGTAACTTCCCCCAATTTATGGGGTAAGTTAGTACTTGGCCATGTACCTTTTAAACAGGAACCCATATCACCAGATTTAGACACAGGACAGAATTGGCACACAGGAAAACAAAACAAAATTGTACCAATTATAAAGGTCATCAGGCAAAGAATTATAATAAAATTAAGATATAATATGAAAAATAATACTGAGGTAAAGATGGTCTGCAATTAATTTGGTTTATGAGCAAGGAAATTCAGAGACAGTGCTCTCTTGTTGATATCAATGTTTTATGTATATTTTTAGTGAGTTTTTATACATTTCATATAATAGATCTTAGTCAAATTTACACCTCCTATTCACATTCCCCCCACTGGACTTCGTGCATTCTGTCATATTTTTTAAGGTCTATCTGGTCAAACATTTGTATGCAGTGTCCCTTGGTGTTGATTTATACACTGTAATCTAGTCAGCCCACCTAGTGTTACTTCCTTAAAGAAGATCTACTCTCTCTCATTCCCCAGTAAACAGTTGCCAATAATTCTTTGGCTAAAGGAGGGGTCTGTTGTCCATTGCCCAGTTCTATGCTGGGCCTTTGACTGAGTCAGCATGGTCTTGCATATGCTGCTTCCATTGTTGCAAGTTCCTCAAGGCCTGAAAGCCTCTCTTTTCCTTATATTTAAGTATCAATCCTGACTCTTACAATCTGCATGAGGAAGTTCTGCTGGTGAGACGTGTGGGGTCCATCAACACTCTCTCTACCCACCTGCTCCACCATGCTCCATGAGCTTTAGATGCAGACGCTTCACTGCAGACTGCACATATATTTTAGCTGTGTGATTAGTTGTGGAACTCTGCAGTAGCTTCCATCAATTACAAAAAGAAGCTTATTTGATGAGTGGCATATGGTATGCTGGTCCATAAATGTAAGGCTCCATATTTAGCATACAGAAATAAATTTCATTTGTCTAGAGATACGCTAGATTCAGGGTTTTCTCTAGGATCTGTGACCTCTCCAGCCATGTGTATTTGGCTCTAATTATACTTCCACCTACAAGTCCCCTCCCATTAAGAGGGCTTTGTTTAATTAGAAAGCTGTTGATCATCCCCTGGATTGAAGTATCACTATATGTATATTGTTTACAGGAAAATGAAAATGTAACATCATTTAAACACTCAAGGCATTGACTTGAGACATAGGACATAAAATTGTACTAGGTGATAACTAATATAATTATAAATCATTTGCATCATGAAGATAGAAAAATTCACATTGGGCAAATGTATAATGAACTAATGAATCAGTACTGAAGAGTCAGATGTGAGAAATAACAGAAATCTTAATACAATGACCAGTCTCAAAATTTGTATCATTTTTTTGGTATATTTTTAAAACATTTGTGGTAAATACAGGATTTTGCTGTCAAAAAAATCTGTTTTTACAACAATTTGAGTGTTCTGTTATTGGAAAACAGAATAACAGCTAGCAGGAAATAACATGTAGGTAATTCAGCACTTAATATATTGTAGATATAAATAAATTCATTAAATCATCATAACAGCACCTTGAGATAGATGACATTATTAAAGGTAGCTGATGTAGCCCTGGAGAGATGGCTCAGCAGTTAAGACCATTGCCTGCTCTTGCAGAGTACCCAGGTTTCTTCCATGCTGAACAAGGACACAGTGGGTCTATCTAAAATACTTCTAACTTGCATAACTCTTGTCTGTAGGGGTGTGGCCCAAATTCTCTCTGGGTCTCCTGTGTGATCAGACAAACCATATATTTTATGTGAGTTTATTAACTTACAAAGGAATGAGTACCCAGTGCCTAGCCCAGTGCCTCCGTGACTCAGAGCCCATTTTATCAGACCGTGCCATGCCCATAGCCCCACTAGCATTCACTCATGCCTCTGGGTCCAGCAATTGCACCCTGGATCCACAGGGAGTCAGTCCATTCTGTCTTTGAGTTGCTGCGCTGGCTGCAAGTTTCCTACACCATAGTGCTATATCGTTGGCTCTGGGCTTCCATCCCAAAATGGCTCCCAGCTTCCCCTCCTACTTCCTGCTCATGTCAGGCCCTGCCCATGGGAGGAACCAGCTAATCAGGAGACACTCCACCCCTTTCCTCCACTCTTACATTCTTTCTGCCAAACTTCTGCTAAAGTCCCTGAACCTTGGAGAGGGTGATAGATGTAGGGTGATCTCTCTTGTTTTAATGAGAGATAGTGGCTTCTTGGGCTTCCCCACTAGTTTGTAGGCCATGTCCACTGATACATCTCAGTGGTGTTTTTTCCTACTATAAAGACAAATGGAAGGAAGTAGACACATTTAAACAAACATGAATGTAAATACTAATGTTTAGAAAATATCACAGTAGGTGAACTATACTCATTAAACAGTATACTTATGATGATTTTTCCACTAGGGACTGTAGCCTTTCTCGACAAAAGGCATTGGCCTGGTCTACAGCACCAGATGTGTGTTCCACCCCTAGGAGTGGGCCTTATCCAATTAGAAATTTGTCAGTTGTACATATGTGGTCGAACCATTATTGCACTTGCAGGTATTGCTTGGCATGTCTGTAGTGTGCAGCACACGGGGTTCTTAGTTGAGTAGACTTATAGGGGAACCTTTCTTTCCCAACCATCTGTATCGAGCCTTCTGGCAATATGAACAACATCCATCCAGTGACACAAAGTTTTTTTTTTGGCTTAATCTCAATTTCATTTCTTCTTCTTCTCCTGTGCTCATGACATGCAGTGTCCTCAGCAACATGGCCTTGCCAACATTTCTAATGTACAATCAACATTAATGGCAAGAGCCTTGGTGAATTGGAGGACCTCAAGAATCTCTCTCTGAACAACAGCTCAGAGGGGGGCAACCCACCCCTGGCACTATAGATTTTCTTAACAGTTGTCTACAGCTGACCTTTGCTTCTTCAGGTATCTTTCAAATGGGTTTCACATCTGTAAAATATTTGAAGGAACATTAACATTAAATATTAAATCACTCATAGACAAGCTCTCATAAAGCTTGGAAAGGTTTTGTCCATTAACTGTTTTCTCCATAGATCCTTGTTAGGTACCATAGCACGGGTATGAAGAATTAATTTGGTTAGCTCATTACCATTTTTAATTATTTCATTGGATTTTTTCATTCTTGATACACTTACAGGTGTTGGCTCCAGTTCCCTGACCCTGTAGTGGGATAAGGAGGCAGGGGGCGTCTCCTGTCCCTGCTGCACTTGTTGGTTCCCTGAGTCAGAGAGGCTCTGGGTCTGCCTCCTGACTGTAGCCACATCTATCATCTTCCCATTGACCACACCAGGTTGCTGGGGCAGAACTTGGTGGGAAAACCTGCTTCCACCCTTAATACAGCCTTTATCAGAAGAGAAATGCATTTTATTTAATCATTGGGGATTCTTAACCACCCCTTGTACAGTTGTTATCTTTTGAATGTCCTTTGTAAACTGTTCTTCTGGTTTTAAAGCCTTCCAGAAATACCTTAGTACCAAATTTGGTTTTCTATGAATTTTTCCTCCTGAGATTTTGGCTTGACATAAGTCTTGCCACATTTGTCTTCGCGTAACCCAAGTGGACCATTTCCTCTGTCTGGTCTATTTTATATCTCTTATAGGATGTTCTGTTATTTCACAGAGACATTTTATATGCTGGTCAGAATCATTTAGATTTTCCAAAGACTCTCTCAGTTTACAAAGATCCTGTCCTATCAAAGGATTTAGTAAAGCCATTAAAGCCCCATAACATTCTCGAGGTCCCAGTTGAATTAAGCTTTCTTTCATATCTCTGGTGAACACAGTCTCATCTGGCCCAGTGAACTTGACATCATATATTGCTTTTCTCATACCTAGTTCTCTCAGTAATGCCTGCCCCTCCTTTATAGTCCTCCAGTCCCTGCTAATCATGTTAGTCTCCTTTGGTGACAACCATGTATCTTTAATGCCTTCAACCAGCCATCCCATGAAAGACTGCTCCCCCCTGCATTGGCCTAGGTTGAACAGCCTACATCACAAGGATGGATGGGTGGTTATATAACTGAGCTGTGAAGCTTCTGAAGGACTTAGACTGACGCCATTTGATCCCATATTCATTAAGGACTGCTCCTACCTGCATTGGCCTAGGTTGAACAGCCTATATCCTAAGGATGGATGGGTGGTTATACAGCTCAGCTATGAAGCTTCTGAAGGACTTAGACTGACTTCATTTGCTCCTATGTCCCAACTCTCACAAGCCATGTGGCCAGGGACTCTGCTTGCTTACTTGTAAGTTTTTCCTGGCTTTAACACTTCCAGCATGGAATATTTCCTAGATATAGTACAGTTAGCTTTTTTTCCCTTTTTACTATTATCTGTCTTTTTCTCTGAGTCCTTAAACTTTACACAAATCAAAGTGTCCTGACTTTTTTCTCTCTTCAGCTCTGTAACTGGGTCTTCCAGTGCAGCCTTTTCAGTTTCTCCTGCCTGTGGTATATCTTTTATGATGCAAAGTGGCCACTCTCTTTCTCCAGGTTCTTCAAGTTTAGAGAAGGTAAAAGATTTTCTAATCTTTGTGTAACTTTTAACAAATCTTCACATACCTGAAACATATCCCCACATTTACAACATAGCTGTGGCCCCCGCTTTTCAGTGGGTGGTCTCTTTTCAGTAATCCAATGCAAAAACCACATCAGTGCTGCCGTTAGCGCTCCTCTAAAACTCATTCTCAGTTTTGTCATATCCTGTCAGACTACACCAATTCTGTGGCCCGAATTCTCTTTGGGTCTCCTGCGTGATCAGACAAACCATATGATATATTTTATGTGAGTTTATTAACTTACAAAGGAATGAGTACCCAGTGCCTAGCCCAGGCTGCCGTGACAGAGCCTGCCTTATCAGACCGTGCCATGCCTATAGCCCTGTGAGCATTCACTCACACCTCTGGGGCCAGTGATCTCGCCCCAGGTCCACAGGGAGTCAGTCCATACTGTCTTTGAGTTGCTGAGCTGACTGCGAGGTTCCTACACCATCATGCTCTACACCTGGCTCCTGACTTCGATCTCAAAATGGCTCCCAGTTTCCCTTCCTACTTCTTGCTCGTGTCAGGCCCCACCCGTTGGAGGAACCAGCCAATCAGGAGACAAAGGGGGAAAGGAAAGTCCTTGAATCATGAATAGGAGATGTGAAGAAGTAAATGCAAGAGTAATTAGCATTACAAGTTCTAGACAGGGAAGTAAAGTCAGAACAGGACAATTTTCAAATGTTCATATGAGAGTCCATTAGAATTTCTTGACAAGGGCTTCCAAAAGCATCCCCCTATTGGGTTCCTCGTTTTTCTTTTGTCTTCTGAGGCTGGACTCGAGAGTGATGGATTCAGGATTTGCTTTCAGGTATTTTGATAGCTGCTGGAGTGGTTAGAATCAGTGTCAGTTCCCTCTAAAAGGCTCCTAGATAGGGGGAGAAAACAAATTTATCCATCATTTTAGAATAGCTGGTTGTCTCCCCTAGCTACAGGTGGGTAGAAAAAAGTCAGAACAGGGAAATTTTTAAATACTCATATGAGAGTCCATTGGAATTTCTTGACAAGGGCTTCCAAAAGCATCCCTCTATTAGGTTCTTCCTCTTTTGCTGTCTTCCAAGGCTGGACTCTAGAGTGATGGATTTGGGATTTGCTTTCAGGTATTTTGATAGCTGTTGGAGTGGTTATAATCAGTGTCAGTTCCTTCTCAAAGACTTGGAGATAACTGAAGGGATACTAACAAAGACTGTATGGGACGTTCTGTATGATGTACATACAAAAAAAAATCAACAAATAATAAAATAATGACTTATGTTTGAGAAGGAAGCATAAAAATTTACTTCATGTTAATTAGAAGAGATGATAAACATTAACAGTGAAATCTACCTGATGACTTTATATTACTATTGAGATTTTACTAATGGAAAGTTGGTGCTTAAAATACTATGAAACTAGTAACTGAAAAAAATTAGCTTGTTTTGTTTTTCTTAGAAAGGGTCTCCCTACAACCCTAGCCAAACTGGACCTCACTATGTGGACCAGGTTGGCCTGTATCTCACAGAAATTAGCCTACCTCTGCCTCCCAAATGCCAAGATTAAAGGCATGTACACAAATTTAGCTTTTGAATCCAGAAATTTTTACCACAGTTTCAGTGTTTACTAATACTGTTTTCTCACAATAAAATTAAATAATGAATGTGCAGTAATTTTTGCATTATTCTATAACTTCTATCCGTAATCCATTGGCTATGAGTTAGTAATAATGTTCTTAATGTAATAGTTTAATCTTTATCATAAATTTTAAAATGTAATCTCTGCTCATTGGATGTAGAGTGCAAGCACTTTGAACAATGCTCCCTACTGCAATTATTTCTACTACAATTATTTAATCCTTCATGGAATATATTTCACTTTCAATCTCAATGTTTTCTTTTGAAAATAATTTTCATATAAGACAGAAAATTATAATCATGCCTGTGATATGGTGTTTCCTCAAACTAGTAAATATTGTAAATTATGTTGAATTTTATATGAAAAATTCTGTTGGGAGGAGACTGTGAAAGCCAACCAATATTCTAACGTCTTCTTTGAACTCTATGAACAAGAGCCAAGGATTAGAGAAATGCAGAAAGCTGCCAGCCTCCTCTGATCCTCCTTAATCTGTATCTTTTCTCTATGCCATCTCATACTCATATACTTTTACTTTTCTTAGCTTCATTCTGAGCAATGTGAATGACCAATTATAACATATGACTTGCTCAGAATGAATCATGTATTCAAATTTATTTAATTCAAAAGTTCTCACATATAGATGAAATATGACTATGCATATAATTAAATAATGAGTATAGCATTATTTATAGCTAGTATAATTTGTTAAATCTCAACTTAATATTTCCCTATCCTCTATCACTCTATTTCTCTAGAAATATGAGTTTATGACTACCTTTTAATTCCATGAATTTTACTATGGCCACATAATAATATGTGAAAATGTGTACACAGGAAATAGTAAAACAAAAGAGTTGTTTAAAATAAATTTCCAATGTTTTCTTTATTTGCTCTTATTATGGTTGACTCTAGCAAATTTTTAATATTTTTAAACAAGAAATGAATAAAAGAAGAATTAACTAAGTGGTTACTGTATTATTCTGCCTTGGATTGAAGTTTTAAAATGAAAAAGCTGAGTTTGAAGACAACTGCTTTGAATAATATGTTTCTGACTGGTTAGTCTAGAAATATGTTCTATTATGCCCATGAAATTTTCATTATGTTCTTGGTATATTAATAATTCATAGGATATGAAAGCGTGAGTGATACAAATAATACAGTTATTTCATTTAAAGGACCCAAGAGATGAATAAGATGCCTTATTTTTTTCTTAGTATAAACAGCATTCAGACAGACCAGAAGAAATCAAATTTCCTTTTTCCTCAGGGTTTCTCTCTATATATATTACAATGGCAGAAATATTCATATAGACGTGCACAGATATACACATATATTTCCAGGCAAATCTACTAAGCATGATAGTGTACATTGGATTGTGTCCGTGTTTTTATACCTGTTTTAGTAAACAAATGATATTCTTCCCGAAAAGGCAGGGAATTATTTGTATTTATATGGACACATTTGTTTTCATATATACATGTATATATTCAAATATATGCATATTTACATAATAAAAATACTGACAAATATGGATCACAAAGTTGACTAAAACTTTCTTAGTTTCCCTTTAAGTATCTAATGTTAACATGATGTTATGCATTTGAAAGGCACAGTTTAAATTATTAACTTGTGAACATTAGCTATTTGAATGCACACAATATACATAGCATTTAATAAAGATTATGCACACAATGCTAATGTTAAAGTACATAAAAACAATATCAGTAATTTGATACTAATACTTTTTCTGGAAAAAAATTCTTCCCTAAATTTCACTTCTTAAATCTTTAAGTGTGAAAAATGCTACAAGGTAAAATGCAATCATACAACAGAAAATCTTCAGTGGAATTTCTTTTTGGTTATATGTTTTAGGGCATTTTTATCCATTTTCTAAGAAAATTGATTTATAAATAAATATATATATATATATATAAACACATACACACATATATGTGTGTGTGCATTTATGTGTATCTGTGTGCATATATTTGTAATCAGATAATACACATGGACTCCTCATATACCTCCGTCCTTAAATGTGTGTGTATTTGTGTATGTGTAAACTCTCTTAGTGAGTTAGATGTCACATAATATCTTGGTGAAATTACATTAAAGTAGTTTTAAATAACTTTTGGCTATGCTTATATGAAAAAAAATTATAAACATATTTAGTGTGACTAGAAATTCATTTTTCAGTATTCTTTATTTATTATATAAGAATAAATGTATTCGTGAGTAAGATGGTAGTCTAGAAACTACCACTGTGTGATTTGGATAAGAAAAAGAGTCAGAAGGAAAGAATAAATTATAAATTGAAGAGAGAAAAGGGAAAAGCATTAGCAATTTAAAGACGGGATAAAACAGCTGAAAAATGAGAAGAAAATAATTCAGGAAATTCCCAAAATTAACCATGCCATCCTAAACATCAATGTTCTCCAGTAGGGGAAGTAAAAACAGAAACTTTACCCCAAAACTAAGCCAAATGGCATTGGTGGTATAAACAGCCTGGCAGACTTACACTCAAGGAAAACCCACAACCACAATCCTCACAAGCCTCAAAGTCAGTTGTAAGTATGGTGAGATACTACCGTTTTGTTGTTGTTGTTGTTTGTTTTGTTTTGTTTTGCTATTTATAGTTTGCTTTATTATGAAAAGTAATGTACTTTCTCAAAGTATTCATTTTAAAGAATGTTGTCAGCCTTCCTTGTGAATTCTCTCCTACTAAGACCTTATTTCTCAGTATCCGAAAATAAACTCTATAGACCTTTGTTCTTCATTGCTATGATGCTGATGTTACATCGCTGTGACCATGATGCCAGTAGCATCATAAAATTTAAAATAATGTATTTTCTTAATAGCATGCATTTCAAATCTAACTTTAAGGAGTAAAAATTCATAAATTTAATAATCATATGAAGTCAGTTATTTGACAATTTTATAAATAAAGAGTAAAAATTTATCTAAACATCTTAGATTGTTAAGGCCATGTTTCTTGGTAAGTTAGAAAAATGAAAGCATCTTATTTTCTTTTCCCTTTTGATTTAAGGAAAATTAACTGTCATTAACAAAACTCAAATTTCACTTTTTCCAAAGTAGTTTCAAGCATCATTTTTTGTTTTGTTTTGTTTTTGGTTTTTCT
This sequence comes from Nannospalax galili, assembly GCF_000622305.1. Classification (NCBI taxonomy): domain Eukaryota; kingdom Metazoa; phylum Chordata; class Mammalia; order Rodentia; family Spalacidae; genus Nannospalax; species Nannospalax galili. The sequence continues at coordinate 888,182 of NW_008349353.1, forward strand.
GGGAGCTGTACTAAGATTAGGGATCAGCATCTCTTTTTGAAGTGAATAAGTTATATGAAATTTTACACTGTTTCTTATTTAGTTTTATTATATCTTTGGTAAATCATATAGTAGGAGTTGAGCAATATCTGTACATGAGTGCATGTGTACAGCTGAGGGCAACATAAAAAACAAAATAAACAAACAAAAAACACAGTTCCAGACAGGAGAAACCTCCCTTTCAATCACTGGTCAGGTTACTATAAGATCAGGTACTCCCAAATAATCAGGCTATTGACACAGTCTTTGATTGGCTCCTAGAACTTGAAGATAAGATCCTGTTGCTAAAGAAAAAACATTACTTTGAACAGAGGATTTGGAGCAATGGAGCTTGAACTGACCTGGAAACCTCTTCTCAGAAGACTAGCTCACATAGTTTTAGAACATACTTTGCAAACAACACCCTTACACTGAAGGACATCTAGGAACACAAACTTGATACAACAGTCCTTAATATATATGACAGAGTGTATGAAATCTGGTGGATTGTCTATGGGGGTGTGCAGATAGGGCAGGTTCTCTAAATATATTTAAGATTTATTGCTTGAACTACAGAAAAAAATTCAATAAAAATATATATTGAAAAATGATGTAAGGAAGAAAATATCTATATGTCTTAACATCATCTGTAACACATGGCATTTTTAAGTCAAATTGAGCTGTGATTAAAAATAAAAAAGCCTAGGCTGGGCATGGTGGTGCATGCCTTTAATCCCAGCACTCAGGAGCTAGATGCAGGTGGATCTCTGTGAGTTCGAGTAGAGGCAGGTGGATCTCTGTGAGTTTGAGGCCAGTCTGGTCTCCATGGTCAGTCCAAAGGGCTGCTACTATCTGGACAGATAACCTATTTATAAAACTTAGCAATGCTGGGGGCTTGAGAACACAAAACAGTGACAAATAAAGACACATACATTTAAACAGTCGAAAAAAAAAAAAAAAAAAAGGGGGAGAGAGAGGGCTCCCGTTTCACGAAGCAAAAACACCGGTCACTTAAATGATTTTATATGACATCCATTAGCTATGGACAAGTGGTAACTTCCCAGTTCATGTGGCTCCTACCTGCTGACACTCACAGCTACATACAGGCATGACAAAGGGGTTATAGGCAGACCCCGAAACAGAAACTACAGTGCGCTATAAGGTCTCACAGGATATGACATCCAAGAGTTCTTTGACCTCAGA
>NW_008349353.1:889805-897956 GCF_000622305.1 Nannospalax galili
CTGCTCTTGCAGAAGACCTGGGTTCGATTCCCAGCACCCACATGGCAACTACTAACCGTCCTTAACTCCAGTTCCAGGGTAATCCATAGCCCTCTTCTGACCTCTGCGGCATTGCAGGACATGGGTGCACTCACATTCATGCAGGCAATACACTCATACACATAAATTAAAAGTAACAAAATATTTTAAAAAATGGTGATGTCCAGGTTCTAAAGACTCAGAAGCAAGTTGCTCCATCATTTCACATACTACTAACCGTCCTTAACTCCAGTTCCAGGGTAATCCATAGCCCTCTTCTGACCTCTGCGGCATTGCAGGACATGGGTGCACTCACATTCATGCAGGCAATACACTCATACACATAAATTAAAAGTAACAAAATATTTTAAAAAATGGTGATGTCCAGGTTCTAAAGACTCAGAAGCAAGTTGCTCCATCATTTCACATTTCATTACTTTTTTCTATCTGTTTTTTAACTAGATATAATAGTATCCTTATTGTATTTACAACACTTCAGGATTAATTTTGTTAGGATTCATGGGGCTGGAGAGATGGCTCAGTGGTTAAGGGCACTGGCTGCTCTTTCAGAGAACTGGGGTTCAATCCCATCACCCACATACATCTAAAAACCCTCTCTAACTCCAGTTCCAGGGGATCTAACACTCTTCTGATCTCCATGGATATTGTATGACATTGGTGCACTTTCGTACATGCAGGCAATACACTCACACACATAAAAATAATAAAATTAATAAATATAAAATAAAAATAAAATACTAGGGTTCATATTTTACATAATTTTATTGATAAATCTTTCTTATTATTGGGCAATCTTTTTTCTTTTCCTTTCTTTTTTTTGTTTTTTTTTTTTTTTTTTTTTTTGTTTTTTTTTTTTTGCCCCTTCTATTTTAGTCGTAATTTTATTTATTTCATTAGTTTTTATTTTCTTAAGGAAATACTTTTGCCTTTAGATTTGATTCAACTTCTTACATTTATCTAATTTTATTTTCTAAGTTACATTATGGTGAAATTTTTTGTAAACTGTTTTTGTATTATTTTCTCTTCTCAATAAAATTGTCTCTACTACTTTTCTATTTTGTCTCATCCTCTTAACCTCATTTCTACTCTGTTTCCTCCTTTCCCTTCTGCCTTTCTTTTTGTCACTTCCTTACTATTTCCTTCTTCACCCAAAATAATATTTAAATTCATAATACACTCTCCATTAGTTTAACCATTTTCTTTGTTATAGCCATTGGTGAAATATTGGGACTTAATACATTTTAAGTTTCTTTCTGCATCTTTGAAGAATCTTCATGTACATGGGAAGTTTTAACTATTTCTCTGTGTCTTATTTATATTTCACTCAGTCTGGGTGCTCAGCCTATATTTGTGACAGGGCTTTCCTTCTTAGTTAAGCTTGCCTGGAAATGCTATTATACACTGAGATTTCTCCTTGTTTTTTTTTTTTAAAGGCAGACAAATTGGCAATGAAAATTAATCATATCAAGGGGCTTGGGAGATGGCTTAGAGATCATGAACACTGACTAATTTTGCAGAGGACCCAAGTTTGATTCCAACAACCCACATGGTGGCTAAAACTGTCCATAACTCCAGTTCCAGGAGATCTGTCTCCTTCTTATGAACTCAGTGGGCATTTTATGACATGTATACACATACACATATGCAGGGAATATACACATATACACAAAATAAAAATAACAAATAAAATATAAAAAATTAATTATGTCAAAAGACAAGGTTGAGGAAAAACTACATTATGCAACATTAAAAAGAAAGAATAACTTTAGGATATGATTAAAAGACTATTTCTAAGAATTGATGGAAAAGATGAAAGTGCAAAAATAATAACTTAGGGCACAGCAAGTCTACTTAATAAAATTATACCAGAAATTTCTAAGAAATAAATAGATAGATACAAGGCCAATATAGAATCCCAAATAAGCATGACAAGTGAACAAACACTCCATGTTATATTATTCAAAATGACAAAACAATAAAACACAGAATAAAAAGAAAAAACTAATGAAAAAAAAATAAGTGAAAAGCCTAGCAACATGGAGTGAAAAATCAGAAAATATAATTTAAGAAATGGTAAAAAATGTTGGAATTATGTAATTTAATCAAGTAAAAAAAGAAAAAAAAAGCAAACATCATTTACACAGTTCACAACTATGACAATATGTCAATATGACCAAATTAATGCAAAAAGTAGCATTTTTAAATTTTAAAAAAGTAATTACCAACTTACTCTAAATGCAAACAAATTAGAATACTAGATATTTTATCAAAAACTCCCAAATCAAGGAAAGCAGGAAGTGATTTATTTCCATACTTGAAAATAACACCAATAGCTGCATCTAAAAAATATTTTTAATTGATATAGAAATAATGTTATTTCCAAATAAGAGCAAATTAATGCAATTCCTGATGGCTGATCCACAGGGGGATGACGACTGAGAAAATATGACACCAAAACAAGAAGTAAGACAATCCCAGATATACAGGGAGCATAAAGAACTAGAGAGTGGTTGGAGAAGTAGCAACGTGCCATGTAACGATGAGAGCGCTGTGGCATATATCAGGGAGGAAACAGTAAAAATATTTTTAAACTTATATGAATGAAAATGCAAATATTGTTGATATAATAATCTGATTTTAGTGATACTGTCTTCCAGACCTCATGAATCATCATTCCAATATTTACATTTTTAGAGTTTCTATTGCAAATTATCCATTATTTTGAAGGATTTTCCTCCATGTGTTAATTTGTGACCCTCTACTAGCTTTCATTATGCTCTTTTGCTTCTGTATACTTAGTGTTCTAACAGTAATTTGGCATGGGGAAGTTGTTATCTCATCATATCTGCTCAGTCTTCTAAGTGCTTTCTCTATATGGATGTTGATGCCTTCCCGATGCCTGTGAACTTTTCCAGAGATTTTGTTGAATATGGGCTTCCTGCCTTTCTTAGTTTTTATTATGTTGCTGTGATAAAACACTCCAACCAAAGCAACTTTAGAAAACAATGTTTATTAGGCTTATAGTTCATAGGGATAAAGTCCAATGTGGCAACTGGGCACACTGGGGAAGCAGGAAACTAGTTCACATTACATTCACACTCTGGAAGCAGGCAGCTGTGAGTGCCTACTGCTGTACAGATCCTTTCTCTACTTAGTTCAGAATCCTACCCAAGGAATAATGCAGACTCTTGCCAACACAATTAACACAATCAAGATAATCCCATTTGGACATGCCCAGAAACCCATGTCTCCCAGATTCTATAAAGTTGACAGTTGACATGACCCATCACAATGCCTGTATCTTATTTTTTTCTCCAACTAACAGTTTCACATTTATAGATTTGGTCCTTCATGATATCCCACAGATCTCACATTTTCTCTTTATATATTATCTTTTAAATTTTTGGAATATTCTTATTCATCACTCTTGTTTTCATGTTTGGTAAATCTGTCTCCTGATTGGTCTATTGTATTCATGAAGTTTTCCACTGAGTTTGGTTGTTTTTTAATTTATTAATATTATCTTTTACAAAATTTCAGTTTGCTACTTTTCAGAATTTGTATTCCTTTATTGAATTATACTTTCTTATTCTGCATTGTGGATCAAATAAGAAATGTCCCCATAAGAACCTGGGCTTGAACATTTGACCCCAATCTGGTGATGATGTTTTGAGTTCCTCGAGTCTTTAACAAATGGAGCCTCATTTGAGGATGTGTGGCTCTGGTCCCACTTCATATCTGCTTTCTGCTTCCTGATTATGAACACAATGTATCAAACCACCTTATACTCTTGCTACCATGCCTTCAACTTTATAATGAAGTGTATCCTCTCATAATGTAAGCCTAATTATACATTTCCTTTGTTAAGTTGCCTCTTTTTAAAAATTGATTACAGCAATGAGAAAAATAACAAAAATTTTCTTCTAAGAGTTGTACTACTTCTATGATAAACGAGGTAATATTGTTTGTAGATTCTGAACTATTTTCCAGGAAATGTGAAAGAATATGTGGATAGCAAGAAATAGACCTAGAATTATAGGGGTTGGAGAGATGGCAGTGAATAAGAGCACTGGTTATTCTTGCTGAGAACCCAGGTTTCATTCCAAGAACCCACATGAAAGTTAATAACAATTGGTAACTCCAAGTCCAGGGGAAACTGACACCCTTTTCTGACCCCTAAAGGCACTGCAGGACAAAGGTTCACCTACTCACATACATGCAGGCAATATAGTCATACACGTAAAATAAAAAAAATAAATAAAAATATTAAAAGAAAGAAAAGACCTAGTAATATAAACAGAGATTTATGAATCATTCTTGTTGGAGTCTGGAAGATCACAATGCTTACACAAATGTGAAGCACAGAGATCAAACTCATAGAATTTAAAAGTGAAACAAGAACTTTATTGAATATTGTCAAGTAATGTGGCTATATTGGAGTCAAGTTCTGAGAATCCGAAAGAGACTTAGGTCAAAAGTAATGAACAGACTAGGTTAGTCAAGGAATAGGAGGGAATAGGAGCAAGTTTGTGTCATGCTTATTGTCCGTGTTGTCTTTGTGAGAGAGCACAAACAGAGCAAAAAGGGAGAGAAATGTATACAGTTTGATGAGGAAAGGACAGAGCTTAAAATTATGAATGAGGCAGGTGAGAAAATAACACTGTGTTAGAAGGATTCAATGTAACCATTTATGTCACACTCCTTCCACCACACATTTTCTCCCTTGATGAACAGTATCCATCCATTCAAACTCTAAATAAGCCCCTTTTCCTGCAAATTGATTCTTGTCAAGTATCTGATCACAGCAATAAGAAAATCAGCTAGTATTTCCTGTAATAATTGTGTTCCGTTATTCAGCTGCTTATGTGAATTCCCTTTGAGTTTATATTCATTCATTATATTTATAATATTCTCTTTGATTCCAGGAACATACTTATAATCATTTATTAAATTCTGGAATTGTACCCAATGGCTTTCGTCATCTTCCAACTCATAAGATAGTTGCTTTCTAACTCTCCCAGTATACCCCCCAGGGAGTCTAGCACTGTTGGAGGTTGCAGACTATCTTCTGAGCTTCAGTTTTTTATTTAAAATGTAAACCTGTTTATATTTAAGTGGTACTCTGTGATGTTTCAATGTATGTATACAATTTCTATGTTTACTTGCATACTTTGCATAATCTGTACAGGGTACTCATATCTATCTCTTCTATAGTTATCACTCTTTGCAGTGAATTTTTTTGACTATATTATGTAATCACCCTACTGTGTAGCAGAATATCAGAATTAATATATAACTTCATCAATATATTTTTAATCCCTTTCAGAATCTGTTTGGAATGCATTAAATGCTTAAACAAATGACCACATATCCTGGGATTCTTAAATAATTTTTAAAACAATGAAAGGCCCTTAGGACAAAAAGTTAAAGAAATCATACCTAACAAAAGTTTTCAATATTTTGTGGATAGACAATTGCCAAGAGCGTAAAAATTAATACATAGTAGTGTTTAAAATCTTTTCATTTGTGAAATTATGTATTATAAAAACATAGATACATTATGTATTTGCATTACCATTCTAAAATTAGGGAAAATCTGAAAAAGCTGTAATTGAAAATGACAATGGAAAAGATAAAATTTAGAAATCTTATTCTAAGATAAAGTCAAAGTATTAGGAGAGGGTGAGGAGTGTGTTTACTTACCATTTCTTTAGTGTTTGTGAAACACTGATTTCACTTCATCATTTTGCTCAATTTGTTTGGTTATAACTAATTTATTTTATAAAGTCTTTGAATATGAGCCTGTGTGATCACATAACTACCACATCTAATTATCACATAATCATGAACTGAGTTCTTTGCATCCTAACCATCCACCTCCTTCAAACTTATCAGCACACCAGCAGCCTACCCACAAGTCAATTTCTGGTGACAAATAAACTTTTCTCCTCTAAGACTATGAGGTCTTTGAAAGTATTTGTAACATTCTTTTTCTAAATTTATTTCAATGGAATCGAGGTGTCTGAGCCAGTTATATCTTTTAAAGCTAATTTTCAGTATTTTAATCTATATATCCACATTCTGGACAAAGGAAAAGAGCATGACTGGAAATCTGGCAAATATTAAGAGCTTTCTAAGCTTACCCCCAGTGACACCTCCTCCAGCAAACCACAATTTCTAAAACCTCATAAAACCACCATCTGAGAACAAAACATTCAAATATTTGGAATCTATGGGGGGCATTTTCAACCAAACCACTGCATTCTGCTCCCTGGGCCCCATAGGTTTATGACCATCATATATAATGCAAAAGATATTTAGTATACTTTCAAAAGTCCCTATCCGCTTTAACAGTCTCATTAATATTCAAAAGTCCAGAGTCTAACGTCTCTTGTGAAATACATGGCATTGTCTTAACTTTAAGCCAATATATAAAATCAAAAGACGAATTACATACTTCCAACATACAGTAGAACTATATACTTATTTCCATTCCAAAAGACAGGAATCAGGTCATACTGTAGAAATACCGGACCAAAAAAATACCAAAAACTAGGGTAAACACCAAACCCAGTAAAGGCCCATGTCTAACAGCAGGGCCTTTACTTCCAAAAGGCTTAGCTGTCTCAGCCCCTCCATGTTTGCTGCATGTAACACCCATCTCTCTTTTGGGCTGGTGCCACTCCCTGTTTGCAGCTCTCCCTGGCAGATGTTTCACCACTCTAGCATCTACTGTGTCATATGCGGTCTTTAGCATGAAATAGTCTTCACCTTCACAGCCTCACGAAGTGGCCTGTCAGGGCCTTCTTTATGTAGGAACATTCCTGCTGCACTCTGTTTCTGAGGCTTTCTGAAACTGCAGAGGAAGAACCAATTGACCACTTCACTCTTGCATCTTTTATGCATTTAAAGCCAGTGCCATGTGTAAAACACTACCAAGTTTGGCTGTCATCTTTAAGTGGACTCTGCCCCCCATCCACATTACCAGCAGTTTATGTATACAGTGGTTTTCTGGGAGTAGAAAAATCCCCAGGCATTTTCCTTTCACAAGTTGGAGGCTTAGCTGGGTTTGATATTGCCCTGAACTTATTCTTTCCATTGTAATGTGCAAATCTTTAAACTTCTCCTTAAACATTTTTACCTCATCAAAGATATCTTCTTCAGCACATGATTTGATTCCAACATTAAACTTTCTAGTGCTCTTTTTCAATCCAAACTGCAAATTCTGCATTTCTTGTTGCTCCATTGCTCTTCTTCACTGTAGATCTCTTTATGATTCACCATTAATATCCACACCACCAAAGAAATTAGTCTATTACTTTTCAACTTAGCCTCAGGAAAGCTCTTAGGCTGTGAGCAAACTCCAATCAGATTTTACCAAAATATCCCAGTTGCTGCTTAAATCCTTATTTCCCCCAAAACTACATTGTTTTCAGTACTACTTTCTAGTAGGCCTGCTTATAGAAATAAACCACTTTTCTAGTCCAAACTTCAAAAGTCTTCCACATTCCTTCAAAACCCACATGGTCAGGTTCTTCACAAATAACAGCCCACTGTCTGGCACCATCTTCTCTGTAGTTACTTTTCAGTAGCTGTGATAAAATAAGGTAACCAAGGAAACTTATAAAAGGATGAATTTATTTGAGTTTACGGTTCCAGAAGAATTATAATCGGGAGGAATGGTGGCAAGTAGAGACCAAAGCAAAAAGAGAGCTCACATCTTCAAGCAGGTCCAGGGACCAAAGCATGACTGGAAATCTCCAGCAATGTTTAAGAACTCTCTAAATCTGCCCCCAGTGACACACTTCGTCCAGCAAGGTCAAATCTCATAAAACCTTCTAAAACAATGCCACCAGCTGTGAAAAGAATGTTCAAATACTTGGAGCCTATGGGTGTCATCCCATTTGAACCACCAGATACATTTATACTTTATGAAGCTTCAACATTTGATAACATGCCATTTTAGTATTTCATGCAACTATACTGGGAGTAATTATAAATAATTTTGATAAAATAATGTCCAGTATGATTAGAAGTAAGAAAATACTTGGATTGTTGGTACATCTGGAAGTTAAACTCTTTTAATTAATTCATTGAAGATTAGAATTAAGA
>NW_008349353.1:897982-898464 GCF_000622305.1 Nannospalax galili
TAGCTAGGGTCATTCCTTTGATTATTGATGTAAGGCCAGAAATCTGAAAAGAAATAGTGAAATTGTACAAAGTTCTTGGTAGGCCTGCACTGGAACTACAGGAGAAATAAACTACATTTGCTCTTTCTATTAATGGTAAATTCTTGTCTACACTGTCAACTACAAAGCAGTGCTCATGTAAGATGGAACTTTAAATTTGATGTATCCTCATTTTTCCTAAATATTTACATATACCAGTCATATGAAACATCCATAAAGCTCACTGATACATTTTTGTCTTTCAACTTATTACTCTCAATCATTTCTATAAAATTCCCCAAAACATATGTATCATTACTACTGAAAGGGAAAAATAAGATTAATTAGAATTTAAATTCACTATTTTAAAATTTTATGAGTTTCTCTTTTAAGTAGCAATTTAGCACCATAAACCAGTTCATGTTTTTAGAAAGATTTTATTTTGTAATAAAGATATCTATCTA
>NW_008349353.1:898568-919731 GCF_000622305.1 Nannospalax galili
GTACTTAAGATTTTCATCAGAAATTTAGAAATTTCAATTCATATAGCATGAGAAACTATTTTGTATGAATATATGAGAAAAACAATAGAAATAATAAAAGAACATAGTAGTCCTTAATTAATTTATCTTTAATTTTCAGCTCATTTATTATACAATACACCATCCATTGAGGTACTGTGATAAAGGGTAGTTTGTGGTTCAGTAAGTTTCTAAATTTGCTTCTAGATACTAAGAAATGTTAACAACTAAAAGAACTGCATGGTCAAATAAGTCATCATTTGTGCAGGGGTTAGTGTTTTGAGAAACACAGAAATCTATTTAAAATAGATAATTAGGGCAATGTCAGTAGAAAGTCACACTTTGATGTTGAAAATATAGCATTTAATATATAGGAAATTGATTGATAATGTATATAAATCTATTTTAAGGAAAATTTTGTATGCATTTTCAGAGTCTTTTGTAAAACCTAAATCCAATTAGAACAACTTAAATTTATCAATTGCTGTATAACTAAATAAAATATTTGTCTAATCAGTATTATTGTAATAATGATTTCTGTAGGAATGTTTAGTCAATATAAGAATTTTTCTTCACAAGTGGGAGCTTCAAGGAGAAAGGACTAAAGATTTCAAGGAATCAACAATTTTTTATAAAAAAAGAAAGAAAAAAAAGAAGAAACTGATTAAAAAATTGTAAGATTCCTTTTGAACAATAACAATATTTTTTATTTGTTATTCTTTATTACTTATTATTTCCTAAGGCAAGGTTTTTCTATCATTACTTTGATTCCTAAATATGGAATTTATATAAAAGCACATGTGTTTACCTTGATCTATTTTTTTTTCCTTTGATTCATAGTTACTTTTCTATGTTCTCTCTTTATTCACCTGGTTACTTTTTGCTGTTTTTTATTTTTTCTTTTTCTTAAAGACAATTGAAGTTATTTTTGTTCACATATCTGAGTGAATATGGTCATTATGAATTTTAATTATTCATTAGTAGAATTTGTTTATTTAGTTACCATAAAATGATGCAGATTAGGAAAACTAAAAACCAAGAAAGGTTAAACTGAATAAAGCAATAACTTTAAATTTATATTTTAAACTTTTCTTTTTAATTATGTTTATTGAATATTTTAAAAATTCCCGTGAACTTCCTTAGGCTGCACAGCCTCCAAGCATCCTGGTGCTAGCACATTTCCTGGTCCCCAGGAGCCCTGTGGGCCTCGTCCTGCCCTCACCTCCCTTTGATTCCCTGGGCTGCAAGCCTTTCGGGGTACTGGTGCCAGCGCCTTTCCTGGTAAGCCCAATGGTGGCCCACTGCACCATGACTCCCCTAACCTCTTTCACCCTCCCAGCTCCTCCACCAGGTCTCTTCTCCTAGCCTGGGTACTGACCCATTTCTTATCTTGGCACCCCAGACACCAGGGCTAACCTCTTCGGCCAGAGCTACCACTGCTTCCTGATTCTTTGCATCCAGACCAACCCTGTTCCTCCCAATAGTCCCCAGGAGCCCTCGGGGCCTGATCGTGTTTCCCCGCACCACCACCTTTGCTTCCCTGGGTAGCTCAACCACCAGCATCCTGGTGCTAGCATCTTTCCTGGGTGGGTCCCACTGCCTGCTGGGCCTTGAATACCCCAGCCTCATTCACCCTCCCAACTCCTCTCCTAGGCTGGGTACTGGCCCATTTCATGTCTTGGAGCTGAAGACTCCTGGCCTGACACCCAGAATCCCAACTGCTTCCTGATCCTTTGCATCCAGACCAACCTCCCTCTGCATCCTTGGGTGGCACCATCACTAGCTTGCTGAGGCCAGCATCTTTCCTGGGCCCTGCTCCCAGGCCAGCCGAACTCCCAAATTCCTGAGGGCAGCATCTTTTCTGGAGGGATACAGACCTTAGGAGAAAGCTTGAGTGTATATGGGCTTCATCTCACTTGGACCTCTGTGGGAACTTCTGAGGACAAAAGTAGTTTGGGCACTCTGTTATAAAATCAAAAGAGGGAACCGGAAGCTTAGAGGAACCAGATTTTGATGCCCCAAAACTACACCTCAAAGATGCATAAAGTTTACAAAAAGAAGCAGACCTAAACTGAACAAAGGAAGGCTTGAGTCTCATGCTAGAATCAGAAACCATAAAAGAAATTCACATGTCAAAGTCATAGAGAAAAAATAATATGGAAAACCAAAATAATATATCCCTGAAAAGTACCAATCATCCTCTAGAGGGGTACAATGAGAACCTGCTAGAGATAATAGAAGACATGGAACTGAAAAGAACAATTATAAACATGATAAAAATAATTCAGTGAATTTAAAGATCACACAAAGAAATCAAAGAACTGAAGGAAGATAGGAATAAACTTCTGAATGAATTCAGAAAAGAGAAATATTGAAGCATACACAAGCTGGAATGAAGAAGGAAGTGAAACAATCAGTAAGCCAATTAGAAACAACAGGAGAAAGCCTCACCAATAGAATGAATGAAATGGAAAACAGGATATCAAGATTGGAAGATAAAGTGGACAAATTAGACCACTCAAAAGATGATTATGAAAAATTTAAGAAAACAGAAGAGTGGAATATGCAAGAAATGTGTGACACCATAAAAAGACAACGTGAATCATAAGCATACAGGAAGGAGAAGAAACTCAAGATAATGGCATGGATCAGATCTTCTACTGGATTGTAGAAGAAAATTTCCCAAAATTAAAGAAAGACATGCCAATGAAAATACAAGAAGAATATAGAACACTGAATAGATAGGAACAGAAAAGAAACTCTCCACGGCAAATCACAGAAAAACATTAAACATATAGAACAAAGAGACAATACTGAAAGCTGCAAAAGAAATTCAACAAGTCACATATAAAGGAAAACCCATCAGGATTATAGCTGACTTTTCATTGCAAACTATGACAGACAGAAGAGCCTGGACCAAAGTATTCCCTGTACTAAATGACCACAGATGCCAACCCAAAGTACTTTATCCAGCCAAAATATCTGTTATAGCTGAAGGGTAAAGAAGAATCTTCCATGACATAAATAGGCTAAAAGAATTCATGTACACAAAACCAGCCCTTTCAAGAGTTCTTGAAGCAATACAAAGAGCTGAAAAAAGGAATGACTGTACCCTAGGGATTACAGAAAGAAATTCAATGAAGGTATTACTGTGGAAATGCACAGCTATATCAAGAATGCGAATAGAAAGAAAAAATACAGGATTCAACACACATCTTTCATCAATAACTTTAAATATTAGTGGACTGAACTCCCAAGTCAAAAGACATAGACTATTTGAATGGATTAAGAAACAACACCCATCTTTTTGTTGTCTGCAGGAAGCTCATCTCACTTTCAAGGACAAGCACTACTTTAAAGTGGAAGGATGGAAAAAATATACCAAGCAAATGGTACTAAGAAAAAAACAGGCATCACAATTCTAATATCAGATAAAATAGACTTTAAACTAAAACTAATCAGAAAAGGCAAAGAGGACCACTTCATTCTGATCAAAGGAATAATAAACCAAGAAGATACTACAAACATGAACATATATTTGCCAAAGTCATCATAAAAACAATGCTACAGAACTTTAAAACCAGATTAATCTCAACTCATTAATAGTAGGTCCTTCAATACCCCATTTTCTAAATTACATATGTCAACAGACAGAGAATTAATAGCGAGACATCTGAATAAAACAATACCATAAATCAGATGGACCTAATAGACATCTACCGAATATTCCACCCAAGCACTAAAGAATATACTTTCTATTCAGTGCTTCATGGAAGCTTCTCCAAAATCAACCATATACTGGGGCATAAAACAAAATTAACAAGTGTAAAAAGACTGAAATAATTCCATGAATTCCATGAGACCACAATGCAATAAAGCTTAAAATCAACATCGGAAGTAACCCTAGTAAACACATGAACACATGGAGATTAAACAACACACTCCTGAATGATGAATATGTCAAAGGAGAAATTAAAAAGGAATAAAATATTCCTGTAACTAAATGAAAAGTATAATACAACATAACAAAACCTCTGGGACACATTGAAAGCAGTCCTTAGAGCAAAGTTTATAGCTCAAAGTACATACATTAAAAAATTGGTAAGAGCACAAATAAATGACTTAACATTGCAACTCATGACACTAGAAAAGCAACAACAAATGAAACCCAAACCCAGAAGACAAGATAAAACAAAAAACAGAACAAAATTAATGAAACAGAAACAAAGAAAACAATACAAAGAATTAACGAATTCAAGAGCTGGTTCTTTGAAAAGATAAACACTGATAGACTGCAAGCCCAGTTAACCAAAAGAAAGAAAGAGCACCTCCAAATCAACAAAATCAAAGATGAAACGGGAAACATCACAACAGACACCAAAAAGATCCAGAACTTTAATACCTTAAAAACCCATGTGCTACTAAATTTGGAAAACTAAAATAAATGGATGGGTATCTAAAACAATGACAGCCACAAAAACTAGACCAAGGAGAGATTAACATCTTAAACAGACCCATAACACATAAGGAAATAAAAGTAATACAAAACCTCCCAACTATAAAAAGCCCAGGACCAGATGGATTTACACCAGAATTCTACCAGACAGTTAAAGAAGATCTACATTCAATACTTCCTAATTTATTAAAAAAGATAGAAATGGAGGGAGAACTTCCAAATTCCTTCTATGAGGCCAGCCTAACTCTATTACCAAAGCCAGGTAAAGATATAACAAAAAGGCAAACTATAGAACCATACCCTAAATAAACATAGATGTAAAAATTCTCAACATTATATTTCAAACCACATACAGACATAAATCATAAAGATCATTTACCATGAACAAGTCGGTTTTATTCCAGAGATACAGGGATGGTTCAACACATGTAAGTCAATAAATGTCATATATCATAAAAGTGGGCTCAAGGATAAAAACGACATGGTCATCTCAATAGATGCAGAGAAGGCCTTTGACAAAATCATACATGATTTTATTTTCAAAGTTCTAGAGGGATTTGGACTGGAGGGAACATACCTCAATATAATTAAAGCCATACATAACAAACCCAAAGTCAACATCATTCTAAATGGAGAAAAACTGGAAGCCTTCCCATTGAAATCAGGAAGCAAGCAAGGCTGTCCACTATCTCCACTCCTCTTTAACATAGTGTGTGAAACTCTTGCAATAGCAATAAGACAAAAGAAGAAAATTAAAGGAGTAATAATTGGAAGAGATCAAATTATCTCTTTTTGAAGATGTTATGATATTATATGTAAGGGATGCCAAAAATTCCACCAGAAAACTCCTAGAAATTATTAAAACTCTCAGTAAAGTGACAGGTTACACAATTAATCTACAAAAGTCTGTACTTTTCTATATGCCAATAACAAGTAATTATAGAAAGAGTACATGGAAACACTCCCCTTCACGATAGCTGCAAAAAAAAAAAAAATCTCAGAATAAACATGACCAAAGATACTAAAGACCTCTACAATGAAAAAGAAAAGAAAATTTTAAATATTTATGGAAATAGATTGAGGAAGACATCAGAAGATGGAAGGACCTCCCATCATGATCATGGATTGGAATTATTTATATTAGAAAATGAACATCCTACCAAAAGTCACTTATAGATTCAACCCAATGCCAATCAAAATCCCCATGACATTTTTCACAGTATTTGAAAAACCATCCTAAGATACATATAGAAGCACAAAAGATCTGAGATAGCCAAAGAAACCCTGAGCACTAAGAGCAAAGCTTGGGGGATTACTATACCAGATATTAATCTTTATTACAGAGCTACAGTCATAAAAACAACATAGTACTGAGACAAAAATAGACCCATAGATCAATGGAACAAATTAAAGACTCAAATATGAGGATATGCAATCTAAGCTACCTGATATTTGAAAAAGGGGCCAAGAACATTTGCTGGAGGAAAGATAGCATGTTCAGCAAATGGCACTTGCAAAACTGGATCACCACCTGTAGAAGAAGGAAACTAAACCCCAATCTTTCACCTTTGCACAAAATTCAGCTCCAAATGGATCAAAGACCTCAATGAAACTCTAAAACTGTTAGAAACTGAAACTGTCTGAAACTCTGAAACTATTAGAAAAACACTTTGCCAATAACATACAAGATATAGGTGTAGGAAAGGATTTTCTAAACTGGGCATCAACTGCCCAGGAGACAAGGTCAAGAATTAACAAATGCGACCTCATTAGATTAAAAAGCTTCCATACATCAAAAGAAGAAACCAAGGAAATGAAAAGAAAACCCTCAGAATGGGAGAAAAATCTTCAGCAGCAACACATCTGACAGAGGTTTAACATCCAGAATACATAAGGAACTCCTAAAACAAAGAATCAATAAAGGAAATAACCTAATTAAAAGATGGGCTGAGGAAGTGAACAGAGAGTTCCCAAAAGAAGAAATAAAGTTGGCTAAGACACATCTTAAAAGGTGTTCAACATCACTAGTAATTAGGGAAATGCTAATTTCATCCTACTCCAGTCAGAGTGGCTAAGATCAAGAGAACAAACAATACCAAATGTTGGAAAGGATTTTGGGAAAGGGGAGGGCTCATCCACTGCTGGTGGGACTGCAAACTTGTTCATTCCCTATGGAAAGCAGTATGGAGAACTCTTAAAAACTACAAATGAACCTAACATTTGACTCCATTATACCACTCCTTGGCATATACCCAAAGAACTCACCCTAATGGAGAGACATTTTTGTTGCTGCTTTTTTCAAAATATCTAAGTGATGGAAGCAACCTAAGTGTCCCTCAACTGACGAGTGGATCAGTAAAATGTAGTTCATTTATATGATGGAGGTTTACTCAGCAGTAAAGAAAGATGAAATCATGAAATTTGAAGTTAAATGGATGGAACTAGAAACTGTTATACTAAGTAACACAGACTCAGAAAAAATACGACATATGTTCTCCTTCATATGTGGATCCTAGCACCAAATCCTGATAAGTGATTATGTATCCAGGCATAACTACAGGAAACAGAATAATGAAAAGGAACCAGGGAGGTAAAGGAAAAGAAAGTGTCTCAAAGAGAATAACAGTAAGTAACAGGCATTAATG
This sequence comes from Nannospalax galili, assembly GCF_000622305.1. Classification (NCBI taxonomy): domain Eukaryota; kingdom Metazoa; phylum Chordata; class Mammalia; order Rodentia; family Spalacidae; genus Nannospalax; species Nannospalax galili. The sequence goes on from NW_008349353.1 coordinate 905,688, forward strand.
AGGGAAATATGGATAAAAATGGGATTATTTTAAGGGGAGAGTTTAGGGAAGGTTATACAAGGAATCTAGGGGAGAAAGGGAAAGAAGAATCTCAAGAGGGGTGGGACCATAGAAGAAGGGTATTATTAAGGGAGAATTGGGAAAAAATGGGGCACCTTAAATGGGGAAACTATGGTCGAAGTGTTAGAAAATGCAAGAGATAAATAATGCCTTGCTAGTTTTAAAATAACCAGAGGGAACTGTATTAGTCCAACAACTGACTGACAAATTATACATACAACTAGATCAAGGAATATAATGTATGTCTAGGCAAGGTTTATCTTAGAATCTTTGGTCTCTGCCCAAGTTTTATCTACATGGCCCATGGTAATTAAAAGTATCAGACTGGTGGAACTAACCTTCTTGGATGTTTAACAGCGATACTTTGATGCCTATACTGATTTGGACAGAGGGACATAATGGACAGTTTTTGCTCCTTGACCTCCAAGGTCGACTAAGTTCCAGGAGACTGTGAGCATCTCTTAAAATGTTCTATAGTTCTGGTCACTTGTCCTCTTAAGGAGGCCGTGGAGACACCAACCAGATGTATGTGACCAGGTGTCCAATCTACAAAGAGGAGGGTCAACACAGAGGAAACATTTCCTTGTGCTTCCAAGTAAAGTCAGCCATGGTCGAATAAGACCTTTGACTTATCGTCACATAGACAGAACTGGTAAAAGAAAGGAGTCCGGGGCTCCTCACAAGCCCAAGTGACCCCTGAGAACAGATCTTCAAATGACCTTAAGAGTGAAAATAAATTGGTTTATCTGTGCCAACTGTAGGTTCTTAAACACCCAAAAGAAAAGTATAACCAGAGATTAAAGGGGTCAATGTAATATTTTAAGCATCCATGTGTATAGCTAAAAGTACATAAGAAGAAACAATGCCAGAGAGTATAAAACTTCTTTGGAGTTTTTGGCTGGTGTGGCCCAAAAGACTCCCAGACAGTAACTCACCATATAACCTGGAAAATGAACAGCAGACCCCAATCTTTTCAAAAAGATTATTAACAACCGATTCCTGCAAGATGAGGAATAGTTGATTTCCTAAGACAAGGAACTCTAGATAGGCTGAACAGATTCAGTGGATGGACAAGCACTGGAGAATGGCTTGGGGATGGGTGACAACATAGTGGACAGTAGCAGGTTTGACAGTATATAAGCACCAGTGGGGGAGGCAAGGGTATAGGAAAGTGCCATTTGGGAAGTATGTATATAGATGAATAAGATTGTTTGGGATGCTCTGTATGATACACATATACACACACACATAAATAAAAAATGACTTATATTTGAGGAGGAAGTGTAAATATTTACTTCATGTTAATTAGTAGAGGTGATAAATATTGCCATTGAAATGTACCTGGTGACTTTATATCCATACTCACGTACCAGGGATCTGATTGTAACTGACTGTGACTAATAATAATCAGATACAGAGAGATTAGAGATACATGTGCAAATATCTAAGTGTTAGTAGCATTAAAAATGAATCTTTCTTTAGGAAACAGCATATTTTAAAATGAAATGGAGATCTTTCTTAAAGGTTAAAAACTCATTCAATTTTACATCTTACTGGGTCTATACTGAGTTCAATGTGGTATAATGGTATTAATTCAATGGTGAACCTAAGAATTTACAGCCACTTTTGAAAGAGATGTATCCTTGCTCTGGAAATTGTTATCGAAATATGATAAAACCATAATAAAATGCTTCTTCTCATCATGTGGTTATTAAGTAAAAAAATTCTTATGAAAATTTTTTCAGTGTAAAAGCATATTGGCATTGCAAAAACCACAATACTTTTTTTTCAAATTCAAAATGAAACAATATAACCTAGGAATCCTCCCTTTGAATAGATATCTGTCAAAGGTCAGTGACCACAATTCAAGCCTGATGGGCTTGGGGGCCCCGAGGTATAGGTGCAGAAGAAATCAGGACGCAGGGGATGCAGAGGCGTGTGAACCAATACATGCTTTATTCTAAGAGGCAACCTCATTTATAATACAACAAGAGGAAGAGAAATATTCTACTCAGGCCAAATGATCTCATTCTGACATTTGCAGTACCTTCCTGACCTTAACAATATCTTCAAGTTCCCAGGGCTCAGCCCTGTTTGGGATCTTATCTATCTTTGTAGCTTTATTATGTATCTTTAATCAGGTAGGAGGAACAGTCGGTCTTATGATAAGAATAGCTGCAGAAGAACATCCAAGTTCCCAGGGAACTGAGGCCTCCCATTCCAGCTCTGAGTTTAGTACTGATCAGAGCTTGGGCCTTCACAGATATCTAGCTCTATAGTTCTCCAAATATACATATAAATATTATACAAATTAAAGATGTTTGCTGGATAGATATATTTATTCATTTTATCATTATCTTCAAGGATCAGAATATGGAATCATTCTAAGTGTCTGTTGATAAATGAGTAGATGCTAGCAGTGAAAAACTAGACAGCACAATTCTATCCAGACATAAAAGGAAGAAACCACTTATTTAGTGACAATTTCACATAAATGATGTTTAGTAGGTTAATTGTTTTAAGGTAATTTTCTGCTTATGATCTGCCTGTGATTACTTATAATTGGTTTTTCAGGGTATATCAGTCATGGGTCAAGGAGCCCCTATCTCTGTTTAAGTATGTTCATGTCTAGCTATACATATGGACATACAGATACATATACATGGCACATGCATATTACTTATCTTTACATGCATATAAAAACAAAAGTTGTATAAGTTAAATTTGGTATTAGTACTCTGGTTCAGCATGTGGCACAGCATATATTTGTACTAAAACTGTGGTATTTATCCACTAATCGAAATTAATTGTATGTTTTTTATGTACCTGAAAAATCACATTCAACTTCTATCCATAAATCAGTAACAGATGAAAATATTAGAGTCAACTTTATTTGAATAAAGTGGGTAATCATAATGTAGAAACACTGAAAGTGAATTACAGAGGTGAGTATGTATGTATGTATGTATGTATGTGTGTGTGCTTAATATATGTTTATGTTTACAATGTGATTTTTGCTTTTAGTGCTAATTACACTAAGAAAATGTTAGGATTGATATTTGTTCGCAATTAATACCAGATTTAGAATGAACAACTTCAGTGTAAAATAAAATTACTAAAATACTGAAATTGTAAATTTAATTAATGTACATGTCACAAATATTTCTAATGTATATGTTGATTAATATGAATGAATAAAGAAGAAATGACTGACAAAGAAGATTGTCATGACATGAGCTCAGTAAGGATAATGTGATCTACAGAATATTTATGAACAGAGCTGGATTACTCATTGAGATGGAGTTTTTTTAACTTTGCAATTTCATTTTTTTTAATTATTTTTTTTTAATGTGTATACGTGTATTGCCTGCATGTAGGTAAGTGCACCTCTGTCGTGCAGTGCCCAAGGCAGTCAGAAGAGGCTGTTGGATACCCTGGGACTGGAGTTATGGACAGTTGTTAGCTGCTATGTGGGTGCTGGGATTCGAACCTGGGTCTTCTGCAACAACAGTCAGTGTTCGTAACCACTGAGCCATCTCTCCAGCCCCTGACTTTGTAATTTTAATTTTTAGGTTATTAATACATCCAAATTTCCTGTAGGATTTCTATGTACATGTTCAATATTTTAAAAAAAATCTGAAAACAGAATATACAAAAATCAAGGTCATGAACAATTCTTATTGAAAGTTGAAATCATTGAAGAATATTTAAAGAGATGTATCTTTGGTATTTACACATGGTAAGGAATAGAGTAAAGTCAATCTGAAGACAGATTGTTCTCTTACAAAAGTGGTAATGTAATGTGGCAAGAAAAAAAATACACTGGTGAAGAAAATATGTCATTATTTTTGGAATATTAATGACAGAATTCTGCACAGGTTCTAAGTAAAAGAGGCATTTTATATAAAAGTACTATTTTCTTTGTTTAAACTTTGAAAAAATATTTTATTTATTATTTTTATTTTATGTGTATGCGTGTATTGCCTGCACCTGGAGAAGTGCACCTGGGTCTTTTGAACCTGGGTCTTCTGCAAGAAAAGTCACTGTTCTTAATTACTGAGCCATATTTCTAGCACCCAAAATAAATAATATTTTCTTACAGAAAAATTGAAAATGTGGAGATTTTAAGCAAAGTATTGCATAACTATAAAAGTGATCAAGTCACCTTATGGATAAATAAACTAGAAGTTAATAATAGATAAGGACATAAGGGCATATATTTTTTGACTCAAAGAACTTCATTCCAGTCTGATTGTATCTGAGAGAAATAAAATCAGAAAATAATGCAAAAGCAAAGAAGTATTTCATTCCATACAACATAGAAGTTTTTAATAAGATTTTGTTATTTTTAATAAATTTTTTATTTTGTCCTTAATAACTTTTTTGTTGTTTTGTTAACTTTTCAAGATAGCAAGAAGTTAATGATAGTTTTTTGTTGCTTTGCAGTTGTAAAGTGCCTCATATTACAAAAATCTCCTGAGTAGCTGGAAGGTGTTTGCCACTCATTAGAAATAGAACATGGACCTTCTTAAAGGATCATCTGAACCTGGGAAAAAACTGAAATTGATTTAAGCCATATTGGAAAAATCTACGCAAACAATAATTAAGAATAAAAGTAAGAATAGAGATCTGACATATCAGGCATTTACATAAAAAATATCAAAGAACTTTATCTGATAGAAGGTCAATATAAATTACCAGTATGGAATTGATGAAAGCAAAATGTCTATAAAGATTAAATACATCAATCCATTATGCTTCAGTAGACTTGATTTGAAATATTGTTTTGAACACTGTGAGTTTACATTTTGTGAAGCATTATATTTGAAATGCAAGTCAAGAATATGTGACAAGTACATATGATGAATTTTTAAAGGAATTGCAGTTAGATTATTGAAACAATTCAATAGTTCTATGAATTCTGTGAGTAAAATTGTCTACAACAATTAAAATCTACAGTGCATTGATTGCACATTTTGTAACATATGAAGTCTTTGATCCTTTAAAAAAGTAATGAAAATTTTACTATAATCCACATACTCAATGTAAGCAATAATCTTCATATATATATATATATATATGTGATTTTGAGACAGGGTGTCCCTGTAGCCCCAGCTGTCCTGAAACTCACTATGTAGACCAAGCTGGCCTTGAACTCACAGAGATCCACCTGCCTCTGCCTCCTGAGTGCTGGGATTAAAGACGTACACCACCACGCCTGGCAAAATATTATATATTATTTTAATCTATGTGTATGAATATTTTACTTAAATGTATGTAAGTGCACCTCTGCTTTACAATGTCAAGGAGGCCAGAAGAAGGCGTCAGATCCCATGGAGCTAGAATTACTAACTGTTGTTAGCTGTCATGAGAGTGCTGGGATCTGAATGGTGGTCCTCTGTAAGAGCAGCCAGTGTGCTTAAATGCTGAGTCATTTCTCTTCAATCCCTTAAGGAATAATCTTAAATAAGAACTACATTCCTCAAGGCTGGGGATTAAAGTTGGAAGTACAACAAATTCATCAAAATTTTCTGGGTCTGTGTTACCTCACTCAGAATAATTTTCTTGTATTTCTACCCATTTACCTGCAAAGTTTATATTTTCATTTTTCTTTATAGCCAACTAAAATTATGTTTTGTATATGTACCACATTTTTATTATCCATTTTTCGATTGATAGACACCTAAGCTGGTTTGATCTCCTATCTATTGTGGATAATACAGCAATGAACATGGATAAGTATCAGTTTAGCACGGTATAGAGTCATTTGGCTGTTTGTATCTACTATTCTATAGTAGAATATAGTCATTTGGGTATAGTTGGGTCATAAGATAGTTGTATTGCTAGTATTTTGAGGAACTTCCACATTGGTTTCCAGAGTGGCTGCACCAGTCTTTACTCAGATCAACATGAATGATTCACCCTTTCCCACAAACTCCCAATATTTGCCACCATTTGATTTTTGTTAATAATCATTATGGCTAGAGTAAAAAAAATTAAAAACACACAGAAAGGACATGACCTCCACAGCTGGATAATTCTACTCTAGAATCCATGGCTTAATAAAAACAATTCCCATGTGTGAATCACCTTATGATTTCTTGGTCTGGGAAGATATGGAGTGACCCCAAAGAGTACAGAGTCTTGGTTTCCCCCAAGAACTAATTGATCAGACCATGTTGCTAAAGATAACACACACCTTGGATAGAAGATAAAGGACAATCAGGCTGGAACTCAGCTGGAAGCTGCTGGCTAGATTTCATAGTCCAAGAATATGCTCCACAGGTATTTGAGGGAGAAAAGGCTTAAAACTGTCTCATCAAGATGCAATTCTTACAAAGTAAAATATCAAACTGCTAGGCAATATGTGCCCATTAATGCAAACATGGGAAGACAGTTATATGGATAGTCTGCCACTCTCAGATTGGATTTGAAGCCTACTTCACAGGAAAGAATAGGTGCCTGATAATGTAACCCCAGTCAAAGACCACTATCTAAGAAGGTTTCACTTCCTAGAGAGACATGTACTTGCTGTTCTTTAGTTAAATGAGCATGTTACCAGACTGCTTTCTAAATGTTTGTGTTTTACCTGAAGACAAATGCTGCTTTCACTTTAAGTAGAGAAACTTCTGTTTACAACAAATGGCAGTAAATATGGAGACTGAAGGCTGCTCAAGGAGTTTTGTTTAACATGCAGCGGCTTCTTGGAGTACCATTATCCAGCCATGCCGGCCGGATATCTTCCTTCTAACACTTTATTATTTTAAACCTATATTGGTTATATTGACTCTCCTGTAGAATAAGTAAAGACTGAGTGTTAACTCTTAAACAGAACATTTGTTCCAACCCCTCTAAGGTTCATGGCATATCACTGAAGAGGAATTGGAAAGTTTAAAAGCCAGGAAATAGGAGAAAAAGCTGGGAAATGTTATTTTCAGAACACTACACCATCACTGCAAACATGATCTCACAGGAGCTATTTTTGCCAGCACTGGACTTGCACAGGACTGGGTCTGCCAACAGTTACTATGGATTGGGGAGGGGAAACCTGGGATCTTCTCCCTCTTTGTAGAACTATTCACTGTTCATGGATTTGAGGAGATGGACAAGCATTGTCAGTGTTTGATCCACTGATGTGCCTCCCAGGCTGCAAAGTATAGTTTGAAACTTGGGGTGCCACAGATGGTCCCTGTTAAAATCAGTGGGTTACAAAACACAACAAAAATATATAAATGTGGGAAAGGAAATTGTAAGGATGTGTCAGGACAGATTCCAAGGGTGGGAGAGAAATGAAAGTAGATGATGGATGAGAGTGAACAGAATGCATTTTATACACATATGAAATAGACAAAGACAAAACTGTTCAATAAGAAAGAAACAAAATCTCAAGTATAAACTTACATCTTTAAAAGAGGTGGGAGTAACAACCATAAAATAATTATTTAGTTGGTCTTGTCTTTAATAATTCTGTGCCACCTTAGAAACTAATTGCACCTCAGCTTAGTTCAATTACAGAGAATATACAGGAAATGTACTAATTCTCATGTACTTTTGGTATGAATGTGTATTATTAGCAGAGTATGAAGGATATTAGGAGTTTCCTCAAAAACATGTAAGGTAACATATGATTCAGAGGTGTCCCTTTGGGGTATGCAAACAAAAAAAATGAAGTCTACATAGCAAAGACATACCTGCACATCCATACTTATTACAGCATTATGACAGAAGATAAGAAAGTATCTTCCATGTCTGTTAAATAATGGGTAAAGAAAATGTGAGTATATACACATTGGAATATTATTAAGTCCTGAAAAATGAATTCTATCACTCAAGGGAGAAACAGATGGGATTTAATGGCCTTTTGAAAAATTAAATAAAATTAAAATAGAAAGATATTTTTCACATGCTCTCTCACTTGTGGAAATTAAAGATAAAATTGAAATGAATGTAAAAGGAAAATGCATCAGTGTTAGGAACTAGGGGTTGGATAAATATAAAAAGAATATATTGTAACAGCTTAGGCTGCATTAATATATTGAAATATCAAACTGAACCTCACTAGTGTGTAAATTAATTTATGCTAATATTTTAAAAAAGCACTAATATTGAGATAAAAATACATTATTTTAAAAAGTTATAATTATTTTGCAAGAAAATAAAATGAAAATAAAAATAAAACCATAGATAGTTTAATAAAAATTTTCTACATAAGCCTGAATTATTTAAATTATAAGAAATCAACTTGTAAATATGATGCTTTACAATGTAGTTTATACTTTTCAAGGCAAAGTAAAATAAGTTAAATGGTTGTGTCTTCAAATGTACTGTATCAAGCATGAGTATGGGCGTGTGGGTTTCGCGGAGCGCCAGCTGCTGGCTGGTGCCTGTCTCTCGCGCGCCGCTGGGGTGGGTCCCGCGCCCGGCGTTGCTGGGGTGCGCTCGTGTCTCGCACCGCGTTGCTGAGGGTCTCCGGGGCTACTGGATGCTGGCGACTCTACTGGTCACTGTGCTTCCAGGCATGTTCCATTCCAATCTACCGGGCACTCCCTCTAGGTTCGAGATCCGTCAGCAGCCTGGTCACAAGGGGAGGTGCGGGAACGGCGAAAGCAGGGTCTTCGTGAGTCGTTTACGAAGGGACAGCCCCCTCCGGAGAGACTGAATTATAGGCAGTAAGACACGGAACTCAGTTCAGTCAGACTCAATGGTACAGCTCCTTTATTCAGTGACTCAGCTCCGATTAATTAAGGGGAAACCAGGATATTTTATAGTGTGGGGGCAGTAGCAAAAGCCTTAGTTGATAGGTGCTTTGTAGGATGCCCCATTTACATGTGGTGGTGGGCTTCCACCAGGCTGCCAGACATTGCCTGATTATCACACAGGAAAACTTGGCAGTTCCTATGCCAGAGGCCATGTATCTGTAATGGCTACTTCAAAGATGAGTCAGGAAGAGAGTAGGGGGGCACCCTGCTGAGAAAAGGAGTCCTTCCATTCGCGCCAAGCTGGCATGCGGCTATCCAGACATGGAAAGACTACAACCCAAAACAGCAGGAGTCCCCAACATGTGAGCAAATACAGATTCTGACAGTCACAAAACTTAAGCTGCATTGTCTGCTGTATATTAAAATCAGAGAAATTACATAACCATGAACACAAAATGTACATATATTGATTACCACTGCTGAAAGCATACATTTAAGATTAACAAGGCTGGGGAAGTGGCTCACTACAGTGGGTAAAGTATGTGCTGTGTAACCATGAGGATGGAGTCAAATACTCAGTGTTATGTAAAAAGCAGGGAATGGGGATCTATGGAGTTCAGGGAGAGGCCCTGTCAAGAGAATAAGATGGAAAATGATCTCTAAGGATAATCACCATCCATATCTAACCTCTTTGGGTACATTTGTGCACATTACACCAACATAACACACACACACACACACACACACACACACACACAAACACCAAAGACACACACAATAAAATAATAGAAATAATTTTTAAAAGATATTTGAAGAGTTTGAGTTTTACATTTGCCTCTGGAAAATTCCAGAGATTATAAATATATTATCTAATTTTGAATGTTTTTTTTTAAATTTTGTTTATTTCATGCCAAACATCTTTTAAAATTGTCTTATTGTGATTTTGTACATTTCTTACAACACTTCTTAATTAAATTAAATGCCCCGATCCATGGCTCCCACCCAGCACCTCATGTATTCTGTTATACATGTTAAGTCCTATCTAGTCAAGCATTTGTACCCAGATGCCCTCTGTACAAATTCATCCAGTGTAGTCTAATCCAGAGATGGTTGGTAAGCCCTGCTCTCCCTCACCTAGTAGTAATAAGTCTCCAGTAGTTACCAGACTAGGGTAGACTCACCACCCATTTTCCTCTTTCCATTCTGGGTCCTTATCTCATTGAGTTGGTATGTGTCCTGTGCTCAAAGTTACCATTGCCATAAGTTCCACATGTGCAAGTTTCCAGTGGCCTGAAAGCCTCAACTTCCCTATGTTCATGAACCAACCCTGGCTTTTACAATCTCTCCGCCAGTACTCCTGCAATGCTCCCTGAGTCCTAGATGGGTAGATTTTAATATAGAAGTCCTATCCAAGGACCCATACTCCTTAAACCCTTATTCTTTTCTTTTTGGCCACTTGTGTTGCTTTTGGGTTGCATGTGGGAGTTTCTTTGATGTGAACTGAAAGATATGTTAGTAATCCATTCATCCCTTGTTCTATGTTCCATGAGCCTTAGAAGAAGAGGTTGCATCATAGATGTGCCACACAGGCTTGGGCATATCACAGACATTCTCTGTATATGACCAGTTGTGTAACTCTGTAATAATCTCTGCATGCTAAAAAAGAAGCCTCTTTGATGTGTTGTAACTGGGATACTTTTCTGTAAATTTAAGAATCCATATTTTGAACATCATAAGAAGTTGATTTTGTCAAGGGATGTGACAGACTTGGGGTTTCCTCTATGATCTATGCACTCTCCATGTGTATTTGGCTAAGTTTACAGTACCACACATAAGTTCCTTCTATTGAGTGGGCTTTAAGTTCAATTATTTAGCTGCTGATTACCCCCAAGATAAAAGTGCCACTACTGTACCAATGCCATTTTCTGTGCCAGTCACTGATGTGGTTATTAGATCTTGAAGATGGAGTTTGACTATCAACTGACGTTCTCCCTTAACAGTTTGAGTAGTGCTCTCCAAAGTTATGAGAGTTAGTCTTCAGGGGAGGTGGATTCTAGGTCAGTCCCAGCTCAATTGCTTCACATCCTGTGTTCAGCATATGCTCTGTTTTTAAAATAAGGTCTTACTTTCAAGACAAATTCATGAAATTTGGAGATAAATGGAGGAAACTAGAAATAAATTGTTACATTATGAGATGAAAAAAAGACTCAGAAAAAGAAAGGACATTTATCGTTCCCTCTCTTTTGAATCTTAGTACCGATTTTTTACGTTATGATATTATTACATGTTCTTATATTCTGATGTAAGCACAGATGCCAGGACAATAGAAATGAACAAAATACGTAAATGGAACAAAAGTGCCTCAAAAACAAGAATAGTAGGGAAAAGATATTACCAAGAGGGAAATGGGAAAAATTGGTGTATTCAACTGAGAAGGATCTACAAGGAACCATTGGGGCAAAGGAGAAGAAGAAATGTAGGAGAGGTGAGATATTAGAAGACAGGTATTATCAAGGGGAAAATGGGGTTACTTTAAGTGGGGAGGGAGGAGAGAAGTTAGACAGGGAAGAGAGAGAGATGAGAGATAAAGTTAAAACCCTATTGCTGAAGACAAAACATTCTTAGGACACAGGATTTGGTGCAATGGATTTGTAACTGAACAGAGTACAATGCCCAGAGTATTGGCCCTGGATTGGACTCCTATACTAAACCTCATTCACCAATGGGTTAGGTACCACTGCAGAAGAAGGGTCTGTAAATACGTATGTTTTCAAATGTACCTATGCATGTATATGTAACAATAATAAAGAAGTGTGTAAGAAATTAAGAGGAATTGTGGGACCATTTGCTGGCAGTCAAGGAGGGATGTAAATGCAAAGATGATACTCATGCATGAAATTCTCAAAATTAAAAATATTAAAAAGAAATTATCTTCGTAAACAGCAGACCTTTGGTTCAATGGTGATTCAGGTGATTTCTGTTTCATATTCCAAAGTTAGAACAACCATTCTTATAAGCCAGTGGCATCTCAGGTTTGCTACATTATCATTATTTTATCATATCAAATTATATGTATTCTCTTTGTGTATACACTTCTAATTTGAATACTCACATGAAGTAATTTATAAAACAAATGTCATTGTTACGGAATCTTTTTTTTCTATGAATATTTAGAAACCTTACAATCTCATCTATGGTCTACTGGAATTCCACCTTGGCATCCACATTTGGAGGAAATGTTGTTGTGTCTATATCATGCTCATTCATTCATGTTTCAAGACTTAAAAACTTCTGATATGTGTCAAGCTCTTCACTATGATACAATATAGTACAATAATTGACAAATTATTAATATGCTCAAAGATACAGAAATAACCATGTATGGTAAGTTTTACTTACATTTCACACTTCTTATAACTCTTACAGTTTGTTAATTGACCCAAAGAAAGAAAATTAACTTGTCTTGCCTTCATTTATTAGTACAGTTTTTACTAATTACATTTTAGCCAATCTAATCCCAGAATATGTTTTGAAGCATTACTGTGGAAAAAGTAATTCCATGCCTCTATAAAAAATTACCTTTATTCTTCCTATAGATTTCATTTGGTTGACTGGTGTGTTAGCTGAATAATATCCAGAAACAAAATGAATTCAAACTTGGCATGAGCATGCATGTTAGCAATGACCTAGATTTTTTTTTTTTTTTTTTTGGTTAATATCCATCTGTTTTTTCTTATGCATCCACATTGTTATTGAAAAAGCCTGTTGCAGAATCTCTTATTTATCATGGGTTTGTCATTAGATGCAGCTTATTTTCTGAGATGATAATGCCACTAATTGAGATGAAGTTTAAATATTCTTTGTTCAGGTAGAGCTCAATTCCTTGAACCTAGGCTCTTGTTTGCCTTGAACTCTAATAATTGCTTTTAATGTTGGAACATCTGTTTGAACTTTTTCTCAACTAGATCAATTATAAATCTTTTTGCCTTGTAAATTCTTTAGATTTGAGATATCTTTGTCATATCATTGCTTTAATTATTGCTATTTTCAAGTGAAATACCAAGTACTATCCAGCATTCCTGTGACAAATCATTTTTGTGACTAATTTTGTTCTCACATTTAAAATGACAGTACAAGGTCTTCAGATTTTTATGATAGTCTGATGTGAGCAAATTATGTGCTGCATCTTCACCTTTCCACCCTTCCTTTTTGCCCCTAGATTGTTCTAAACAACAAAGAAACAGTGCACTTAACATAATTGTAGTTTTACTTCACTCATGTAACTGAAGGTGAATAACTACCTTCATATTATTCTTTGTAAGGAATGAGTTTCTTCAGTAAATCAATAATTTCTAAATATATGAATGACACTATCATTTTTCTAAGACAAAGCTTTTCAGCCTTAAGTCCATGTAGCACATAATTTGATCATGTATATTTACATCATAATTTAAAATATTCATGAATAGAACTATATATTTCAGACAGGGTGTGATTGTCACTCAGTTGTACCTTAAACATGTGAGGCAGATGAAGTTGACTTTTAACTTCCGATCCTCGTTCCCCCACCTTCCATATCCTAGGATAATAGGTGTGCACCACCATGCTCAGCTTACAATTAAGTTTAAATAAAACATTCATCCTATTTCTTTCGTATTCTGATCATGTAATTATACTTTTCTTTTAAGTAGGGCCCTCAGTATTTTAAATTATATATTTATATAATTTTCAAGTTAGAAAGATTCAGTATCTTTTTCTAATGTACTAAAAGATTCAGAATAAATTTTATATTCCCCAAACCTTTCATTTTTAACCATGCATTTTAACATGGGTTTTTTAAATTGACAGTACACAAATTGAAAAAACAATGAGGGTGACCTGAAGATGTCAAATTCAAGGGTGACACAGAAAGGAATCTTTGAAACTTGTGATTTAACTAAATTTGCATTTAGCACAATACTTACGATACCATGTTTACGGCTTATTCTGTGTCCTGCTGTGCAATTAGACACAAGAGACAGTAAATATGGAATTAAATGCCAATAGGTTGTAACTTCCTAAACATATAAAATGCAAAATGGCATAAAATCCCTTGAATCCGTCCTGCTGTTTCCTAACAGTCCTCTGTAGTCTGCTTTATTGTTACATCGCTCTAACAAAGCTCAAATTAGATTATACCCTAAAGAACTGCTATGTAATTTTTAATTTTTATTATTTTAACTCATTTTAATTTTAAAATTAATATTTTTGAATTTATACTTTTATTTATATAATCTGTTCCCCCA
>NW_008349353.1:919785-926580 GCF_000622305.1 Nannospalax galili
TCCGTGACAAATCAAACTTTTAAAAATTTCCTCCTGAAAATTGCAAACCTATTGGCCTTTACTTAGAAATTGGTTTGCATAGTAAGGAGTTTGTGAGTAGTCTGAAGATAGCAAATTCTGAGCTCTCTCCAGCTTTTTAGCTGTGAAGGCAGAATATTTTGGATATTTAGTTTAAGTTCTCATTTGCTGTTCCTTTATTTCTAATGGAATGAAATGTTCTTTCCCACAAATGTTATCACCTGTCACTGCCCCATATATGCATTCATCATTAGGAAGTCTTCTCCTTCAGTGATTTTCCAGTTTCTCATTCATGCATCTGCAGTCAGAGGACAAACAGAATTATCAGATGGATAGTGTGTGGACATCTCAGAATTTTATAATATGATTCATGCTTTATTCTTCAGTTTACTGTTCCATTTAAAAATATATTTGTTATAATATAATTCACAAAACCCAAAGTTTCCCATCAACATTATGCAGATAAACCTTTTACAATATGTTCATAAAGATGTGCAATGACAGCCATAGTGAAAGAAAGTTTGGACCTAGAATATTCTCTCATGCTCAAAATGCCCTCTTGAAACTACTGTTTCAATTTCATGTAGGTTTGCTTGGACACACTCTTTGAAATTAAATGGAGGCTGACATAACAAAAATTTTGCATGTATATAGTGAGCAGCTAATTTACTAAGGCCAGTTTCCCTTTTGCTTGTAGGCTGACTTGTTCAAACATAAACAGATTTCATTCTTAAACTGAAAAACTATTTTATTTATTATTTTTATGTTTATGAATGTATTGCCTGCATGTATGTCATTGCACCTGTGTCATGCAATGTTGTGGAGGTCAGAAGAGGGCTTCGGATTTTCCTGGTGATTCTCCTGGAGCTGGAGTTAAGGACAGTTCATAGCCACCATGTGGGTGCTGGGAATTGAACCTGGGTCCTCTGCAAGAGCAGTCAGTGCTCTTAACTGCTGAACCATCTCTCCAGCCCCCTTAACAAATTTTGCAAAAGCAGCCCATTAACAGATAAATTAATAACTAAAACAATAAATAAAAGTCACAAATGATTTTTATTACCTATAACAAAGAATAAAATCATGTTCTTTTCTGAAAAATGGATGGAGTTAGGTGCCACTAGAGACCATCACATTAAGCAAAATAGGTCAGATTCAGTCAAAATCCCATGTTTCCTCTCATTTGTTATATTAAACTAAATAACTAAAGCCCTTTCTGTATTTTGATATGGAAGGACAATGGAGACTAGGGCTAAATTGGAGACAAATGGGAAAGGGAAGTTAAGCAGAAAGAGGAGACCATCAGGGTGTGCAAGGTCAAAATATATGACCATATTATTCAGAATTTTCTAGAGCACTAGTACCAATAGAAAAAAACACATATTATAAAGGGAATTTGTTAGTTTGGCTTCTATTGTGATGGTTATGTAGACCAATAGTGGTCAACTGAATGCTAGAAGGGCTGTCATCCCAGGATTTGTTCAGCCCATGTTGCGGGATGTCTGCACAGTTCTAATCTGGTACTGAGGATTCCTGCCAGAGCTATTGGTCTTCAATCCACTTTGGAAGAGGCCAGATTTTGATTGCAGCAGAGGATGGTAGAAGTGCCAACAGGGAGACACACTTACCTGAAAGAAATAAAGGAGGTAAGCATGAGGCACTGTTTTTTCCTTCAATTTCTTTTTGTCAAGCCTGCTTTGGGAAGGTATTTCCCATTATAGGGGATCACAATAAGCCATCATTTTATATTTATAATGAATTATGAATCTTAGCATTTTAAACAATGAATACATACAAATAAATATTGAGCCGCTAGTAAAATGCAGCAGTTTGAATCTATCCTTTTATTATTCCTGTACTATAGCTTCAATAATGGTTGGGCTGTTCACACCGAGGAGGAGCCAGACACAGTTGATTTATCTTGCTACCTTAAAACAAAGATTACTCCTTTTTGACTTGCCAGCTATCCTGACTCAATTTGCATAGTCCTTATGTGTTTTGTAACAATTTTAACCACCCTAATAAAGTGATGCCATGCTTACCATGCAGTATTGTGTCAGTTTTACAAACTATTGTGATTTTGGAAGGACTCTGAGATTCATTGTATATCATTGTATATTTTGTAGATTAAAATTCTGAGCTGGATGTAACGGTGCACACCTTAATACTAGAATTTGGAGGCAGAGGCGAAGAGATTTCTGTGAGATTGAGGATACCATGGCCTGCATAGGAGTTTCAGGCCAGCTGGAGCTACAGAGAGACCCTGTCTCAAAATAAATAAAGAAATAAATGAATAATGATAAATAAATAAAAATAAAATACCAATTATATACAGTCTTTTCTATTAACATCAACTGGGATAACAATTTTTGATTTCCAATCTTTTAAGATACAAACCCATAGACCATTACTTGGAAGTGGATCTGGGGTCATCTGTGGACACAAACTTGACTCCATAGGTCTTAACATATGTGGTTGTTTGAGTGAAAATGTCCCCCATAGGCTCCAAGTATTTTGATATTTTATCTCCAGATGGTGTTTTGGGAGGTCTTAAAAGGTGTGGCTATCCTGGAGGAAGCAAGTCACTGGGGGTGGGCTTAGAGAATTCTTAAGCATGCTGGATCCCCAGTTGCTCTCTTGCTTATTATTCCTGCTTGAAGATGTGAGAGCTTAAATTCTGCTGCTCCTGCTCCAGCCATCTCCATCCACCATGCCTCCCAGCCATGATGGACTATACTTTCCCTGGAACTGTAAGCTGAAATAAACTCTCCCTCTGGTCAGTTGCTTTGGCCAGTGTTTTTATCACAGCCATAGAATAGTGACTAATATAGTAACTAGAACCAGAGAGTAGGCTTTTGGCTATGAATAACCTGACCATATGGGCTTTTGAAGAAATGTGGAAGACTTTGGAAGGTTGGGCTGGAAAAATGGTTGACTCCTCTAAGCGGAGCTTAACAGGCCATTCTATAGGCACCTGGAAGAACATAGTGCTGAGAACAATGTAGTTCCAGAGGAAGTAAGGACTTCAGGACTTGGGATATTTTGGTAAAGAGTCTGACTGGAGTCTGCGCAGGGCAAAAAAGCTTGCCTGAGGCTAAGTTGAAAAGCCATGGACTAATTTCTCTGGTAGAAGAAATTTCAAGACAGTCTAATGTAGAAATGGTGGCATGGATATTATGGTGAATATTAAAAGGAGCTAGAGTGTAAAAGAGGAGATGGGGCTGAAAATAATACAAAATGTACAGGATGGATAGAAATAGATCACTGGGAAGATTAATGTTGGATCCATGGCATATACAGGAGAGAATCCCTTTGATAAGGAGATTAAAGTGGTTGAGACTGGGCTTAGAGATTGGAATTTAAACAATGTGGAGATTGCCTCCAGGGTAAGACCACACCCAGTTAAGCCTTCGACTGTGAAAGAAAAATGCTACAGGGACTAGTGAAGAGAAAAGCTTCTAAAAGGATAAAGCAGGCTGGAGTCCATCCCAAAATTGCAGTCAAACTTGGCAATGTCTTTCACCTGGTGGTGGATTTAGAGGCATGAAAGATGCAAGAGTAAAGGGGTCATCAGTTCTTCCTCCAAGGTTTCAGAGATCTGTCAAGGCCAGGCAGAGTGCAAGGGTTTGCCTGCATAAAGAAGGCCCTGGTAGGCCGTTGTGTGAAGCAGTGAAAGTGAAGAATGGTTGACAATGGAGACCCCAAGAAGCTGTCTGTGATGCCAGAGCTGAGGCATCTGTCAAGAAGACCCATATACAGGGAGTGGTACCAGCCCTAGAGAGAGATGTATGTTGCATGCAGCAAAGCTCAGGAGGCTAAGCCATCTAAGCCTGTTGGAAGTAAAATCACAGAAATCAGATGTCTAGCTACTGGATTTGGTGTTTGTTTTGTTGGTTTTTGGTTTTGTTTTGGTCTTGTTTTTCCTTACTACACTTCTATTCCTCCCTTTGGGATGGTAATGTGTATTTGGATCCACTCCATGCTGGAAGTATGTAATTTGTCTTTTGATTTTATGTGGTCTTACAGATAAGATGTTTCTCTGAGTCTCAGAAGAGGCTACGGACTGTAAACTTTTGATGAGTATTGAGACTGGAAATGACTATGGGGACTTTCAAAGTTGGTCTAAATACATTTTATATGGTCCTGAACCTCTGGGAGCCAGGGGGTGGAATGTTGTGGTTTGAGCTGAAAATGTTCCCCGTAGGCTCCAAGTATTTGGATATTTTGTCCCCAGTTGTTAGCACTGTTTGGGAGGTCTCAGAAGGTGTGCCTATCCTCGAGGAAGCAGGACACTGGGGGTGGCCTTAAAGAGTTCTTAAGCCTTGCCGGGTTTCCAGTTGCTCTCTTGCCTCCTGTGCCTGCTTGAAGATGTGAGAGCTTAATTTCTGTTGCTCCTACTCCAACCACCTCCAGCCACCATGCGTCCCTACTATGATGGACTATGATTCCCCTGGAACCATAAGCTTTTCATTTTATAAGTTATTTTGGTCGGTGTTTCTATCACAGCAATAGAAAAGTGACTAATACAACATATATGATAGTATGCATGAAATTCACTGGTGAGGTTTATAGGTAGGTTCATATAGGGGAGGGGCTCTAAATATGATTAATATGTATTGTTTGAAATGCACAATAATTCAATAAAAATTATTGAAATATATGACAAGAATGAAATACAAAAAAATTGTTCTAATAATTGTCTCAAAAAATGCAGAAATGCTAAAAAATAAGACTTTAGAAATCCCCCCAGGAAATGATTAAGGACATTATGAAAAAGAAAAAAATGAAGACTTAGAACACATTAGCTTCTAAAGATTAGAAAGAGGAAAAATAAACAATATTTACCCATGTGGTTAAGGAAAGAAGAATCACTTTCTTCCTGAAAGAATTATTTATTACAGTCTCACTGCTCCTGTGAAGTATTGGATGCTTGACATTGTTATAGAAAATCAATTGGATTCAATCTGAGAAAGTTGTGTTATATGCATTGAAACCTGACAGTGACATAAATCAGTTTTTTTTGTGGAAAAAAGTCAACTCAAAGCAAAATGAAATTCATTTGTTTGCTTTCTTAAACCAGATATGATTGCTACTTTATTTTTCTTTAGAAGGGATTGCATTTCAGATTGACTTTGAATTGCCCGAGAAAGAGGAATATTGAAGAATATTTCTATAAAAGCCTTATTTTACAATATGCTTTAAACTCATTTGCAGATTGTTTGAAGTAAAACAAGGGTAGAGGTAGTTTGTGATCCCCTAGAAGAGTAATATCTTAAATTACATAGTCTTATATTTAGGGTGGAGTTATATGTATTTGTTAGTATTACATAGCTTAAATAAATAATCACTTTTATCACCTCTATTCACTATAATAAGATATGTTGAGATTATTAAATATTATTTAATGAATTTCAAATTTCAAAGCCAAACCTCAGTTATTACTGTTCCCTTGACATTTGTAGATGTGTATATTGAAAAGTTACAGTTAAGTATTCCTGAAAATCAAGCAGTAGTTCAATCATAGTATCTTTAGAAATCTCTTTTGTTAATATTTCTCCCACAAACTGTGGCCTGAAAAAATAAACCTATTTAGTTTAGAAAGCTCCCCCCCTCCTTTGAAAATGTTGACCAGGGCTCTCATGGAATCTCAAAAAATACTGGCCCTTGTCAACTCTGCTCTTGAATGCCCACCAGAACTTGATGGTAGGGTCTTATTGCTAAAGACAGTATGTAAAAGCTATAAAACAAAGAGGAAGTTCAAGTTGTTGATTACTTAAAAGCCTCTATTTGTTAGGCTCCATAGTGCTAGAAAGTGCTATGCATGCTACCTGAGGAATAATCAACAATCCTACCCCACTGGGAATCCTGCGAGATATGAAAACAAAACAAACAAAAACAACAACAACTGGACTGGCAAGATGTGCCTGCTGATGCAATAGCAACATGAGTATTATGGGAATAATGAACCACATTCTAGTTAAATTTAACACACTTTATAAGACAGAGCCCATACCATACATTGATATCAAGCCCAAGAATATGAGGCTAGATAGGTCACAGGACATAGGGGAGAACTAATACTATCACTCTTATTACTAGATATATTATTTACCTGACTCCTAATGACTGTTATACTCATATATTAATGCATGTACCAACTCTCACCAAAGAAATTTCCTTATGCAGCAGATGATGATTTACACAGAGAATCATAACTAATTAATAGAGAGAGAGTAAGAGGCTACAGAGGGCTTATCCCTAAAAAGGACACCTATATCAAAGTTCTGCCTCTCAAGGTTCAGGGATCATTGTAGAAAAGGAGGCCAGGAAGCAAAGTTTTTCAGATAGTTGAAAAGTTACTCATATGATTGCACAGAAATTGTTACAGCATGCACGAGATCCATATAAGGTCAAGTCATACAAAATTCACAGAATGAAAATGGGAATATAGAAAAGAAACCCCAACACTACTTGAAGAACTATTGGAAGAAATGACTTCAGTGAGAGGGAGATTCAGTCTCATTTAAGGATAGAATTCTTGGTAGGATTATCAGGCTTCACTAGATGAACCCATACCAGAGTACACTTGGAGACAAAAATGTGACAACAGACACATATGCACAAATATGTATATAAATTTGACTCTATAGGCCTATATATATATGTGTGTGTATATATATATATATATTATATATAATTCTTGGTTTGTAATTTTAAAATAGTCCATTTAAAAATAATATCTATATGAGTTACACCAGTTTTGAACCTGCAAGTTTAGAG
>NW_008349353.1:926857-931193 GCF_000622305.1 Nannospalax galili
GTGTTTCATCCATCTGCTGATTTACATGTAACTGGTCATGGTTATTCTTAATGACTTTGTACCTCACATATTCCTTAAGAGAAACTGTAATTGTTAAATGCCCACAATTTATGTCTGAATATCTAAAATAACAATGCTTAATGCCTTTCAATGCATAATTTCTTAGTTTTTTAAACTGTATGGTCTGTATTGACTTAAGGTTTATTAAATTGAAAGGACCTATTAAGTTCTTAGTCTAAAAAGGATCAAGGGTATAATTTATCAAATATGGTATTATATATGCACTCACAATTAAATTTTCCTCTTTTTGTTTATAACTTCTTTTCCTTATACAACCCCATATACGTGCATGATCAATTTTAGTTAGCTTAGTAAACTGATTTGTAACTTTTCCCATATTCTAATCGTAGCTTAGTTTTTTTGTGCTTCTGCTCTACGTGAGTGAATCTATATTAAGAAAATCCGATATTTTTAATTTTTGACTGAACATTTATATAGATTTTAGCAGTAACATGCATATATATAAACATTCTCACCACGAAGAACAAATACATAAACACAAGGTTATAAAAATAAAATAAAGAGAGAAACAAAAATTTATGAAACTCATGTTTAGCAGAAAAGAAAAATTTTGGATCTTGGACTACTTTTATAATTGAGTGCAAATAAAATAAAGACATTAGCGAATACTTGGATTTTAATCTTAAGACCATTATAATCAGTATTGCAAAGTATTTTAATGAGAAAATTTGAAGTGATGACTTATGGTGTACTGCATATGGAGCTAGTTGAAGGCTGAATTATCTCACATTGAAATTTTCATAAGCTCTTTTGTAATACCTTCACCAAGTTTCTTTCTAAGGTACATATCTTAATTTAGTTTTATTAGGAAACAGTAAATAAAATTATTGAAATGATGTCAGAAATAAAAATTAAAACCTTGCAAAAATACAGTGAAACAGGAGACAACTGTGCATGTTGAAATAAATCAGGTTTAGAATGACAATGGCCCCATGAGTCTACTCATGTGAATAATTTCAAAACAATTGGAGCTGGAGCTAGTGGGAATTCCTGTAATCCCAATATTCTCCTGAGTCTGAGACAGGAGATTCATGTGTTCAAGGCCAGTCTGAAAAGCATAGTGAGGTATAATCTAAACATACACACACACACACACACACACACACACACACACACACTGTAAAATGTAAAAGTGATCCTTTGACTTTAAGCTGTAGAAGTGTCTGGTTTTCTAGGCACAGAATGATGCTTTAATTATAAAAATTGATACTGCAGGAGATTTTTTTTTATCCTGGCTGAAGCACTGCACAATATATTCATGAATCACGACATCACATAGTACCCCTTAATATGTCATTTAAATCATACATAAAATGCTAAGAACTGTATGGATCAACTTCTACAATACAGTTCAACACAAAGATAGTAATACTACACTATAAAGTATGGATAATCTTCACAAATTAACAATAGAATTATTTTAAAATAATGCAATCTTGACCTAACTAAAATTTTAAAGTGTTACAAGTTATCTTGACCAGAAATCATTTAAGAAATCATGATATTTTCTAATTTGTAAGTGTACAAAGAAAAGTATGTATCAAATCTCTTAAAAATCTTTCACCAAACTGGATGTTTGAAATATGTTTTAAAAATTGTATTGAACATATAAACCTGGATCACTTTTAATTATCTTAGACTCATTATTAGAAATTATATAATATCTGTAATTCAAATAAATAATTCATTCTTCAAGAAATATTGAAATGTATTTCTAAAGATATTTTATGAAGTTATAGTTCCTGCTACATAAAAGTTAAATAGAAATGTTAATGGTTTTTGAAAAGAATTACTTTTTTCCTGATATACATTTTATAAAATGTTTAAAAAACAAATGTTGTCATTAAAATTGTCTCTTTCATCTGTCAATAGGAAAAAGACCCAGAGACACAGAGAGAGGAAATACCTCAAATAGGGGATTGGTCACTATCGTGACCATTGTGTGTTTGATGTGTGTGCGTTCATATTGTCACCTACAAAATTATTAAATAGTGTTAGTTTCTCTTCAACTGTAAGAATATTAAATTATAGCACACATGAGGAAGTTAAAAATAATAAATAAAATGAAATAAATCATACTTATCATTAGAAAGCATAAGAAATTATTACTTGATCTAAGACTTGGCTACAATTAATATAAAAAAGATGACACTAACTAGTGTTTTGATATTTGTTTAGTGAACACAATTCAGTAAAAGCTGTAATATTTGTACTTTATTTTACTCGTGTGTGTGTGTGTGTGTGTGTGTGTGTGTGTGTGCTTATGCCATGTGTGTGCAGGTACCCTTGACAGCCACACGAGACTCTCAAGTTCCCTGGAACAGGAGTTACAGGTGGTTTGAACCACTTGATTTGGCTGCTTGGAATCAAGCTTTAGTAGTTTGGAAGAGCAGTAAGTATTCCTAACTGTTAACCTATCTCTTCAGCATCCAAAATTGGAATATTCAGAAGTGGTATGAAAAACTTGGGACCAATTACTGTAAATTTACTTTTACATAATATCACTTATTTAAGGTTATATAGCAACACAACAAAGAACATAGTTTTTAATTATCAAAGATATCATCAAGATGTGCATCTGCTCAAATCTATTTTATTTTTGTTTGGTGCCTATGCCATATGCCTTAATAATATAGCTGAAAGCATTATCTGGATAGTAAATATAATTTGATTTTACAAATTTTGCCACAATCACTACCATTACTGATTTCAATAATTATTTGCTAAGGCTTACCAAATACCATTTCTCCTAAGAGTGTATGTTACCCTTTAGAAGAAGTCTAAAAGTGTGGATGGTACTGTTGGCAACTCAGAGATGGAAATCATAAGATTAGGAAACTGGAAGAAATTGGGGCTAGAGAGATATCTCAAGAGTTAAGAGCACTTGCTGTTCTTGAGGTTATCATACCACATTATAATTACATGAATAAACTAGCCTGACTCTTAAATTAGTCAGAAATTCAGAGGACACCCATTCCCCAGATGTCTCTTGGAACTCTGCCGTAGAACTGTGTCTTGAGCTGTGTCCCTAAGTCAGGTATCATTCATAATTTTATTCAAAATCATTTCTCTATCTTGAATTGGTGAAGTACAAACTAGGTTCTACCCCTATCAGACAATCTTCCCCTTCTATCCCTATGCCTAAAATATCTCATATACTAGATCAAGCAATACTCCATCTACCTTGTTTTCAATGAAAATGCAAGTACTGACTTTGAGCACTTTGCTATGTTAATTCTCAAGTATACCCACATTAATTCATTACTTTTTGGTGTAGGGTAGCAAATTGAGGTTCCCAGGAAACAGTATCAGGTGCTCAGGTCACAAGAGAATATTGTTCAGTGAGTTTGCCAAGGTTAACTAAAAGTCATTAGTCCAGATTATGTTCATCTTATAAAAGTCATTCCTCCAGCAGCTCTTCCAGAGGACTTGATCTTTCAGAGGGCCTCTTCCAAAGGATTCTCATAGTCACACCAGGAAACTCCAAACTGCCAGCAACACTAGCTCCAGAAAATCTGGTGCCATCTTCTAGCTATTACACTTCTTCATTCACCCATGCCGACACATACGGATAAATAAAATTTTATAAATATTGGAAATTGTCTGTTTAACAGGCTAATGTCTAAGGCAGCTGAAAAATTGGCCTCTCTGATTTAAAGGCTCTTTATTTATAAAAATAAATTTAGCAACAGACAAAAATTTGGTGCATATTCTGTCACTAATTTATTTAATGTGCCTTTCTTGACAAAAAAGTATGTTTCTATACCTTTAAAAGACAGTTTTGCCAGGGTATGTCTAAAACACTGACAGACATATTTCAGTATATTAAGACACTGTACCATACATATTTTCTTCTTCTATAAGTTTAGGTTACCATTTATCTAGTATGGAATAGGGGCACAGAATAGAATTTTTTTAACACTGTGAGAAAATTTATATATTACTTTTTTCTCATTATCCAGAAAATGAATTGACTTTCTCTATTACATTTTCAATAATATTAAATGGAAAAAAGATCCAATATTGACACAAAGTCAGCTGCTCCTTCAAAAATAGTTTCCAGCAGAGTTTAAGTTACTGTAAAGTTTCAAAAATCAAAGAGTACAAGTGAAGCGCACTTCAGTTCTCATACATGTCTCTTCCAGTTGAGACTCCCAGAACCTATTTCATTTGTATTATATTCAAAAAGACATATTTATAATTTTTGAGATGCTTAAACCCACATTATTCATCACATTCATATATATATATATAT
>NW_008349353.1:931282-960853 GCF_000622305.1 Nannospalax galili
ATATATGTTTTAGAATACAATTAATATATAACTCCTTTAGAACTTACTAAATATTGAAATTTCAGTAGATGGTTTGGTTATTTTGGTATTACTAAAACTAACATCCTATGCACTATAATGTCACAAGTGGAAAATAGTAAACTTCTTACTAAAATTTTGTCAAAAAATCAATATGCTTATAGCTATATTTTTTCAATGTAGAACAGAAAATATGTGGGTCCCTGTGAAAGCAAGGTCAACCACAAAATGGACAAAGACATTTTTTGCTTTAGGCATAACAAAATGCAATTTTACCTCTTTAATGTGAGTCAAAAGATGCCACAACTCTAGGAAACTGCTTGCAAACCGTCAGTTCATCAATCATTTAGCCTCTCTGACTTTGAGCACAGATACTCAACAGGCCTGCAGTTTCCTGTGGCATAAAGGTTAATAGTGGATCCTTAGGTAAAATTTGAAAATTTTCTTGATCTTTGGAAGCCATGGGGAAACTAATAAAGTTCCAGCATGGAGCTTTTGACTCAGTCCAACCTTATGATAAGTGGACTGATAGTTGAGAGGTCTAGTGAATTAAAACTAATGAGCACATCTCATATTGTGGGAGGAAATGAATGATAGGTAGCAATTATGAAGTAAAGTATGTAATGGGAAGTTACTGCCCTTCTCTCTCTCTCTCTCTCTCTCTCTCTCTCTCTCTCTCTCTCTCTTCTCTCTCTCTCTCTCTCTCTGCCCCCCTCCAGTTTCACAAATCTGGAAAACTAACAAACCCATAAATATTTTGTGTTCATATGAACATTTATATTTCTATCAGCTTAAAGTGAAATAGAGTAAATGAAATATTTTTTTAATTAATAAGTTAAAGAACAATTTCGCTTGTCAGGCTGGAGAGATTGCTGAGCAGTTAAAAACACTGGCTATTCTTGTAGAAGACCAAGGTTTGATTCCCAGCACCCTTATGGCAACTAACAACTGTCTGTAACTCCAGTACCAAGGGATCTGACAGCCTCTTCTGTTCTTGGCAGACATTGCACAAGGGTGCACTTATCTACATGCAGGTGTAACACTCATACACATAAAATAAAAATAATTAATAAAATTTTAAAAAGAACAATTTTGTTTCTGTAAGTATGGTTGTGTATTTAAAACAAGAAAATAAAAATAAAACAAAAAAGCATTACACAGAAGCATGACATACACAACTTCCCTCCATAAATATTTGATAGTTAACATTTGTATTATTGTGTAATATATTTTGTTAAAATAAAATTGATGAAAATACTGGTATCCAAGTAATTAAGTGCATAATTATCCAATAGTGTCCTTAATTATAACCACAATGCTGATTGTCTTTGACACTTGGTCTTTTTCTGTGCCACACTTTATAGCATAATGCCTGAAAATGTGAGATATTCTTTTGTAGTTTGGTTCTTTCAAATCTCTCCTAAAATACTTCAACTTACTTATTTGTTGATAGTAACAGGCTTATATTCATTTTAATTCTGAAAGTTAGTGAATGTAAAATGGTGTATTGTACATTATCACTTGGAGACTGAGATTGTCAGACAATTGGGGGAGGATAGTAATTCAGCTCTCAAAATGTGTAATGTGCAGAGACATTAAAAAGAGACAAAGAATAAGTAAACAGTAATCAGTGCATATGGATCTCTAAAAAATTTGAAGGATATTACAATTTTTACAACACTGCAGCACAACTGCAGTGTTGTAATACAGGTAAACTACAGTGAAAAACACATATCTTCTGAAGCTGATAGAGACATCTTGTCTTTGTCAGTAATATTAGAAAACATTATTTTGTTAAGCATCAACTGCCTATCAAGACTATTAAATAATGGTTGGAATATAAGCTTTTATTAAAGCTGTTTCTTCTGATATGTTTAACTGGCCTGCTTTATGAAAAGTTGTAAGAAAGGATTCCTTGACACTTTTAGATAATTTAGTCAATCATATATTTAAGATATTATGTTTATCCTATGTAATACATCCTTATAATTAACAAAATTGCTGTGAAAGGAAAATTATCACATTCTAGATTATGGCAATGTAATTACAGATTACAGGTGGCAAATTACAAAGAGGATCTCTTAATCCAGACAGTCCAATGGCTAAGCTTCTTTAAATGGACATTCTCTCTGAACATTTCATATTTGCTTCATGTATAGACTGAGGAATTTGATAGGGATGGGCAAATGAAGAATTTGAAAAAACTGTTCAAAGGGAACACTTAAAGAAAATACTAGAGGATCAACCCAGAAGGCAGTTGAGAACCTCTATAACTTATTATAACTTACCCCATGCATAAAACAGAGAGATTTCAAGTTAGACACTTGAAAGACAGACACTTCTGCCAGTTAAAATCTCCATGGTCCTGGTTTGTCATTGCTGTGCACCATTGACTTTATTAATTTTAAAGATATTAGAGAGTGACTCTTAACAATCAAGTGCTCTGCCTTTGATAACATTCTAAAGGAAAAGTTCTGCAGCTTTTCAGTCCTCATAAACAATGCGTAACTCAACATTTGAGAAGACCAATGTGGACAAATCTGCTCAGTTTATTAAAAAGAACAAGTGCTTTGGGTCTGGACTTTCATGTCAGGAATCAACAGCAAGTTTCCTATCCAGCACACCATCACACACTTCTCTATCACTCTGATCTGTATATAAAAGCAACCATTTGCTATTTTCTTCAGTTTCAATGAAGAAATGCCTTTTGAGTTAACCTGTCATCCATTTATTAAAATTTTATTCCCTGGATTGTGTTTGATGTTAAAATGAGGAATGGAATCTCCCTTGCGGAGATATGCTGCTGTCTCCATTCCTAAGAGTTAATCCACTAAGGCAAGTCCATTACCTGGTAAGGGACTACCCTTCCTAAAGTTGCATCCATCTTAAACCACGCTAAGTAGACGTAAAGAATAATTCACCTTTTAATGAGACAATGTGCATTTCCTTCTTAGAAATTCCATCTTCTAGCCCAGTCTCTTACAGAGTCATAGACATGCAGCTTCAAAAATTTGTTCACCTCTCTGAATTACTCAGAAAAGTATGACTATTTTTCTTCTATTTCTTTTCTAAGCATGCTTTGCCCAACAATTTTGGCTTCACTATATCTATAAATCCCCCTTTAGCATGTGACTGCTTGTTGACCATGTAGTTGACATCCAATATGGCTTAACTCAAACAGAATTGCTTCTTTGCTTCTCCATTTTCTTC
Organism: Nannospalax galili; assembly: GCF_000622305.1. Lineage (NCBI taxonomy): Eukaryota > Metazoa > Chordata > Mammalia > Rodentia > Spalacidae > Nannospalax > Nannospalax galili. The sequence goes on from NW_008349353.1 coordinate 934,511, forward strand.
CTCTGCATATTTGCCAAGATTCATAGCTTGCTTTTTTCTTTTAAATTATAATAATTTTGACTTTGAACGTACATTTGAGTCCATTCTTAAATTATTTTATAAGTTGAGGTTCCTGATTTCCCTAATATCACTGGCACTAGCAGTAAAGAGACAGGCAAAAATTGTTCCCATATTTTCCTTGTCTATAACTATCAGTCAAAGGTACAGAAGGCAACCTCCAGCTAAAGTATACAAGCAGTCTCCTGGAAATCTAGTACTGATTTCAGCTTCATCAAATATTTCTCATACCACTTCGGTTTCTATGATCTGCAATTTTCTCTTTGCAATTTCTAGGAGTTGTGATAAGAAAGGAAAAGGACTATATCAAATATTGCTTTACTATCTCAGGAAACAATAAAGTTGATCATTTTCCTAAATATTTTAAAGCATTTCTAGACAATTTAAACAGCAGTGATAAACTCAAGTTGACGCAGTAGGAGTATCACGTAGTCGATACTGTATTAGAGGTAAGAAAGGGAGCATGAGGACCAGACAAGGAAATAAAATAAGCCATGGTAGTGGTATTGGATGAGAAATAAGTATTCAAGAAACAGGAACAATTGGTGTATTTGTAATAACCTTACAAGAAATAGTGATTGGAAATATGTAAATTAACAAAAGAGGTAGAATCCTTCCATATTTCTTCAATAAGAAAAAAAATGGAAAACGTTTAGTTAAATGTCTTCAAATTATAAGAACAAAAGAAAATAAACTGTAATTGAAGATAATCATGAATTTTAATTTTGACCAATAGTGTTTAGCTTACATCTAGGCATAATGTTTGGTAATAATAGAGAATAGGAATAGAGAAATAGATATAGTAAAGAGATCATCAGGTTATCATTAAATCCAAAGTCATCCAGAATGTTTCATGAATGTGAAATATTAGTTACAGTGGAAGAACTCCAGGATTTCCCTGATATGTTTAAAAGAAAGAAAAGAAGAAGGAAGGAAAGATGAAAGAAAGTCTACGGGGTAAGAAGTCAAATATAAGATAAAACCTATGTGACTGACCCCCCCCGCCAAAAGCAGATTCCGTTTACCATCTTATTAACATGTTGTGTTATTTTGGTCTTAAAGATATGAGAGTTACCCTAATGTGCTATCAGATATAGGGACTTAATATTGAATGAAGTGGTTTTAGTATTCATCTCTATATACTGTCAAGAATTTATAATCGAAATGCTGCTTGATCTAATACATTCTTTAAAATAAATGATTAATGTAGAGTCTGAGAAAAAAATTTATCTTCTTAGATTTACCTTTAATAAATGTGTGGAAATAAATTTATCCCAAATGATTTTTAAGGGTATAATTTGCATGCTTGACTTTTCCTTCATTTGGGTTTCATAGTGGTGACTTTTTGTTTGGGAAGAGTGGTTGTAAGTTCTATTCTTGAGATTCTGAGTTAAATGAACAAGGGAGATATAATTGGGAAGAAGGGTTTCCTAACTTTCAGTGATCTTTTATTCCAAATAAATCTGGGGGATTTTAATAAATTTAGTTTACATATTGCCTTAATGTAAGTTCACCAGAAATAAAGAACTTATAGGTGATATGAAGGATAGATAGACAGATAGATACATGATAGAGGGACAGATGCATTATAGGTAATTGACATATAGATTATAGATGATTAGATAGATGATAGATATAAGGTTGATAGATGATAGATAGATGATAGATATAAGGTAGATAGATGATACATGATAGATAGATAGATGATATATAGATGATAGATAGATGATAGATAGATAGATGATAGATGATAGATAGTAAGTACATGATAGATAGATTGATGATAGATATAGATAGATAATAGATAGATGATAGATAGATGATAGATAGATAGATGATAGATAGATAGATAGATAGTAAGGTAGATGTTACATAATTGATATATAGGTGATAGGTGATTAAATAGATGTAAGACTGTCTTTTCTAATACACAGATAATCTGTACTGATATATTTTATGTAATCTTCCAAGTAAAAACTTACTATTTACAATGCAAACAATCTCAGTGAGCCATAGGCTCCTCTTTGTGACACAGGCATATGAAGTTAATACCTCCAGAACCCCTCCATACACAGCACCCAAGGTAATGAATGAATGTGTATATGCATACTTTTAAAACATTGAGAGCAGTGTGTTCCTCTCAATTCAAACAATGAGAAATACTAAGAATTCTACTTGTAATTGTTCTTGTGATATCTAGGCCTAGTAATCAAAGGGCAAGATTTTCTGATAAGGGTAGCTTCTAACTTCTGCTTCCCAAGTTTATGCTGGAGATAGTGTTTCAAAAAATGAATGAGCAAGGCCAAGGTTTGGAAGCACAGTTCCAAAAGTCACTTAGAAGAAGACCTATTTAGCAGTGCCAATTCGCTCTTGGATTAATGAATGGTAAGAGTTAAGCTCTCCTTTTAAAACATGGCTCTAATGTGATTTAGAAATAAGATGACATAAGAAGGATAAATAGATGATAGGTAGTGTGGTGTTTATGGGAGTTGAGAATTCCTACAGTAAACCATCTGTAAGATTGAGCCCTGGTGCTACTGTAGTGTGGTTCATTTTAAGTTCCCAAACCTCAGAACTAGGGAATCTGTATTGTTATTTTTGGTCCTAAATAGGCCTAAGGATCTGTTGGGCTACTGTTGCAAACCCTGAATGCAATGTCCAAAGCACCCGTAGATATTATGCCCATGAGCAAGAAAATAAAATTATGTCAGAGTTCCAGGAGATAGAATGCCTCTGTTTTTGTTTACTGTTGATCTACCACTAAATGGATGGTGCCTGTGCTACTACTTGCATGCTGATCTCCCAATACTTCCTCATAGGAACATTCCCAAACCGTTCTCCACTTATGTCATGATTCAGCTAAGGGGTATCCAAAGTCACTATAATCTTATCCTTGCATTTTAATGTTACATCTGTATGTTTTTGCTTGAGTCCTAAGTTTTGGTATTGTTTTATCATTTTCTAATTTGATATCATTATTTGAAAATACTAGTCTCACATACTATGAAACTTCTAAACGTAAACATCTTATTACTAGCTATCATTATACAAACTTTTAAAATCTTTAGTTATTTCATGTCTCCTTCATTCAGTTTTCTTTTAATAAATCATTACAGTTTCACTGGCTTTTAAAATACAACTCAAAGGAGTAAGCAGATTTTCTAATTTTCTCTGGAATGCAAGTTATGCATCCTGCTTGTTTACATTCATCTCAATGTGAGCCAAGTGCTTTGTTATCTTCTGTTTGTCAATAAGTAATTCAACAAGGTTTTCCTCAGTTCCAAGTTATCCACTGTTCTTGCATTTTTCATGTTAACGACAGATTTTTTAAATGAGTTGAGGATTTAAGCCTTTTTCTGAGTCATTAATTTCACACACCTCATGATTTATTAAGTATGCTATATTCCTTGGTAATACTGATTCTAGGAGTTGGGAATAAAACCTGTCCTGCTAGTCTTTGCCCTATAAACTTAACCAATGCTATATTTTACTTTGATTTTTTTCTTGTGTAAGAATGTTGTAATTGATTATATATATAATTATTTGAAAGATAAGAATATTTTAATGCATATTACTCAATATATATATATTACTCAAATTATTTGAAAGTTAAGCATATTTTTAATACATAAACTTTTAATTTAAAGGAAATTTTTTAGTTTAGAGTAGTTGAAGATTTTTAACCAACCAAAACACATAAATCTTTAAGTTTGGATACTGAAAAATATTTCATCACTTCTGATTTACTTGTTTTAAAAATTCATATTTCAATATCTAAAAATAGAAAATTTTAATATGTAAAATATAATGATGCTTCACATTTTATGTACTTATTTGTTAAATATTTAATATGCTCATTACATTTCATTTCTGCAGTAACACAAAGATTGTATTAATCCATTTTCTAGATACAGAAGAGAGACTTTCTGCATCTCATACACATGGAAAAAATAAACATTAAGTTTACTTTGTTAAATAAAATATTATAAAGAATCCAAATATATGCAAGGCATTTAAAATAATTACGTTTTAAAAATGCAGTATCTAACTGAAAAGACTTCCACTAAAGTGTTATGGTTATGATTGAAAACTTATATTATTTTTCATATGCTTATAAATTAGAACCAAAATTCTTCTGGTCTTTTGTTTAATTAGAATAAATAATATTTTGCCAGATTTAACTTGGTCACAAAAATTGTTTGGGGAGCTTAAATTTCATTACATGTAATCTAGCTGCATCGAGGAAGGTAGAAAGTTTATATCTCCCTACCCCTCAAGCCCCCAGATATCAGGTGCTCTGTCATATATATTAAGGCCTATCCAGGCCAATTTGTATCCCACAATGTCCTTTGGTGTGGGTCTACTCATTGGAGCCTTGTTAACCTAGCTAACTTCACTCCCTTAAAGAAAACCAATGCTCCCTTTCCCAGCCGGGAGTTCTAGGATGACAATAGTTCCTCAGCAAAGGGGGAAAACATTATTTTGAAGAAAAATAACTTTTGAAAATAGGATAAAATAGTTATCTTTAAATTATTTCTAAAATATTGTCACTTTTTGTCTTAATTCTCTGAAGTCATATCATATTTTAGTTTTCATGAATTTAGTTAGAAGCCTGAAAATTAAGCCTTCATAGAAAATTAATTTTACAGAAATGTAAGATACACATTAGTTTTCATAATTTTTCCTTTTTTGTTCACTTTAAAATAGCTTCTGATTCATTAGAAATATAGCATTCATCTTACTAAAAGTGTTTTCAAATAATATAGTTTTCATATTACACTCTAAGATGCATTTGATCTGTTTTTGTTATTATTTTATATTTTTATGTTTTTGTAATTATTTTATAATGTACCATGTATACTATAGTATGTGATAAAGTTTGACAGTTGAAGTCAGACATATTAAAACGATATTTTCTTGACTTTTTTGAAACTTATGTAAATTCTCAATTTTGTGTATTTGGAACTGCATCAATGCATGAGAAAGTGCTTTGTGAATGATTTCTCAGTAACATCTAACTTCCATGACAATTTGCAATTAAAATACTTTATAGATCATTTTGATATTTTACATATAGGGAAATAATTTTATTGCACTATTTAAAATAAAACACAAATATATATATTTTTTTTCCATAAAATTAGTTGGGCTTTGTTTTTCCTTCCATTATTGTAATTAATCATATTGATTTTTCTAACGTTAGATCCAAACCAAATTACTGAAATAAATCATGTTTTGGATTATGAATTTGTTATTTTAAATTAGGACATTTAATTTTCTTTTTATTATTAAGGAACTTATACATACACAAAATGTCTTTTAATCAAATCCACCCCATTTGCTATTTTCAGATCTACTCCTAATAGCCCCCACTGTTCTTTCACAAATTCATGCATCTTATTTTATGCCCAGTGACTCCAAATGGTGCTGTCCATACGTACATTGGCTAAGGAAATCAACGGGAGCATGGGTAGTCTCTCAGGTGCCACATTTCTGACAAAATATGATTTTCCCTCTACCAATAGACATCAACTGCCAATAATTCTAAAGCTAGAGGAAGGACTTCATGACCATTCCTATATCCATACTGGAATTTTGTCTAGCTTTATCTTGTACAAGTCTTGGGTGTCATCACAGTTATTTTTAGTTCATATATGGAGTGGTTATGTCCTATCTGGACAACACTGCTTCTCGGAGTCATCTACTACCTTGGGCCTAATAATATTTTCTTTGCCTCTTTTGGAATGATCTCTGAGCCTTGGGAGGAGGGGATGTGAAATAGATGCTTCATTTAGGGTTGAATAATCCACACTTATACTCTGTAGCTTGAACAGTTGTGAGTCTTTGTGTAAATTGATACCTATTGCAAAAAAATACTTAGTTGGTGCTGTAAGAATATGTTTATTTATTTTAATAACAGTAGTATAATTGCAGTAAATTCTCCTTTAGGTCTATGACATACCTAGCCACAGGGTGCTGGCTCTGGTAAACATGCCAGACTGGAGTATTTCTTTGTGGCTCAGGTCTTAAATCCAATCAAAAAGTGATTATTCCCATAAAATTCCAGCTACTGTCACACTGGAAGGTATATCTCTACTGTTCACTTGCTATTGTAGTGGCATTGGTTCACAGCTTTTTTGATTACTTGCTACCTCATTAACATGCATATAACCTTCCAGGACTAAGAAGTTATCTGGTAGAGATGAAGCTTTTTGGTTGGTACCAGCTTGATTTCTCTATAATCTTTGACTCAAGTATGTGATGATGTCTTCAGCAATAAGGTCTTACCATCAATTTATGGAGTCTATGGAATCCTACTGACCAACAACTGAAATAGAGGTAAACCCATACCTGGCACTAAAATTTTTATTTAATAGCCAACGATATCTGGGAGAGAGGCATTATCCTTCCTGTTATAGGATGACTCCATTTGATAAATAGGCATCTGAAGAAGAAGATCTGCATGTGACTTTTTCAAAACTATTTAGTATTAGTTGTCCCCTTCCATATAGCTTCCTCTTCGATGTTCTCCTGTCCCACTTCCTTGTTGCATAATACCCAATTTTCCTTCATATCATCTACACTCTATATCTACTCTGTTGAAAGCCCCCACCATAGCCACTTGCAAGTTTCCAAACTTCATGCATACTGTAATTTGAACGCACATCTCTAATGATCAAAGTTGGTACCCACATATATAAGAGAACATGTGGCATTTGTATTTCTGGGTCAAGGTTATCTGACTCAGAATGATTATATCCAGTTGCATTCATTTACTTGCATATTTCATGATTTATTTATCTTTACAGCTGAACAAGAGTCTTGTGTAAATATACCACAGTTTTATCAATCATTCATCAGTTTATATACAGCTAAACTCTTCATTTCTTGATACTGCGAACAAAGCAGCAATGAATTTGGATGAGAAAGTTTATCTGTAGGAGGATATAGTCCTTTGGGAATAGCTGGAACATGCGATAAATATATTTGCTGCTTTTTGAGGAATTTCCACTGTGATTTCAATAGTGACTGGTTTATGAAATATTCTGCACTCAGACAATCGTGAATGTGTCATCATTTCTCCACAACCATGCTAGAATTTGTTGTTGTTGTTTTGTTTGTTTTATCTTTGCCATTCTAACTGGGATAAGTCGAAATCTCAAATTAGTTTTAATTTGCATTTCTCTAATTTGTGAGGATGTTAAACTATTTTAAGCAGTTTGTGGGGTTTTTTTTTCTTTTGAGAGCTCTTTGTTTAAGTCCTTGCCCAGTTTTTAATGAATTTTTGTTTGATTTTATGTGAATTTTTAAAAAATATTTTATTTATTATTTTTATTTTATGTGTATGAGTGTTTTGCATACATGTATGTGAGGGCACCTGTGTTGTGCAAAGCCACAGAGCTCAGAAGAGGCCTTTGATTTCCCTGGAACTGGAGTTAAGGATGGTTTGTAGCACCCATGTGAATTTTATTTTTTAACTTATTTGTATATTCTAGAAATTTACTTCCAGATGTAAAGCTGATAAGGATATATTTGATTTACTAGGCTTTCTCTATATTTACTTAAAGCTGTAAAGAAGCTTCTTAAGTCTTTACTTGTCAAGTATTGTTCTTAATACTTGTGCTACTAGAGTCCTATTCGAAATGTTATTCCCTGTGTCTATAAGTATAGCTATACCTCTCATGTTCTCTAAATGATTCAGTATATCACATATAATGTTGAGGTCTTTGGTCCATATGGAATTTTGTGTTGTATAGGGAGATTGATAAAAATCTAATTTCACTCTTTTACAAACAGCTATTCACTTTAACTGGTTAAAGATACTGCCTTTTATCCAATGTGTATTTTTTGGCCATTCTATAAAATATCAAATTTGTTTAGGAGGATGGACTTGTTTCTGAGTTCCCAAATATATCCCATTGATCAATGTGTTTGTTTTGTGCCAGATTAGTGAAGATTTTCTTACAATGGCTCTAATATGACTTTAATTTATGAACAATGATAACTGCACTTGTGTGTTTATTATTTAGGATTGTTTTTGGTTATGCTGGGTCATTTTATGTTTCCTTAAGAGTTATATGATCACTTTTCAATTTCTGTGAAGAATTATATTTGAATTTTGAATTGGATGACATTGAATATGCTGTGTTTTATGACCAGTTTTAGAAAATTAATCTTCCTAAACTATGAGCAGAAGAAATCTTTCCCTCTATTAGTACATTTCTTTAATTGCTCATTAAATCCCACTGCATGTGATGAATCTACTAAAAATTTTATATCTCTCCTTGGCTTAACCTTGGGTAGTAACATATTTTAAGATATTCACACATTTCCTTTAGATTTTCCACTTTGGTGGAAGGTTTTAGAAGCATGAATATAGAGGTTTTAGAATTATGTCACTAAAATCCCCTAAGTTTCATTGTTATCTGTTTAGTACCTCCCTTTTCATCTGCATCAGTAATAATTTAAATCTTTTTCTCTCTTGATTAATTTGACTAAGGATTTGTCAATATTGTTCATCATTGCAAAGAAACAATTCTGTTCCTTTGATTATTTTCAACTTTTCCTTTCTATTTTATTAATTTCTGAAATGACCTTGATTATTTCTCTCTATCCAATATTTTGGGGTATTGTTTGTTCTTATTTTTCCAAGGCTTTAAAGATGCAGCATGAATTACTTATTTGTGTTCTGATTATTTGATGTATGTGCTTGCTGAGAGTTATGAATGTTCCTTTAAGGACTTATTTCATTTTATATTGTAGATTTGAACACGTTGTTTGCCTTTTCTTTCAGTTCTAAGATTGTTTCCTTTTTTATATTTTTAATGATCCATTCATCATTCAGTAGTGCCTTGTTCAATATCAGTGACTGTGAGTATTTTTTGTGGTTTCTATTATTTTTAAAATTTTGTTTTTAGTGAATTATTGTGTATTTTATACAGAATAGCTCAAAGAATCTTAATCATCTTTATACCCTCATCCCCACTGGTATCCTCCCACAGCCTCTTCCCCCACTGGATCCTATATACTCTGTCATTCCTGTAAAGGCACAGTGTGTCAAGTCAGTGTCCCTAGAAGTTTCCCTGTGCAAATCCAACCACTGTGGTCTAGTCAGCTAATCTAGAGTCTGTTGTTTTAGGAAGATCAGTTCTTCCTCACACAGTAATAATCAGCTACCAATGTTTCCTCAGCTAAGATTGACGTCAGCTGTTTATTTCCCCAGTTCTATGCTGGGGTTTTGTCTGCCTGAGTTTGCATGGGACTTTTGTATGCTGACACCATTGTCATAGAATCATATGAGCTGGGTCCCAGGAGTTTCTACAACTGTTCCCATATGGTCCTGCACCTTCTCCCTGGCTTTTACAATCTTTCCACCCTCTCTTCAATGATGGTTCCCTGAGACCTGGATGAGTGAAGTTTAATATAGGAGTCCCATCCATGGACTAACAATCTACACTCTTAATGTCTGTTTTGGCATTTGTAGCCTTAGTGTTCCTATCCCTCTGTTGCATGAGGGATCTTCATTAATGAGAATTGAAAGATTCACTGGTGTAGTCTTCATCACCCCTGTTCTATGTTCCATGTGCTTTAGATGTAGAGGTAGCATTGTAGATGTGTCATTTAGGCCTGGGCAATTCATAGACAATGCCTCTTTGTGAATAGTTGTGGTACTTGGTAATAGTCACCGACTGGCACAAAATAAGCTTTTTTGGTGAGTGATGACTGGGGTATTAGTATGTAAATAAGGATACATATGTTGCATATAGCAAGAAATTAGAGGGATGTGACATTCTTGGGGTTTTATCTAAGACTTGTGGCCACTCCAGCCATGTGTATTTGGTTATGTTTAATATACCACATTGAGTTTTCTCCCATTAAGTGGGCCTTTAGTCCAATTATGAAGCTGTGGTTTGCCCCCAAGATAAAAGTGCCACTACTGCACTAATGCCGTATGCTATGTGGGCCACTGATGTGATTATTTGGTCTGAAGCTGGTGTTGGACCATTGATTAATGTTTTCCACTGGTACCATCATAATGCTCTCCAAAGCGATTAGAGCTAGCCTTCAGGGGAAGTAGTTTCAGGTCAGTTGTAGCTCTATTGCTCCAAATCCAGTGTCTGAAGTATGTTGTCTTCAGGAGTAGGGTCTAACTTTTAAATTCTGGAGGTCATCAAGGGCTGTGGCCATAGCTTATGTAATTTTAGTAGTCTTTTGGATCACCCTGACCAACAAGTCATGGAAGGTTTCTCCTGTCTGGCACTCCTATTGTTATGTAGCCTTTAGCTATACACATGGACTCATGTAGAGATACTGTATGTATAATTTTTCATTAGGATGTTGGAATAATAAGATTCCCTCTGATATTGATACTTGTCTTATTATTGTTGAGTGAGTATTTGAATCTCTGTTTGCTGTTACCCCATTTTCTTAGTTTTGGATCAGATGATTAATCCTTGAGGTTCAGTGTTGGTACAACTCTTGGTGTACAAAATCCCATATTAGATATAGTCTTAGCTTAAACAGAGCTGCTGTAACTTTTTGAGCCTCAGGGGAAATCTTCTCTATAGCTGGTTCCTTCTGCTGCTTCTGAGAAGTCTGTGGAAGGCTCTCACTGTTCTATTAGTTTTTCACAGGTGGACAGCTATGGCTGGTGTTACCTGGGGGAGAGGTACAAGTTGGGCTAGGGTCATAACTGGGATGAAACTAGCGTATCTTTTTGTGTGTGTGAACATTGATCAATTTACATTTCAAACAAAAATATGGCCCATTTCTCATAATTATCAAAGCAACTGGAAAAAGACTATTGATATTACTTATTCCATTATTTCCCTTTAATTAGCTAAAATAATGGCATTATATATATATATGTATATGTATAATGACTATACATGTGTTTTGATCTGTTTCCATATATTTGATTTTGGAAATGTTTTATATATTCAGTCACCTTTAATAAAATATTTGGTTACTTGTTTTTTTTTAATTTCTTTATGTAATTAATTATTTTGAGACAAGGTCTCCCTGTAGATCCAGCTGGTGATTTTTCTATTTAGGAGTTTTGTATTATTTAGAAGTTACTTTGGGGTCTGGAGAGATGGCTCAGCGGTTAAGAGCAATGACTGCTCTTGCAGAGGACCTAGAACCCACATGGCGGGTATGAACTGTCCTTAACTCCAGTTCCAGGGGGATCCAAAGCCCTTTTCTGACCTCCGTGGTATTGCACAACATGGGTGCACTCACATACATGCAGACAATACACACAGATATATAAAATAAAAATAATAAAATAAAATAAAATAAAGGAAGTTACTTTGGAAATTTTAAAAGTTTTAGGTGTTTTAGGTGCCTTATACTTTTGTTTTATAAGACAAAAATACTATCTTTTCTTCTGTTGTCATAAAGTTCATGAATATGCCCCTTTTCATAAGTTAACACAATTTAAAAGCATATGATTTTATTTACTTTGATTTGATATATCTTCTCTCAGAAATGAAGATTCCACCAAAATGGGAAAAACTTCATTTTAAGTGTTTTGTGGGGTTTGTTTGTTTGTTGAGGGTTCTTTACATTCTGTCTTGAACTCTTGTGGTTTTCATAAAATATAATTTGATTGTATTTAGATCCCATCTCCTAATCCCACCTATGCTTATTGCCTCACATCCAGTTGAACGGACTCCATTATATATTATGGCCTATAGAGTCCAACTTGTCTTTCTAAATGTCCTTCAGTGTGGGTCCATTCCCTGGAGCCTGATTAATCTAACAAAAGTCACATCCTTGAAAGAGACTGTCCCTGCCCCATCCAGCAGTTTTGTTGATGTTGTTGTTGTTGTTGTTTGTTTTTTTGACACAATGTCCTTAGGTGGAGTTGGCGCTTCTTGCTTCCTCATGTCTTTATTGGGGTTTTGTCTGGTTCGAGCTTGCCTGTGACATGTGCATATTCTCAGTGTTGCTGTGAGTTCATATGAGTATGTGACCCGCTTTGGGAAAACTCTGTTTCCTTGTGATCATCTACCACCTCTTGCTCTCACAATCTTTACATTCCCTCTTCCACAATTATCCCTGAGCCTTGGCAGCATAAATCTGATATAGGTGTCTTATTTAGGGATAAGTGTTCTGAAGTCTCTTGATCTTTTCACATTGGTCATTTATTGGTTTCTATGTTAATCACCATATGTTGCACAAGGAAGCTTCTGGTGAGTGATGAGAAATATATTAATCTATGGACATGGCAGTAAGTTGTTAAGAGTCAGTTTAATATAATTGTTTAGTAGAAAACTTGTATTAGGTTTTTCTCTATGTCCTGTGGCCTGTTTAGTCTTTGGTTCCTAAGCCTGAAATGATTGTCAGTTATGAGCGCCATCCAAGGAAGTGGTCCTTAAATCCCATTTAAAAAGTGATTTGATACTCCCATAATATTTGTGCTGATATTACACCAATGGGCATATTTTGCCACTCATATATACTGCTGGTGGGAGTGCAAACTGGTACTACTACTTTGAAAAACAGTATGGAGGGGACACAAGATCTGGGCACACAAGAGGAGGCCATAGATCTAACTCGTAAGAGGGGACCCAAGTCCAGATTTCAATAGGTGATGACTGCTCCAGTTCACAGGGCAGGACCAGAGTTCCTGGTCAGAGGGGTGGGGTGGGAGGAGCAGTGTGTGTGTGTGTGTGTGTGTGTGTGTGTGTGTGTGTGTGTGTGTGTGTGTGTGTGTGTGTGTGTGTGCATGTTAGGAGGGACCCACAGCTCCAGCTCATAAATGGGAACCACAGCACCTGTTTACAGGAGTGGACCACAGCTCTAGCTCACATGAGGGGACCACAACTAAAGGTTTACAAGGTTGGAGGCACCACGGCTCCACCTCACAGGAGAGAACTACAGCTCCAGGTTAGAGGAAGGGTGCTATAGATTCAGTATGCCAGAGGGACCACAAGTCTAGCTCACAGGAGCAAGCACACCTCCAGCTCACAATATTTATAGGATTTTAATATGCTCATGTGGCCCCAACAAACTTATATGGTGGCTCCCATATATGGTGGCTTTCTAGTCCTAGAAATAAATTATTCTTCAGTATGTGTTGAATTGGTAGTGTCTGACAGATGGAGCTGTTTATAGGTTCACCTAGGGGCTGGAGTAATCCTACTCTCTCAAAATGTAGTAAAAGTAAAACTGCTTGTAAGTGGAGTCTCCTAGAATAATTTACAGGCTGAAAACTCATTTCCATACATCACAGACTAGCTTAGAGTAGGACATAACCTGATCTCAACAGCAATATTCATAGTGAAAAATAGAGATGGCTTTGTAAATTTATGCAAACTTACATGATTATCTAGAACTCTTTAAAATAGATAAAGCTGGGTTTATTTTCTCAAGAAATTAATGGTGTAGTTGAAATGTGGATTTTAAGATACTTAGGTATTATGACCCTATGACTGAGACACACCTTGAACCTCTAAATAAGGGTCCATCAATGCTTCTGTTCAGTGCTCTCATCTCTTAGGTACTTGTGTGTATCTCTGATTTTAAATTGAGATGTTTTTGCATTCCAAAAAAATTCAGTTTGAATTAAATTTTACTTTAAATCATATATACATGTAGGAAAAGAATGGGGATGACAAATAAAAAAAACCTGTGGGTATGTCTGTTGGAGTATTGCAAGCAAGGTTTCTCAAAACAAACACTTATGAAAATGCTATTTTTGAGAAAGAAAATATAGTTTGTGGAAACGAGCTAATAGAGGTCCCGAAGACCCAAAATACTCTGAATGACAATAGTGAAAATTGGAAAGCAGATTTCCCAGTCTTGATTTAGTAATGTAGGCAACTCTAGAAATCACCTAATTTCTTTTTTCAGACAGGAAGTTTGGCAGGAGTTTCCTTACCAACAACAAATTTGTCTCCTGGCAGTCCTGATTTGTAGCACCTGCTACAAATCAGTAATAATTTGGGATCGTTCCACTGCACAGGTGTATAAAGGCTGGAATTTAAGAGCTTTGCAAACTTTGACTGCACTTACTGGTAATGAACAACTTGAGCAACTATTTTTTATGTAGAATTTATTGTTATTTCCAAATCCAGAAGTCACCTTTTTTTAGCATCAAAATGATTGGTTAGAAAAAATATGACTGCAGATTATAAACAGTAGTCTCATTTTCCTTAGGAGAGAAAAAAAAAGTGAAATGTGGTTTTATTTAGCAAATGTTCATAAGTCTAAAAACTTTGGGATATTAAAGAAAGCTCCTTCATTTCACAGCTAGTATACTGCATATGTCCTTTTTGTGTTGCTCTATTCCTTACCATTATATCACTATAAAGACTAGAGACAGGGAACTTTATACTTTACATTAATGTGATTATATGGGAATATATAGATCAAAATGGTTATCCTGTCTTAGCATAATAATATTGTAGATGATAGACTTACTATTATACTTTCACTCATGTGCCATAGGTCCACTTGCCTATGATACTACTCAGAATTCCAAACAATTTTGTAATTATTCATAATTCATCATTTCAATCAGCTGGTAAATTAGTAAAATTATTACATTTTCCTTTGTAAATACATATCACAGGAAACAGCATATCACTGATAGACCCACCTCTGGCTATGTAATACTGCCTGAAGGAGTCACTCTGATGTTTTCTATTCATCAACTGATTTTATTAACCTTTTCTACTGAAATTTGAGTGAATTGTCCATATATTTTATATCACAAAGCAAAACATATACAATGATGGAATTTTTAGTCTTTATTACTTGTTTTATTTTGGTTTGTGTGTGTATGTGTTTGTGTAACTGTGTATGATGGTTTTCATGTGCTATGTGTCCATGCCTGTGGAGTCCAGAGAACAAACTCAGGCAAACTTAGGTGTTATTGTTCAGCCACTATTACCTTTTTGTTTGGAGAAGGAGAACATCACCTTCTAAAAATGGACACTAATTTATTATATCAGTGGAAAAACACATTTTTTTCTGGGCATATTTTACACAGTTCATACATTGCAAAAGCAATCATAATGTTAAAACCAACATTTATCAGATAGTTACTATATTTTTGAAACTTAGTAACTTATTTTATTTAATGAATAAAAAAAACACCTTGTTCGCTTCTAAGTCAAGAATATAATGTATACTATCAGAGATTATATTTTTTTACAAAAAGTAATAATTTTTGTCAGTTTTAATATTTTATTGAGTTTTTGTGTATTTCAATGCAATACATTTTAAACAAATTTAGACCACATCTCCAACACCATACACCCACCAGATTTTAGGTATTCTGTCATATACGTTAAGTCCTATATGATCAAAATTTCTATCCAGGTTATCCTTGGGGGAAATATGTTCATATGAACTTGCAGCAATGCTGACAGCATGGACAATGTTGACTCAATTAGGCAAAAACCCAGCATAACAAGGGAAATGGGAAGGAGGTGCCCAACCCTAGCCAAGTTACTGTGAACTGAGGGAGAGTAGATGTTCTTTAAAGGAGTGACTCTAGATAAGCAGACTAGACTCCAGTGAATGGACTGAGATTAGAACTTTCAAGGCTGTATATATCATGTTACATTGTCACAGTTTATTTTTGAATATATAGGAACATTATATTTTGTAGTATTATATGCTATATTTATAAACGATACTCCTAAATCATAAGGACATGTAGCCCTGAATTAAGAGTATTTTGAACATATTTTAAATATAACCCACAGTGCAGTATACTATTATTTGCATGTATATACAGATTTATTGACTGTCTTAAAAAAATGAGTGATTTAACCATTCCATTAGATATTTTATGCAAACATATTTAAATTTTAAAACAAATTAAAACAATACTAATTCTCTGAAGAAAATCTAATAATGTTTATATTTACATGATCTGGACATCTCAGACTTTTGTCAAAATTTGATGTGCAGCCAGCAATAGCTTCTCAGATAAAATGCCATTATCTGTTTGACCACATACAGGTAGCGGGTGCTGTTTATGAACATTTTCTACATTGACATGGTGCTTCTGTGACTTATTATCCTATGTGGAGTTCACTTTATGTATCTGGATGGCCAGCAAATCTTCTGTCATATTTTGATTCTACAACATTCTCTTGTTGTTACTGGAAAGGATAAAGAATAGTGACAATCTCTCGAAGATTTAGTCTAGTGGATTTTATGGTTAAACAGAATGTTTACTGAAAAAAATTGTATCCAGAACTGATGTAAGGACTTACACTTCAACTGATATGTTTTATATTAAGTGACCCTCAATTAACTTTAAATAAGTTTTATATGTACATATATAAAATAGCAAAATAATCAATCATGAGAAATTCATGTTTTGAATAATTTATTAAAAATTTAGAGGCTCAGTTTAATAATTATGAAATAATTTTTTAAATATTTTACTTTATTTTTTATTTTATGTGTATGTGTGTATTGCCTGCTTTGAAACCAATTTTTCTATTTAGAATATAACGTTCATTGAAATGATGCATTTCAGCCAAAAAATGTTGATTTCTCTATAAAGAAAAGCTAACTTTTACTCAGTGTCTTAAAGTTTTTTAAAATAATTCTATATTTTTACTGTATATATTTGAGATTTTATGCATTTCATAGATATTAATCATATTTAGATCCCATTTGATATTTGCTCTCCCAAAGACCCCCGACTGTATTTTATGCATTCTGTCATATTATGTTGAGGCCCATTGAGTCAAGTTTGTGCCTCCAGATGTCCCTCAGTGTGTTTTAATTTTTATTGAATTTTTGCAAATTTCATACAATATATTTTGATCATATTTGGACATTTTTCCTTTCCACATATTTTCTTACTGTCCCCCACTCAATTTAATATACTCAACTATATATATATTATATATTTAATAATTTACTCATATATATATAATTTCTATTGAGTCTAATTTGTGTCTCCAAATATCCTTCAGTATTGATCTATCTCTTGCAACCTAGTTAACTTACTAAGAGTCACCTCTTTGAAAGAGTCTAACTCTCCCTTTCCCAGGAGACATTTGTTGTTAACAGTTCCTCAGGTAGGGCTGGGGTTTCTTAAGCACTTTCGTGCATATGTGCTAGATTTTGTCTGGCTTGAGGTTTCAGGGAACTTGTGAATGCTGTCAACTTTGCTGTGAGTTTATACGAGTAATTGTCCAGTTATCTAAAAATCTCTATTTCCTTGTGATCATCCACTATACCTGGCTCTAAAATCTTTCTGTCTCCCACTTCCACAAAGAATACTGATCCTTGGGAGGCAGAAATTTGATATAAGTGCCAGTTCAGGTACAAACACTCTGCAGATTCTTGTTCTCTCTAGAAAAATAATTTTTGACAAAATAATTCCAAATTATCAAGCAGAAAACTAGATATTTAACATTAGCTCCTAAATTGCATTGATTGACTGATCTTAAGCCCACTTACCACTCACACTTACAGTTATCTGTACTCTGGGGAACTGAGGCACATCAAACTGATGACCTATTAGAAGAAAGGCTTTTTCTGAAATATGAAATATGAAAGTATCCATCAAAATTGAAAACATTATCATAACCATTTTTCATGCATTCTTTTTGCTATAGTTCAGTGGTGTGTGTGTGTGTTTCAATTTTATTTTTTAAATTGAACTTTTATATACGTCATACGACAGTTCTTAATCAAATTTAGACCCTCTCCCCTTTCTGCTCCCTCCGCACCAGACCTCATGTATTCTGCTGCCATTCATGTTAAGTTCTGTGCAGTCAAACATTTGTACCCAGATGTTCTTTGGTGAAAATTCATGCACAGGATTCTAGTCAGACGATCTAGGGATTTTAGGTAAGGTCAACTCTCCATCACCCAATAGAAATCTGCCTTTAACAATTCCCAGACTAGACCCAGCAGTCCCATTTCCCTGCTCCACTCTGGGCCCTTGTCTGATTGAGTTGGCATGAATGGTACCATTGCTGCAAATTCCAGTGGTCTGAAAGTCTCTGCTTCCCTGAACCAGCCCTGGCTCCAACAATCTTTCTGTCTCATCTTCCACAATGGTCCCTGAGACATAGGTGGGTGAGTTTTAATGTAGGAGTCCTATGGAGTGACATTCACTCTATTTTTTCTTATTTTTTAAAACTTGGCCTGTTGTAGCCTTCAGGGTGTATTGCACTCTGTTGTATAAGGAAGTTTCACTGTGTTTTAATCAGAATTTTTATATTTTTGTCTCTTTACTAATCAGATACTACTTTTGAAATTAAAAAATAATTAGAAACAGATCTATAAAATTATATTTGTATCATAATGCTGGCCTTAGACCTGCATTAATGTTTGACTACCTCTAAGGTACACAGAAGATTAGGTTTTAGCCCCATGATACCTTTTCTATTTCCCAGGATACTCTGGGAATTTCACATTAGTGGTGCTGATTTCTTTAATAATTACATCTGATTTCTCTGTATTAGATTGAACATTTCCATGTCCTGAAACCTCTGCCAAACACATGAATTCATTATCTTTAAATTGCACTAAACTTCTCAGGACATCCTCAGAGTAAAGCCAGATTCTTGACCAAAATATCACATTAATGTCCCCTAATGTGGTACCCAAGAGAGAAATTTCACTTATGAAACGAATACCCTCTCTGCATTCATATGTTCCAAGCTCCCACCAGAATGGCCCATTTAACATTACTTCTCACATTTTAAGGGTTTTCTAACCCAGTTTTCATACTGAAGTTCATGCCCAGCATATATCATATAAATTGACATGTGGTTGTCCACTACCAGACTACACTTGCTCAATGGAAAGTTTTTACCACAGAATTCTCTTGGTACCCTGTGGGTCTAACACGTTGTTCTTGGGCAAAAAACAAACAAACAAAAAAACAAACAAAAAACCCCTCAGTGTTCTTATTTTAAATTAACCTGTCAATAGGTAAGTAACTATAACACAGGGAATTTCAATACCTTGTCCACGACAGAAACCACACATCCAGAATCACTAGTTCCAAGTTATTATTGTTTTTCCACATAAACTCTAACCATTACATAAAATAATTTTTTGTTATTGTTTTTTGTTTGTTTGTTTATTGAGGCAGTGTTTCACTATGTAGCCCTTAGTGGCCTGAAACTCTCGATTTAGAACAGGTTGGGCTTGAATTCATAGAGATCCACCTCCCTCTGTCTCCCCAGTTCTGGGATTAAAGACATATACCACCTCGCAAATGTCAGAGATCATCTCAGAAGAGAGGACAAAAGATTTTAAGACCTAGAGGTGGTGAATTGCTACAAAGAAATCATATTTTCCAGACAGTAGAGTGGTTTCTCATATCAACTAACAGAAATCCTGACAGCAGTGCACAAGACCTGCTCAAGCTCAAGCTAAACAAAATCCTAGCATGGAGGGGGCAGGTAGAAACAAAGGCCCACTCCTACTGAGAAACTAGTGACATTTGATAGCTGCTGGTAGAGAATGAGTCAGTTTTCGTTAAGTGTGTGGCTTCTGGTAGGTTAATCATGTTCTGGGGAAGGTTTCACATTTAAGAGTATGAGGCCAACACAAACACAAATGGGACTTGAAGTGGAAAACAAAAATACTAACTTGGGTGGGTAGGGAGGTTGGGGTGCATCTTGGAGGAACATGGAGAGGTGGAATTTGATAAAAATACATTGTAAGGAAATCTGAAAGAATTAAAAATATTTATAAAGTAAATAAAATAGTATAAAGATGATTTGATAATTTGAATATTATAGAGAAATGTTGACTCCTAATTTAAAGTCATAAAAGGGTAGTAGTTCTATTCCCACACTAAAACAAAGAAATAGTTAATTACTCATACATGTCTTTTGTAATCTTGTAACCCTCCACTATTCTGCTTCATGTTTTGTCTTAATAAGCCACAGATATCATATTATGCACTATTGTATAAGGCGCCAAAGGAAAACATGAGAATATTCATTTCAATGTCATTCTATAAATTGTGGTAATGCAAAAATTTGAAGATTTTACTAATAAACATATTAAGTAGAGGGTACTTACGATCTTCTTGGGTGTCTGTATTCAGTAAATTACACAATTCTTAGTTAAGATGATTGTCAGGACACCATTTCAATGCAACAAATCTTAATGACTATACCATTGATTAATTGCTTGCCTAATTGTGAAAACTGAATTAAATAAATTAGGAGCAAGAAAAATCAATTTGTCAGCATCAAAGCCCAATTAAGTTATAAAGTTGACAAACACAGCTTCCAAGTTCAGAAAAAGAATCTCTTAAGGTCTCTTGATAAGCTCTAACTTTTATTTAATTAGGAGGAAGTTAAATTTTCTTCAGAAAATAGCACTTACTAAAAAAATATTCTGCTTGAATTTTCCTTTTTAGTCTCAAAATCAGTCTCTCAAGTGGTTTCTCAGATATAATATTTTTAAAGTACTTTTCCTATTCAATTTTACTGTTCTCCTTTTCTTTTCCCTTAATCTGGGCCATAACATTTCAACTCATCATACACACTAAGGCTAATTAACTTATTCACATTCTGAGCAGCTCTTCATGGCCTTTCCTCTAGGGTCTGCAACACAGTCTTTTCTCCAACCAGGAGCTAAAGTTCCTTCATAATTACGTATCACATTTATATTGTTGATTCTCTTTACAGAAACAATTATATTACTCAGCTTTCATAAGTAACATGTTCATAAACATTCTCTTCTCTCACCTCTTTTAATCTTTCCAGTTATTCAAAGTGACTTTATAGAAATTAATCTTTTTTTATATACCATAGCTTCAATACCCAGGACTTCATTTGTGCCATGAAAATGTTCTTCAGCCGAACTAAAACTCCAACACAGCTAACTCTTAAATGCATTTGCAATATTCCAGATATTTTCTAGGAATTTTCTATGTAATAATTAATTTAACTCTCACAGGAACGTTATAAAATGGATAAACATAATTTCATTATCAGAAAAATGGAATTTGAGAAGTTTATATTTTTCATCTTGAATTGATTTAAGTAAGGATTAGAATTCTACCAGCAGAGCCACACAGGACTTCGGTAGGCCTTAGACCTTTTTGGCTTTATAAATCCTTGCTTTGTAATATAATTCCCAAATTTTCTTACAGTTTTTAAAATATTTTACTTATTTTTTTACGTATGTAAGTGTATTGCTTGCATGTATTTAAGTATACCTGTGTAGTGAAGAGGGCTTCGGATCCCCTAGAACTGGAATTACAGATGGGTGTTAGCTACCATGTGGGTGCTGGGAATAGAACCCAGGTCCTCTGCGAGAGCGTCAGTGCTCTTAAGCGCTGAGCCATCTCTCCAGGCCGTCTTACAGTTTTTGCATATATGCTTATATTAATATTGTACTGCAGTATGCTAAACCATGTTACTGTGATGCATATTAAAGAAATCCCTAACTAATAAAAATTTTAAGGCTAAGAGTGGTACCGAGCTGTCGAACACTCATTCCTTCAAAGGTCTTTCAGAACTGGGCTGCCCTGAAAGGGCAAAGCTTATTCTTTATTGAAATAGTATCTCCAGTATGAAATGGAATATGAAAATCAAGAAAGACCCTTAGCCTATCAGAGTATCTTTCCTTTTGATCCCTAGACCTTTACTCTCATGGTACAGCAAATAAATTTCTCTCTTTATTTGCAATGAGGAACGAATTTTGCATCACTTTGGTATGTAAAGCATTCAGACACACATTCACGCACTATCTTGGGTGTAGAGCAAGGAGGGGTCTTGAATGATTTCAGTGATCTTGTTTATATTATGAACAGTAATTTTTGATTCCAGGTTCGATAAAATTTTAGTCCACATTATGCCCACACTATGAAGTCATTTCTATTCTGTATGTAAAAAATGTTCTCCTTTTCTAAAAATTTTTCTCCAGAGGCTGTGCCTGATGTATAAGCTGGTTCTGATCTTCTGTTTGATGTTCAGTCTCTCTATGCATAATGCAATTTCTATGTTCTTTAGATCAGAAGACTGCAAAATTGATGTATATTTATATATTATGAGACAATATAATGTCGCAATATAGTTTTCATAATATAGCAATCTGTATATGACATCTTAATAAATTTTTATTTATTGTTGTTATCAAGGTGTCGTTACATCCCATATACACTTAATTTTATAAATTTATTTTCTCTATTATCAATAAAGCAACAAATACCAAGATTTATAAAGTATTTTTTATTTTTTAAATATTTGTATTTATTATTTTTATTTTATGTGTATGTGTGTATTGCCTGAATATAGGTACGTGCACCCGTGTCATGCAGTGCCCACAGAGGACAGAAGAGGCTGTCAGATCCACAGAAACTGGAGTTACAGACAGCTGTTAGCTGCCATGTCAGTGCTGGGATTCAAACTCAGGTCTTCTGTTAGGATAGCCAGTGTTCTTAACTGCTGAGCCATCTCTCTAACCCCTGTAAAGTATTTTCAATAAATTTAATGCTAGTAATTTGAGAAAATATAACTCATAATTCATATATCTTTAGATAAATATGCACTGACATAAAATACCCAGAAGTGATTTTGTTATTATTTCGCTGCTTTATGCCTTTTCCTTATTCTATTTTACTACTGTTTATAAATCATACATTTCACTTCCAGCAGCTCACAAATATCTGATAGTGTACATGGATTTATTTCAAAGAATCTTACCTTAAAATTTTAAATTGCTGTGTTTTTGAAGTATTATGTAGAATGTATACCTTTTCTTTCAAAAAACAGCACTAATTATGCATGTGGGGTCATAGTCAAATATTAATAAAATTGTATTTTCTTGAGTTCTTTTAAATTACACATGCTTGTTTTCAATTCAAAACATTCTTGAATTCACAAAGCAGTGTAGTAAAGTCTCACTTTTACTGTTTTTTTCTGAAGTCTATGTATGTTTGCTACTATAAGTAGAGCTGTATGCGTTGTATACATATGTGTGCACATCTGTTTGTAAATTCACTTTTTGTGCATTTACATATGGAGGCCACAGGTTGACTCTGTTTTTTTCCTCCATCATTCTTCAACTTATTTTGAGACAGGCTCTCTCACTGAACTTGGGGCATACTGTTTTGGCTAGACTGGTCAGCTAGAATACCCCCAGGATCCATTGGTTGGTCTGGGCATCCCTAGCCCTGGGGTGGCAAATGCACATTTCCGTTGCCAGTTATTTAAGTGGATCCTCTGGATCTGAACTGAGGTCTGGTCTTTATGTTTGTGAAGGAAGCATATTACCCACTGAACCATCTCACCATCCCAACATATAACTCTAAAATTTATTAGTTAGGATTCAGTAGGGGCACAAAATTAATAGGATGAGTACATTAAAAGAACGTTTATTAGATTGCTTAAACAACATGGACTGGGTAGTTAAACAATCAGTGTCTCATGTTGGAGAGACTAAGACCCTTGTAGTTTCTCAGTTCACTAGGTTGGGTGCCTTAGGAGCCACAAACTAGCACTGAAGGCACAGAAGATTTTAGAGAACCAATAGTTTTCAGTTCATGTTAGAAGTAAGCAGTTGGACTCTGATGCAAGTGAAAGAACTCTGTGGCTGCCACAGCAGAAGCAATAAAGTAATGGAACTTGTCAGCAAGACTGAAGGTAAACAGGCAAGATTAAGCTTCCTTTTTCTCCTTCCTTTTATCTGGGTTAAAAATGGAAAGTGTCACCCATATTTAGGATGGGTCTTCCCACTTCAAATAACCTGATAAAGACAGTCCTTCCCAGGAATGCTCAGTGACTGGCCTTTCCATTGATTACAGATGTACTCGAGCTGACCACCAAGATTAATAATTATAAAATCTTCATTCTCAGCCTCAGTTCTGAGGGCAACCCCCTTTTCTATTCTTAAACCGATTCCTGAGAAATAATCACTGAAGCGCTGTTAAAGGTGTTTCTTTTCTCAGATGTAGATTCATATTAGTAGAGAGTAATTTCATAACATCAAATCTTCTCAAACTCCTGTTATTTTTAAGAGAATTCACAGTATTTTTGTACTTGGCATCTTTGTCTATTTAATGCTTTTGTAACCTTTGCCACACAAGAGTTATTGTAGCATTTTTGTTTATAGTATTCTAAGCAAATATTTTCCCAGTTTCAGAAAGAATATAGTTTAAAATCAAATTTCTATTATTACAATGAGTATATCACTTAATTGGCAAATTTTTGCTTCAGTGACGATGTGACAATTAAAATTTTATTGTCCTTTTTTTAACATGCACATTCAGCTCATATCTCAACTTTCATAAACCACTCATGAAATACAAGAATTTTCAAACTCAATTAAGTCTTCTTTTTGCTTCATTAAGCATAAATACATTACCCAATTCTTGTTAAATTCTATGGATATTTTTAACTGGCTTAAGCTTTGTTAGTTGGATACAGAATGGTCTTGTTGTCAGTATATGAAATATGAAGTAAGGACATTTCTAGTGATGGCAAGTCTTTAAAATTCCATCTTAATATAGAAATTGGAAAGGGCATCTCTTAATGAGCATTTACTCTAAGATTTATGTCATAGTCACACCCCAAGAGTACAATCAGTACTGCATGGTCCACAAGATGTTCATTCTTATTTTGTGACACTGATTTGCCCTATTACAATGTTTAGTCTTCAGATGAATCTATTTTTTTCTAAGAAGATGAGCTCTCATACACTGAAATAAATGGGAGACTACTCAATAGTTCTGTTTAGGTATCATTTAAATCTGATACTGTATCATTAAAACACATGCAAGCTTTAACATGATTTAATGAAATGCTCTTGATCTTGACCAATCAAGATAATCGATCATGCATGAAACTGTTGGAAGTATCAACTTATTCTAAATAAATTCATCTATAAGGAAGCAATAATAGGAACTATTTTTAATACCTTTACATGGTTTTATTGAGATTAGTTCAAAAGAATATAATTTCAGGAACTAGGGAGCTAGCTCATTTAAGTAAGCTCATTCTGATCATCAGCACTCACATAATAAGCCGTGCTGAGGGCAAAGAGTATGTTATTCCAAAGCTGGGGTGGCAGAGATACACAGATCCCTAAATCTGCAAGCCTAGCTGAATTGTTGAGTTCCAAGATCAATGTAGAACTCTGTTTTAGAAAAAAAAGGTGCAAGGCAGTTAAGGACAATACCTGACAAGGACTTCTGGCCTCCACATGCACAGCATCTACATTCATGCTTGCACACTTTCACAAACACAATACATACATGACACACACCAGAATATACTATTTAAGTGAAAAATCAAAGGTATTTGATGTAAATACAGTAGGATGGAATTTTATCTGGAACTCTTGGAAATAGAAGTGTTTTGTATTCAAATTTTTGGTTTATACAATATTTTAATATATAGTAAGACATTATAGATGAACTTAAGTCTAAACACAATATTTACTGCTATTTTTAATATCTTATTTATTATTTTTGTTTTATGTGTAGGAGTGTATTGTTTGCATGTATATAATTAACTCATGTCCTGCGATGCCCACTGAGGTCAAAAGAGGTTGTTGAATTACATTGGAACTGGAATTGTAGATGGTTGTTATCTGCCGTGTGAGTGATGAGAATAAAAAAGGCTCCTCTGTAATAGCAGCCAGTGCTCTTTAGTGTTGAGCCATATCTCGAGTCCTTTACTCGTGTTTTATATAGCTCTTTCCACAGACCTGGAAGATCCTTTTGTGAAACAACAATTTGACAACAGCCTGTCACATGTGTTCTGGGGTGATGTTTTCCACCTGTAACATCATGCTTTCTGTCAAGCAGTTCCAGATTTAGGACAGTTTGATTTCAGGTGTTCAGATTATAGAAATTTCACCTATAAAAATTATACTCTTAAATTCTTTGTTTTATTGATAAATATTTAAAAAGCTTAGGGCATGAAATAAGATACTAGTATAACTAAAGACAAAGGATTAAGAGATGTGTGGAGGAGACACCAGATGAGTCACAGGATTTTGCACAGAAATAGCTTCATAGTTTTAAATTTATTACAGCTCTATAGAAAGTTTAAACACAATCAAAGCAGTTGTGGGAGTTGTAAATGATTCCACAATCACATTATAGTTGAAAAATGTTTGACCAAAGTTACTATATATCTACCTATTTTTAAAGAAGCTAAGAAGAAATCAAACGCTGGAATTGGAGTCAGGCCTTGGGCTGTCCTGCGAGGACCTTTTTAAGATGAATTGGATAATTTTTTTTTTTAAGCACAGACTTTCAATATCTAATGTTCACCTTAGAAAACAACATGTTTGTAGTGACTTTGTAATTGAATTTCA